>NC_141701.1:90315561-90572768 GCF_971803275.1 Cyanistes caeruleus
AAGACATTGACAAGAATAACCTCAGCTTCACAGAACACAAATCATAAATAATTTTCTATTCAGAAACCCATCTTTCCTTGATAGAAGTGGACACCTGAACACAGTATCCTTTGAGCTTTAGCTTGGATGACTCATCCTCTTTTCAACAGGCTAGAAAAGTATTCCCAAACACAACACATTATCAGTGAAAATGTCAGGAACTCAGGCAGCCCAGTGCTTCCAATAACAGGCATCTTCACTGACTGAAGGTGCAATATGCAACACCATGCAGTATGAAACTCCAGCACCCTGTGTATTTCTTAAACACACCGTGTGTGCAAGCTCACTGGTACTTCATTGAGCTGAGAGGGTCTTGCATTGTAACAGGCAAGAAAACAGCATTATACACTTGTTCCATCTGGACAACTGTACCAGTGGTACCAAAAGCCACCCTTATTTGACTTACCTGGTCCAATACCCACTTTAATAATATCTGCTCCAGAAATAATAAGTTCTTCTACCATCTCTCCTGTCACCACATTGCCTGCCTAGAAAGAAAGAACAGCATCACGTGTATAGGAGATCTCAAGACTGCTGCAGTAACTAATGATGATAATGTAAAGTTTTATCTAGAGCTTTTACAAGTTGAACTATACAGAATATGGAAGAAAATAGTTCACCATACTGTTCCTTAAACGTGCCACTGAGACTAAACCAGTCATACAGGTAAATTCTCCAATCAAATGAATTTTACAATTAGCCCAGTAAACCCTGATACTTAGCATCCCATCAGGAGATCTGCTTTGTCATCCATTCCCCTAATCCTCACCTAGAGGCTCTCAAACACATCATCCCTAACTACAGGGGTTATTCTTCTCATATACAGTGAACTCCTCCACCTCTCCTGCCCTACCTATCTCTCCTGAACAGCCAAGAGATCTCCATGCCTTTTGTCTAACTCGCTTTACAGGAAGTTCAAATCTTGTTTAAAACACTGGAAAATATCTTTTTCCTTTAGGATTCAGTATTTTGCCCACTAAGAAAGAAGGTAAGAAAGTAAGGTACTAGTCTTCTAATTTTGTGCATTGGTGCCAAAATTGGTATGTACATACAGACTATATAAATCTGAGCATTCACACCATATACATACATTTGATTGTGGTGACGTTACTGGTTAAAAACAGGGGTTTGTTTCCCTCTGCATGACCTTTGCAGTCATACAGAGAGCATACTATTTAGGGTAACACCCTAAAGTTCTGAAATGGTTTGTGTTCTTTACTATATTTTTCCTTCCATTTCGACAGCTCTTTTCCTCCTTTTGCCTACATTGTTACCTTTGCTGAAAGTGAAGGCAGCTCTCTTGGCATTTGCCTTGCTTCTTCTAGAAAACTTCCTCTATTGGCTCTCCACACCCCTAATGAATTGCTTAGTCTTTGTCTGCCCTTGAAGTCATACCAGACAGATCTTTCTTGAACCTCAAGAATGAGAACTAACCACAGTGGTACAGGTCAGTTCTGTTCTCACCAAGTTCTCAGAGCTTTACACAACAATTGTCTTTTCTATGGAAATATCTTGCCTGGCACACAAAGAATGCATTTGCCTGTGTCACACTGGTGGCTCACAGTCACCGTGTGATCTACTTATGCCTCCAGGAACATTTACCTATTCCAAATTGTAGCAGAAACTTGCAGAACTTCCCCTGATACTGTGTTACCTATTCCTGGAGTATGGTTTTTCACACGTGGTTTATTGTGGCCCTCTTCTGTCAGAGCCTCGGCTGGGTACAAGGCCTGTAGTAACATACCATGAGACACAGATTTTTCTGGTCCATGGATGCTGTGAATGCAGAGAATGCCAGTGTGATGAAATTAGATACTTTTAATAAAAGAAACTACAAAACAACCTTCTAGCACACACTTGGTAATTGGCTTGTAAAACTGGTGCAGTAAGTGCAGAGAGCTGCCAGTCTGTTTCTATTCAGTTAAAGAAACATTCTGATGCAAGCTCAGTGTGACATGACAGGCCCTTGCATGCATCCAACTGTGGATCTGATGGATCAGTAATCACAGTAAGGCTAGTGATTAATTCCCTTGCCAGGAGTATCCTCTATCCAGATGATTTTTGGGGAAAAGACAGTCTTCAAACAGCAAAGATTTCAAATGACATTTGAATCCTATTCAGAGGAGATTTATGAGCTAAAACCTACGCTTTGAGGTACATTTGAAAACAAACTGTTATCCAGTGCATTTTCAGACCACGCTTTCCTCTCTGCAAAGGGCTGCGCAAGGCAAATGAATGCTGACATAGCACACGTTGAACTGACTCACTACAGCTATACTAATTGCATTCCCATACTCTGAGAGAACATTGTAGAAGGAATGCAATCCTATAAATTGCACCCCACAATTTAAGGAAGATGTGAAGGTCTTTGAATGTACCAGAAGAAGGTAGCAAAGTTGGTGATGCAACTGAAAGGCAAGTACTGTGGGGAGTGGCCAAGGCACTGGGTTCATCTAACTTTGAGAGAAGGCGGCCAAGGGGCGACCTCATTGCTCACTACAGCTTCCTGAGGAGGGAAGTGGAGAGGGAGGTGCTGAGTTCTCCCTGGGATACAGTGTCAGGATGCATATGAATGGCTCAAAGCTGTGTCCCTCAGGGAGGTTCAGACCTGATATGAGGAATCGGTTCTTAAGCAAGAGAGTAGACAAACCCTGGAACAAGCTTCCTGAAGAGAAGCCAATGCCTCATGCCTCTGTGTTTAGTTTCCCAGGTCTTCCTCACACCCTTCCTGTAAACTGGAGTAACACCATCTTGCTTTCTGTGAGCAGGAACCTCCCCAGACTCCCAAGACCTTTGATAGGTGATGAGAGGGGTCCTGCTCTAACATTTGCTAGCTCCTTCAGTACTCTTGGACAATTACAAACCAAGTTTGGTTTGTATCTCAGCTCTGTGGCTTGTCTCACATCTACAGAACATTCCTAACTAGAAAAACTGCACAAGATAAATCTCCAGTTTTCCACATCAGCTGTTTTTACAAAAGACAGGCTATTCATTTCTGGAGATCTGAATTTAGATATAGGGATGTTCAGAAAACCTCTTACATAATGATATTGCAGGACTTAGCAAGTGTTTGTAGCAGTACTGATATGGGCAGAGGAGGAAGCAAATTCTAAAGACCTCAATTAGTATTTTCTTAGTTTTTATTCAAATGTAACTACTGCTGTAGTCAACAGAAGGGTACCCAGGGAATACTGGGCAAGGCCTGTTCTCCCCTTAATGATTTCTGACTCCTATTTCACCATTTATTTATTTTTACTGAATTTTGCTTCCTCCTTTTATTAGCTTGAAACAGCTGACAAGCCACCACCTGAAGTACTTATAAAAACAATGATAATATCAAGCAGCAATTTGTGGTCTATGATACAGAACCACTTAACTTTGCTCAAAAGAGCATGATATTGACTAAAAGTAAAATAGAACACTCAGGAAATAAAGAATATATAATAGGTACAGTGTTTCAGCTAAGTGCTGCTTCCTTTCTGCTCAATGGTAATTTGTTAGTATATACTAAGTGCTGCACATTCCAAGGTGGGATGATGGAGTGTGCCACTTAGGACATGAGGGAAGCAGTTCACCATGGCAGATGACCACCTTTGCTGTATGACACACACCACATTACAACTTGGTGAAATACTGGAATACATTCAAAAATTCATAAATAGAAAGGAACAAGTCAGTGGTTTCATGAGATTTGGGATCAAACATGTATTTAACTTAAACAGCAGTGTCTTCTTATTAGCAGAGCATAGAGGGTTGTCAAACTGTCTCTTCAGAAATGTTAACCAGACGTTTACTGTTAAGTTACTGCTAGAAAATGTTGGAACTGCATATGTTGGTTCAAAATGCTCATACTAGCAGGGAAAAACACTTATGTCCCCAGCATACATTTTTCCCTGGAATGCATGTACACACCACTGATTTCTATCTTTCTGAATCTGCAGATCCTTAACAAATTTTCAAGGAAGACGTGAAGCTCTACATAGCAGACTTCAACCTGCCAATGAGAGGCTTGCTTCTTTTAGGTACCTTCTGCAGACCTCAGAGAGCACAAAAAACCACTATGATGGAGGCACAGCTATCTGTATGTGAAGAAACCCCAGTATGAAAGCTAAAGGGAAATCAGTTTACTCAAACTTAGCTGAACTCTGCTTTACTGAAACCAGTGCTTGCCTTACCACTGATACCAGTATAAATTGAGGCAGAAGAGCTTTTGAAGTCCCCACTGGTATGGTAAAGCCAGAATACTTCAACTTTAAAAAACAAATTTTAAAAAAATCTGAAAAGGTCAATAAAGAAAGTCTGAGACTACAGTTGGAAATGAAACCCTCTCAAATTAATTTTAAATAATAGAACACAATTGGAATGTGCACACTGAAGTCACTAAAGACAATACACTTTGCAGTGTGTTTACACAAGTAGTCAGGGAACACAGAAATTGATGCAACTATTGTGATGTACCATCATTCAGTATGAGGTTTCAAGTGAACACCATCCTGGGTCATTCCAGCACTATCCAGGATGACTGAACTGTGGGTCAACAAATCCTGGCCTCAGAAAAGTCAAAGGGAGTTTCCCTACTGACTTTAACAAGATCAAGATTTTACCTAACAGGATTATAAAGACTACGACTTCTCTGACAAAGATACAAAATTAGTGAACACAGTAGGGAAGTGCCTCTGAATTTCAGTCAGGCATTTGATACTGTGCCTCATGAAAGCCTGCTATAAATATCAACTCATACTGCCTAAGACAGGAACACTGCTGCACTGATTGAAAGCTTCTGGCAAATGGCAATGGATCGAGCTGGGGAGAAGTGTCTATGACAACAGTTCTCAAACTTTCTTCTTGTATCCTAGAAGAAAGCACAGTCTGTGCCTCCACATTATCAGGAAGACGGCCAAAGGACACTTCCCACCCACAAAAGCAAGGGGTGCTTAACCATGAGATGGAGGGAGATGCCCTTTGCAAGGTGGCTGCCTGCATTCAGTACCATGCCTGACCTGAGACAGGCTCAGCAGCATCACCCTCTCCTATCCAGGGATCCTGCCTGGCCCCTGTTCTAAGACGTCAGCCCTGGTGGACACGCCACAACTGAATTTACTCTGGTGTGTGTTCCAGGGATGAACTGGGAGTAGTCTGCACAGCTTTCTCTGACTGATTCCTGCCTCCAGCTAAGGCCCAGAAAAGTTCTGTTACTGACTCCAAGGAGGAGCAAAAGTTTCTGGTTCCTGCTGTTTCCCTCTGCTTCTGCTTTGTAATTCAGCTTGTCTCCTTCTCTGGCCCACAATTTATGGGTGCTACTGTATCTCCAAGTGTGCTCCTGCCTCAGCCTTCTTCCTGCCACACTCCCTGCTCCCCTCAGGGTTGTTCTTCTATAATGAACAGAGGAATACCACAGAAAGAAAAATTCAGCATAAAAACTTGGCAAACCTTGCTGGCAAAGATAACTTAGCTTGTAAACTGACTTTCAGGTTGATGGAATAACCCTAAAGTCTACAATTAAACTAATAAACAAGGACTATGCAACCTGTAATATAAAGGCTCTGATCCTCCATCATGAATGCTGACTTAAAGGTTTTCTTTAGACTTGAGCAAGCAAGCACAATGGATGTAGAATAATGCGGTGCAACAGTGAAACACCCCAATGGGTGATTCTCCTCAGGACCTTCCTGGTTTTGGGAGGCACTTGCGAGACACTCAGAAGACTTAAATATTCCTTCTTACCCCATTCCCAACCTGATGAGTGATTTAAGACAAGTCACGTTGTACCTCTGTGTCCCTGTTTGTCTTCCCTACCCTTTGTGTTCCATGGAGAAACTGATCTTCTTTGTAAATTAATACAAAAAGCACTAGTGAAAAAACCTTGTGTCAGAACCAGGCAGAAGAAAATAAGGTAATGTGATTGTAAAGTAAGTATTTAAAAAGACAGAAACATGCATTTGAAAGGTTGTTACACAAGAGACATATTCCATCTGCCAGGGAGTATTGGCCATAGAGAGTACTACATTAACCACAGCTGCTCTGCACATCCCCTGTGAACCTCAGAGCTGAACCCATTACGTGGCCCCTGGGAACACACATTCCCTGAGATCCAGGGTTGGGTTACTGTTATGTATTGCACTGCAGCTGACTGTGGAATGAATAGTCATGCTGAGGAAAGCAAACAAGACAGCCTGCAAGGTCCTGGAGATCACTTTCAGCTATGAGAAAGTGTCTTTATTTTTATACCTACTATTTAACTGCTAACCCTTTTGTTTGAAAGCCCCAACAGCAGAGAACATACTGCAGGCATAGCACAGACACATCAAAGCATTCAGAACAGGTAGCAGCAGGACATGTCTTCCAGATTACCATTAAAAGAAGCCTAGACCAGCTCCTGCATTTCAGCCAGGAACAGCTTCAAAGGCCATTTTGGCACAAAATGGGAATTCACTTGGAAGCTGGGTAGAGGTGGGTGTCTCTCGTTGAATTAGAGACCTTCAGACCTTCTTATTAGACCCTGGAGGCTGTGGGAAACTGAAGGTTTTTGAACATGCGAAGTCTGTTAGTATGCTTTTAGGGGTGGAAATTATCAGAGATGAAAAACATAAGCCATATTTAAGCCACATCCAGAGACAGGAGCTACAGTCAGAGAAGGCAACTGATCAGGGCTGTAAATGTGCTCAAGCAGGTGGTGCTGTCAAGACAATGACACCTGAAGTAACAATAACCTTAGCCACAAAAGCAGAGACACTAGGAAGGCAGCAGAACAGTCATGGTAGGTAGATGAAACTGGTCTAAGAACCCTGGACTAAAATCTGGGCTTGACATCTGACTTTGACATTGACCTTTTCTGCCTTTTGGGGAATTCATCTTGGTTGATTTCCCTCCTCAGTCAGCAAAGTCATCACTCTGTGGAGAGGTAGAGGAAGGCATGACACACAATTTTCTTTCCACTCCTGACAGAGATAATCTTTGGCAATTTAAACTCCCTCCCACAACTCTTCAAAGACAAAGACACTGGAGTTATCATGTCATTAAGGACAATACTTCAGATACAAAGCAAGGAAACAGCTTCTTCCCTCATTGCAGTGTATATGAAGCAGAAAGCTCAGAAGGCCCACATTTATCATTTCATAGTTCCAAAATCTCTCTCCAAAGCCATGGGAAATATGACCACACCAAATGGTTCCCACCTCTCCTGGCAGCTGTTGAAGAATGCCTATTCATTAGTCCATGATAATCCAGAACCCAACAAGCATTCCAGCTCACTTTAGTTTTCCATCATTCGGAAGCAAGAACACTGCCTTCCTCTGACATGGGAGAAAGGAATGCATCCTCCTCTGAGCTGCTTGATGCATGCTATTCTCTAATGAACCAAGGGAGAATGCACACTTAGGAGTAGTCTTATTTCACATTTACTTTACATACATGAAGCTTTATCTCTGGCACGGAAAGCAGGCAAGCCTTGCCTAAACACATGATTTTTTGCTGCACTGGCTTGAAGAAAGGCTGGTAGCCTCATTACAGATCTACTGCTTGTTTGAGGATTTCTGCTATTCTCATGGAAACAATTCAGACACATTTTTTCAAGAGCTCTTGTAAAGCAGCAGTAGTGCTCTGCTGCCAGGAGTTCCATGCCCATATGCAAACACCCTATTCTTAGTGCAAAAGGGCTCAAGGAAGCATGGAATTAGCACTCTGGGATGGGATAGTAACATCACAGAAAGCACCACGAAAAGCCCTAGCACTGACCTTTTTGCTCTCTGATAATGCTGTTCACAACTACCCAACATCCCTCTCACTCTTATCACGGGCAAGGATCAGTCTGCATTGAGCTGTCTTCATAGTGATCTAACAGTCATTGGCTCCAGCTGGCCAGAAATGTTGGCACACTCCCACAGCTAACCTCTGCTTGAAATCACCCAAATCAACCTGTAACAATTAACAATTAGAGGTCTCATCTAGTGGGGGAAGGAGGACATGAGCAGGAAGCAAACTGGATCCACCCAGTCCTACATGCCAACTTAATCAGACAGCTGTATCAGAGTACACACTAAACATTCCCACAGAAATCATCAGCAATGGAAGACGGACAATGCCAAAGAGTTGTTTAACATCCTTCCTTGCTTCCCTTCCTTTTCTAGCTTCTGATGCCTACCAGTCAAACTCTGGGTCCTCTTCCTGGACAGAATTCACACATACACACACACACCCCCTCCAGCCTTTCTACACACTTACCATAATGGTGTGATGTGGGAACAGGGCACGGACAGACTTCACAAACTCCACAAAATACTCTGAATAGCCATTTGCTACATCCAGGCAGATGAATCTGATAGCTGGAATGGCCTCTAGTATACTTGTTAACTTTTTCAAATCATCTTGTCCACTACCTGAGCTTGCTGCTACATGCTAAAAAAAACCAGAAAGAACAAAACAGAGTAGTAGGTTGCAAAAACTGAAATAAGCACACACAATTTGTATGTCTTTTCCTGCATAGTCTTGGCAGGACTTGTGCTGGTAACTAGTGAAAAATCACACCATGCAATATGAAATAAATACCTTCCTGGGAAAATCAGTGGGCTATTTCTGTCTTGTTTAAATGATATAAAAGAGAGGGAAATTAGCATTCTAGCATTCATTCACAAGTGGATTGTCGCAGGCTTATATAATCATCTGAGATCAGTCGAGGTTCAGCCATACTCATATGAACATGAAGATGAAGCCCTAACTTGGTATATTTCCAGGAAGCTAGAGGAAAATTTTGGGGCACTGTAAGAGAGTAAAATCTGGGTCTTTAAGTTCACCAAGCACTCCTGTGGTCTACAGAATCACAGAACAATTTTGTTTGGGAGGGTCCTCTGGAGACTTTGCAGTACAATCCCCTTTCTCAAGCTACCCTCTCAAGCTAGGGTCAGCTACCATTGAAAACAAGCAGATTGCTTGTCTTCCAATGAGTTCGTTCCAAAAGAAAAATAGTTTCCACAGCTGTTGACCTACAAACCCTCCGCAGAAATCCAAGGTCACAGTGCAGGTCAGTATTTAATCACTACAGGAATAGGAGATCCTATTCCAGTCATTATGTACCACAAATAAGTTAAGTTTGGAAGTGCTCAGACACAGGACATTCCTGGGACCACTTTCTACCATACGCTGGCATGTAAGTATCCTCACCGGCTGAAGTGCTAGGCTCACTTTCAGACAACTCTGTAATCAATAGCCTTTATAACATAATTCTAAAATATGCCACAGGTAAAGATGCAATACAGCTGTGTGGTATTTTTTTCTATACACAGAAAGATCAAAAACTGCACTGAACTTTGAGCAGGAAGGGGAGATGGCCAGGCACACTCACAGTGCCTCTCCTGGTACAGGGGCCTGCCAGAGGAAAATAAGTCTGAATGTGAGAAAATCACAACTTAAGTCAATGTTTAAATTGACTAAATATAATGGCTCAGGTTAGGACCCTGTGAACAAATGTGATAGCACAGCCAGGAATAGCACAAAGTGAGCTCTGGTGCAAGAAGGTAAGTGAAGGACACACAAGCTCTGACAACTTTCAATGCTCATCCCTGCCTGGGCCTAGCACCTAGGTGCCTCCAGACTGCAGACTCCAGATCCACTTGCACACCTGATGGCAAAGACTTTGCCTGCCACAAGGGGCCAGCCTGTGGTTGGATTACTTGAAATTATTCACATTGGTACACTACCACAGCTCCCAACAGCAACAGAAGCACGGCACTCATACCTATTCCCAAGTATTTCCTCCTTCTTTGTTCAGGATACGTCTCTGTTTCCAACCCAGATATAAATAAACTTTGCTTTTTTGCATCTTAAAATAAGCACTTTTGTAATGGAATCACATAACTGTTCTTTTAAATCAGGATGAGCCACTTCCCTTGATGAATTTAAGACCAGCAAATATCTTCATTCCCCAAAACCTCACTTGACAACAGTAATCCCAGGAGACTCCAGTGTATGTGAGTTCAGAACAAAGCAATAAACCATAATAATTTACAGTAGAAAAATGTACCTCAAGGCATTCTGGGTGATTGGCAGCAAACAGTTTCCATTCTTCCAGAGAATAATGCTTGTGAATTGCAGTGAACATTGCATGCTAGCAAAAAACCAAGAGAACTGATATTAATGTCCAAGTTAGTAATTTTTCCCTCAGCTGCAAAATAAGGCATTAGAAAACCCCCTTTTAAGTGTAAGCTCATCCCGATTGGAAGAAACAGTAACAGTGAATAACCAACCAGGCAACTATTAACAGCTCTTCAAAAGCAACTTTATGTACTTAGCCAGCCTTTCAGGACCAGGTTTATGATATGTTTCATTAAGCTACTGTCAGTATTTTGAATGTGACAGAGGCTCATTAACTTAGAAAGTGCTGCAGTTCTATCCTGTAACCTACACTTGCAAAACTTGTCAGTTAATTTTTTTTTTTTCCTGGCAGGGAGCACAAAGGGACCTCAACAAGTAAGCCCTAGAAGCTCTAACTGAAGCTGAGATACACTCAAGATGGAAGCTTTCCAGTATGGAAGCATCTCCACTGAAACTCTTATACCAGGAGGAGCCTTGTTTGTGGTAACTGTGCTGTAAAAGTACACCTGCTTTTTCTTATTCTGGACTTTTAAACTCATGTTCCCCTGTTCTCCAACAAACTTAGCTAAAAATCAACAAAGGCTGCTCACTGTCACCCAGCAGCTTCCCAACTGTTGCAGAAATGAGAGCTGAGACTTACTTTTGCCATAACCACAGCCATTTCAAATGTTCCCACAGTGTCCATGTTTGCCACTATAATGGGAATTCCTGTGTATGTCTGCTTGGAGTTACGGAAGGTGAAGGTGCGCTTGAGGTCAACCTGCAGTGAACACACACGCATTCTTTTAAGTAACTGATTGTAATATTACACGAGTTTTGCCACAGATTTCAGATACAGCATGTTTAGACACAGCTTCTTGATTTTCCTCACATTTCCTGTTCCTTTTGTTCCACTATTACATCATTAATTTCTTTTTTTTTTTCTTTACAATTCTGCCTTCCAAACAAGAAAAAAGTTTAAAAGAATGTTTTCTGCATTAAATAGAGCTCTTAAGAAAAAGAATCAAAATAAAATTAAAAAAAGAAAAGGAACAAGGCAAAAGGGCTTGGAAAGAAAGGACAATGAGAACTCTGGGTTATTGTACACAGAAGTAACCTCAGCTGTTTGTATGGCTGTCTGAGAAACTCAGGTTGAAGTCCTAACTCCAAAGAAGTCAGAATTGCAACTCCCTCCATCTCCAGGGCATAGAGGACTTTGTCCCAATCTTTAAGGTAAATAACAGTATAATAAAGTATGCTTTTTGGTCACAGTTACCAGCCCTCTTGCCATACAATATGAACAATCATACCTTGGCTTGCTAAACCAAGAAGCTGCTAGTTTCTAAGTTAATGTCTTAAAACTGTATCCGCCTTCACCTTCAAAGTTATTTCTTCTTCAGCACCTTCAAATGATCACGGTAACATCAGGGATTTTTTTCCTTACATCTGCAAGAGGTATTATCAAATTAGATCAGTTCCCACTGGCCTACCTAGGATCTTCCTAGCTAGGTGAAAAATGCTCAAAAGGTAAAAAAAAAACCAAATGCACAACTCTAAGGTATTAGTTTAGTCTCTAGTGAAAATGAAAGCTCTTTCAGTTTTCACTAATCCTCACTGTAACTTTAACCCAGTAACATTTGGAGACCTGAACTAAACAGAAATCCATCACGAGAAAGAAAGCAACAGAAAAAAATACAGGATTTTTTACTATTCAATTAAAACACATTTTGAGCACTTCCAAATTGCAGGCTAGATTCTGATTAATATTGTGAGGAATTTATTACTTATTTGTATAAGAAAAAGAACTTGGTGCCTTAGTGGTAAACTGTGAATCATATTCTCGTATAAGCTTGTAGGTGAAGGGTCCCTTTCATTAACAAACTAAGATATACCTTAACGGAGACTCCCCCTTCTCTCATTTACTATCAGAGGTCTAATTCTCCAGCCATCACAGATGACAAACCATTCTACCAGGAATTTTAGCTGCAGAACTAACTTTTCTAACATTAGAAAATAGTATGAAGAAGTATGAAACAAGTATGAAATTTTAATTTACTTCACTCTGTCTTAATACAATGTACTAACTAGTTCCCAAAGGGAGGGGGGAAACAAGAGTATCCCACAACCAATTCCACACAGACACCACCACCAGAACCACTGCCCTACAGTTTTAAAAAGGAAAAACATCTCCTTCAAAGGAACTTCAGAAAGAAGAGTTACGTTTCAGAAAAGACATCAAAATACTGCAAAATAGACAGAAGGCAAGAACTTGCCTTGCAATTTTTTTAGCTCTTCACACCTTTAACCTCTCCAATATCCCACAGCAATAATACAAATAATGTGTTGCATAAAAACTACAACCTTTGCCTAGTAAATACATTCAATGCTTTTTCTTTTTTTATGAGAGACAATCAACAGCCACTACTCAGTTTCACCTTTTCCATTCCACTCCTCATTTTATGGACTTTTAGTATATCCTCCACAGCTGCTTCTTCTCCATACTGCATTACCCTGGTAGGTTTAGTTTTTTCCTCATGTGGAAATCCGTCAACACTGCTGATCATACTGGCTGCCACTCCCTCCACCTATTTCAGCAAATGATGCTGTTCCTGTGGACTTACTTAAATTTAAAAAAATTAAACTAACAACTTCATACAAGACACTTGTCTGGTGAACTTGCAATGGCCAAAGTGTATGGGTAAGCCCAGCCAAGGCAACAGGCTATGTGAGTACCAAGACCCCACAGACAGATAATGCTGCTCCCACTCTCATCTTTGCTCTAACCAATTTCTATATTTGAATTCAAGCATCATATTTTCTGATATCTTTTCAAAAGGAGAAAGCAACCACAGAAAATGAAGACAGTGCAAGGAATCAGAAACAAGTACCAATGCAGCAAACCTATAAGAAGATCTGCAAACATCCCAAACTGCCTCTCTAGGAAGCTGACTTAACTCTAGTCACTGCATAAAAAGCTATCCTTGCACAAAACGAGGCATTCACACCAGAGAAGCAGACGCTTCCTGATATAAGCTTCTAAGCAGCAGCTTGCTGGGTAACAGGCACTGTAGTATGCTGCCTCTGTTCCTCTGCCAGAACTATTTATTTATATTCTTGTTTTGAAGCAGACTGGGGCTGTCCATTTCAGATCTGGCTCTCGCAGACTCTGTTTATCCCTGTTGCCACAGCCTCAGTGATGGTGTTCAATTTCTTAACCTTCATCGGTTTTCACTGACCCCCTCATGACACACACTTTTTCTCATCTGCAATGTTTTAACAGTTCATCAGAGCCACCCGTTACAACCCTGCCATATCAGCTCATGTTCCTCCTATCGTTTTCCCCTCCCAGCAGCCCTTCTTTCCACAGCCTGCACACTGCTAAATATACAAAACACTGCACTTGAAGGAGCCATGTGCCTGCCACTCACTCGGTGGAGCACAGCTCCACCTGTTTGCCAGGCCGGCACAGTGAATTTTAAGGAGGGATGCATAGGTCCCCAAGCAAGTGGCTCAAAAGTGCCCACAGGCTTTATTTGCAGTAATTGCACCTGATGAAGAGTTACTCAGCCGTGACACTGTTCATCGTAAATTAAAAATTACTTGCCAGAGATCAACTTTCTACTGAGAGAGCCTCTCTGATCTCACACCTTACGATGGCAAAGAAGTTTCGCTTAGTTGTCGCATTCAAAATCCCTGGCCTTAGGCCCACAGTAAACACAGCCTCCCTGTTTCACTTTCCCTTTCTACCTCAGTCTTTCTCTCTTACAACTCCTTACAACTTCCCCTGGAGAAAACCTTAATCCTCTTTTCATCCCCCAAAGCAACATAATTCCTTCTTTAGCCAGCCTAAATCCTTTGTTAACCTTGGGGCTATGTGGGGCAAACGAGAAGGCACCTTCGATCCCGAAGCAGCCATCTTTTTGTGGAGGCAATCGATCCTCACGGGATTGATTTCCTGGGGTCTTTCCCGATCCCTGATGGGAGAGAACTACAGGACTGTTCCGGCTAACAGTGACCAGCAGGGACACAGAGCCCCAGGGGGACTGCAGGGCTCTGCACACGCAGCTCACACGAGGGTTAAACCCAAGCGAGGGTGAAACGCACCCATCTCCCCAGGTTTGATGCGACTTCCCTTAGTACTCCCTCCCCATGATGGGGTCCCAGCCCGGGGCACCCTGCGCACTGGGAAGCGCAGCCCGGCGTCTTCGCCAGTTTTTATTACAATAATTTATATATATATATATATATATATATATATATTTTTTTTTTTATTTTTTTTTTTTAAGACTACATCAGTTCCTCGGTACCAGCACCGCCCACAGCCCCCGGGGCTGAGGACAATACCGCCTGTAAGGTGGCATCACCGGCTCCTGCCGGCCCAAGCCGCGGGGCGGGTAACCGGACACCGCTGTCCTGCAGCGCTGCTGGTTCGCCGCCGCCGCCCCCTCCGACCCCCGCTCAGCGCCGCAGAGGCACCTGTTAGGAGCAAGCAGCCCCCCATTGTCCCCCTTATATTTCAGCTTGAGAGGCGAGGGAGGCCAGCTCGGCACCGGCCGCCCCCGGCTCCACCGGGGCCGTGGGGGGGACACGCCGCGGACTTCGCAACCCCGGCCCCGTCCTCCCCTCCCGGGAGCAGCGGCATCCCAGCACCACGCAAAAAGGGCGTCTCGATCGGGGAGGGCATTGCTGCGCTAGACCGGGGAATAAAAATAAAGCGGGGGGGAAGGCGGGTTAAGGAAGTTAAGCGTTGGAGGGGGAGGGGGGAAGCATGCTGGGTTTGGATGCCCCCACCTCTGCTCTGCTCTTGAGGCTGCTCCTTTTAGGTCTGACCAGGACATCTTTAAAGTCCAGTTTGAGGTCTGCGTCTACTCGGGGCATCTCGCTGGGGTGTCGGGGTGCGGGGACCGGGGCTGTCCTGGCGACGGAGGCGGCGGCAGCGGCGGCCCTGCTGTGCTGGTTGTACCGCCCCGCCTGCAGAGCCGAGCCGAGCCGGCCAAAGCCCGCCAGCCGCGCACCGAGCGTATTTATAGGGCGAGGGCACCAGGCCCCATCGCTTTATTAGGCGAGGGTTGTTTTTAGCCGAGCGGCCGGCCGGCCGGCCCCTGCCCCGTCCCCCGCCGCAGCCACCCCCGCCTCTCCGCCGGGCAGTGTGCGGTGGGGGGCAGACGGGGACGCGTCGCCCGTCCGCAACCGCCCCGTGTGGGGCGAGGCGCCGGCGGCACCGCGGCGGCCTTAAGGGCGAAGCAAGGGCAGAGGAAATGGCGCCTCCATGTGACCGAGCGGGCCCCGCCGCCGCTGGTACCGGCTGTCGGAGCCCGGCCGTGCCCGGCGGCCGCTGCGGGACTGAACGGACATCTTGGCCTGCTTCCCTCTACCTTCCACCGCCCCGGGCGGGGGTTTGCGGCATTCTGCAACGCTGTTAGGGCTGCTGCAGCACGGCCCAAATTGCTGTCCCTCTAGCCATACAGAAAAGACACATCTTGGTCTAGCTGGGCTGTCGTGGGAATCCCACTTCCCGGGGTGCTCGGCTCTGAGCCCGAAGCCGGCCCCCGGCCTGCCCGGCGCCCGGTAATTCTGAGGGAGAGCTGGGCTCCCCATGGCACTGCAGAGCACAGCAGAGAGCCAGGGTGTGCTTTTGGCGTTAGAGACGTTGAGAAATGTGCAGCTGCTTGGTCACAGGAGAGTGGTCAGGGCAGCAGCCACCTGCAGCTGCCTCGGGAATTTCCGACTTCACTGCACTTAGAGAAGCAACAGGGAGTTCTTGCTTGGTTGTTTGGTTTCTGTTTGGGGTTTTTTGTTTATTTTTTGTGTTTAGTTGGGGTTTTTTTTGTTTGTTTTGGGGTTTTTTTTCCCCAGCATACAGGAGCCTGATTTGTGACTATTTCCTCCCTTTTCAGTGGTGCTAGCCACGGTTCAACACAGAGTTCACAAAGCACTCAGAGCAGCAGGATTGCACAAGCTGAGTCCATCTACATCTGCTGCCAGAGGGATCAATACAAGGTTACGAGATACCACATGAGATTACTTCCCCAGGAGCTTTGAGCTTTAAAGTCTATTTAATTATGAAGTCAGTGGGTTGTAAGATTTGGACTTCTTCATGAGCTAAGCCTTGTTAGTGACTGGAACGTGAAGCCTGGGATACTTCCTCAGACACATTGCAGTAGGAGGTAGTGCTCTCTCTTCTTTATCTGGAAGATGCATACGTCTGGTCAACACCCTGCATCCCAAAGAGCTCTTTTACACCTTCTTGCCTGAGTGTCCCAGATAATCCAGTATGACCAAGCATGAACCCGGGTTTTTACACAGAAGCATTTGAGGCTTTGCAGTTTTGATTGTCTGGGGGAGAGGCCTTGAATCTGGTACTTTGGAACTCCAGATGATGTTCCAAGGGAGCCTTGCCATTGTGGGTATTTCCCATGGAGATTGTCAGGAAAAAAGACTCTTCATAATTAGTTTGATCTGCATAACAGAGGCCATTCATTTGGTATTTTCTCCACAATATAAAGGAACTACTAAAACATATTTTTCAGAGAGACATATGTGCCACTATTTACTGTTAAGTAATGAGTACTGATGAGAATGGGTCCTGTGGAAGCAGCATGTCTGTAGCTGAGAATGGAAAAAAACAAATGCATTCTGTCTGTGCCTGGCACCATGTCTTCCTTTTGCCCTCATGGCAGGCATGTGATGCTGAGAAGAAAGAAAGAAGCCTCTGCATTGCACTGTGAATTCAAAAGGTCAGCACAATTTTGAAGAGTAAAAGATTTGGGCTAGCAGTGATATGTGTGAGCCACAGAAAATGTATGCCTGATGCTGCTTAAAATTTCCAGTATTTTAGTCTCTTACTCACAGAGCTCACAGTGCTGTTTTCCTGCAGATCACAGTATCTGCTAATATCCATTAATTCCCCATGAACACATACCAACAGACTAGTCAGGCATCTCAGATCAGCTTGAGTGTTCTTTACACAAAGTTTGAAATTCTCCAGTTTCTTAATTCAAGATATATTTTCTGTAATCAAAATTATGTTTTCTTGCTGAATTACCTCTGGTTTTTTTCATTGTCCTTTTCTGAAGTATGGACACCAGAGGGGACACGGTCAATAATTACATTAATATAGCCAGAAATGAAGATCACCACTTATGTATCTTTGTTATTCCTCTTTATATGCCTGCCATAAGCGATCCCATATTTTCTCTTTCTGCTATGGAAAAAATAACTGTTCAACCAGGCTGTATACAGTTTAGTCTTCAAGTGCAAATGAGCCATCACTGATTTCAAATTTAGCATATGTAAATGATTTGTTACTTTCCTTCAGAGTTCTTTTTTTCTCTACTTCATTGTTTTCTATTTATACTTAAAAGCAGATGGAACATTGCACTCAGAAGAGAACTGCTTAGCCACTGTAGCTGAAAAGACCAATGCCAATGTAGATTTGTAGGTCTTCTAAAAGTTTTCTAAACTTGGTGTTTTTGAGAAGAGGAAAAAGTGATCATTATAATGCAAATAGTTACTCTTTCATCTAAAGCCTATTATTAGCTAAGATTTTTGACCTTGTGCTTTTCATCCTGCTATTGTAATTGTAAATACTGTTGTATGTAATAGTACAAATTAGTTAACAAATCTGACCTGGTAACAAAGGATGTGGAAGAGGCTGAGGTACTCATTGGCATCTTCACCTTGGTTTTCACTGGTAAGATTTTTCTCAGGATTCCCAGGCCCCTGAGACACATCAGAAAATCAGGAGTAGCAAAGACACCCTCGTAAGAGCAGGATCAGATTGGGAGGGGCAAGTTCTGAGGACTAGGAAAAGCAAATATCACTCCTGTCTTTGAGAAGAGCAAGAAGGAAGCATGATCTGGGCTAGTCAGCTTCATTTCAATGCCTGAGAAGATGGTGGAGCAAATAATCCTGGAAATAATTTTAGAATGAATGAAGGACAAGAAAGACTGAAGGTAGTTGGTGTGAATTTATGATAATAAAATCATGCTCAGCACACTTTCTAAGATGAAATGACTTGTTCAGTGAATGAGGAAAAAGCAATTCATCTTGTTTATTTTGACTTAGGCTTTTGACAAATTCGAAGTAACATTTTTGTAGGCAAACTGATGAGGTGTGGACTAGGTAAAAGGATATTGAAGTGGATTGAAAACAGACTGAACTTTGGGCTCAAAGGCTTGTGATTGGTGACATTAAATACAGCTGGAGGCCAGCTATTTGTGGTGCACCAGGTTAATTACATATGGCATTAAAAACACTTTTATCAATGCCTAGTGTTTTTCTTATTTAAATAAGAGCATTTCCTCAGTAACTCCGTGGTACTGAAAGAAGAATTCAGTGACAACCTGAAAGTATGAACACTTATGAGCACCCAAAACACCTAGGTTGACTGTAGGGTGAATGCTTAATGATGTTGTCATTATTTGTTGTCAAGAGAAATTCTGGTCACAGCAGATATACAGCTAACACAACTGAAAGCACATGCCAACTTGCTTGCTGTGGCTCCCAGGAAAATACTATAGCCTCATATAGCTCCATACAGACAGCCTGTAACATAATTAGCATGCCTGTTTAAGAAGTGTGGTGAGCCCTAGCAAAAGCATTGCTCAGCTGGCAAGTGCTCCCACAAACTGTGTGTCACAACTTCCCAGCAAAATCCCATATCTGGAAAGAACAACATGCTGCAGGACATGTGTGATGAAGATCTTTCACTCTTAAGGAGAAGCAGTACTTTTGAGGAAAGAGCCTTGTTTTTCTTATGAGAAATGTAAATCCCTTTTATTATTCTATTTGAGTTTGGGTCTTGTCTATGCTGAACAGCATTTCCCAGTGGATGGATCAAGAAACATAACTCAGCAAACCCTGCAAATGCAAGCAGATTTCCTTTCGTAGTGGAGATAAGGGTGTTTCTCTGAACTATCAGTATTATTACAGCATCTACATTAAGGCTTTTGCTGACCTTGATAGCCACCAGAAATGGGAGGGGTGGGGCTGACACCCCTGCCTTTCATAAGTGTGCCAAGCAGACTTCCGACTATGTGCATGAAGATCACTTGTTATGAAGAAACTTGTATGCTGTAAGTATTTTCATTTAAATTCAAAGGTGTTAGAGAAAAAATAATCTTAGTTGCTAATCATCAGTTAAATCCCAGGTCTACACTGAAGCCAGTAGGACAACTTCTCGTTCAAGGTACAGTTTACTTAGGAGTAAGTGACAGTATCCATTGCCATTTGATTTCAGCAGGTTTCAAATGTTAATTGTAAGTAATCACAGCAATCTATAATTAATGCAATTCTGACCTTCCTTGGCTTATGAAATATGCTTAGAGCCTGTCTGTGCTGATAAGTAAAATGGACCACGCCAATCTGTCCCTGCAAGGCAAGAGACAGAGTGTGGCTCACACGTAGCCATTTAGATGCCATATGTGAGCTTCAAGGGGTCTCACTCAAACTGCATATTGGAAACAGTTTGATGCTGTTCCCCAAACTGTCCTCAAACTACCTGGAGGAGTGGTAGCTGTCCAGGTTGTTCAAGGCACTGACATTCTAATTAAAGAGTGGGGACTATTGCATTGTAGAGCTTGTAGCTGGGTCCATGCTCAGGTCCAGTCTGGTTTACTATTGGACTTTACTGGCACAAAGTGGTTTGTAGATTTTTAAAAAATGGTCAAAACCTGTTGTGTACTCTCCATTGTGAACTGATACTTCTGTTCATTACAGAATTACAGTTCTACATACTGTAAAAGGCAGTGAGATTCCCTCTGTGGAAATCTCACAGGATGTAACAGGTATTCTGTTGCTGCTACATAACTTTACATAAGGAGCCATCCACTCCTTAGCAGTGCCCACTGATAGAACAAGAGAAATGGTCACAAGCTGAAACCCAGGAAATTCTATCTGAACATTAGAAACCACTTTTTTTTTTTTTCCTGTGAGTGTGGGCTACATGATCTTGAAAGGTCCCTACCAACCTCAGCCACTCTGTGATTTAGTGGTTCCATACATTACTTTGTCATTGCAGAGTATCTTTCTCTGCAAGATCTCAAGGGCCTTTAAAAAAACCAGATAATTACATAGTTTATTTGGTGGTCATTTGATAGTCAAATTAGTAAATCTCATTTACATAAGAGAAAGATGTGGAGAGAAAAATTTAAGGATGAAGCGAAGTCCTATTCAGGTTACACATCAATAACTGACTGTGATTTCATACTGGCTTTATAGCAGTAAAAGCCACCAACTTCAGTGAACTTATTCCTTATTAATAGCACAGCTGGGAGAAATAGGCTGGAGACTAAACTCATCAGAGACAAATGTTGATTTTGTATTAATACCACTGCTGCAAGAAGTGGGCTGAGCCCATGTTTTCACATCTGTTTTCCTTTTAAGTCGCCAGACAGCCTGGCTTCTTGGCTTCACCATCTCAGTTTGAGGGGTTCTTTTGTCTTGGCTGGACATAGTCTGATTTACCAGGCTTTTCCAAAATATACTAGACCAAATAGCAGCCCCAGTGAGGTAGAAAAACTGCCTCAGTAAATAATTATATTTAAAAATAAGCAAACAAAAGCAAGAATGCACAATTGCAGAAGGACTTGGGCAGAGAAGAGCTCAGCAAAAATAAACATCTGGTGTTGCTTGTATACCAGCTGATGATTTTTTTTGGTAGCAAATCACCTACTATCATACAGCACATAAGAATTTCACCATGTTACAAGCCAGACTCAGCTGGGGCTGGCCATACCCTCTCCTTCTGTCAGTGTTTGAACTCCAGCTTGGAAAAAAGCTTGCACCTGAACTTCATCCATTAATTCTAGCCTAGAAACTCCCAATAATCCATTGTCAATTCAACCTGCTCATGTAAATAGAGGAAAATATTAAGTTCAAGAAGAAATTTTGCGTAAATGTTTCTCTCACCAGAGGCTGATTTTACAGTATGCAACAGAAGCAGCCACAGCATTGCTGAGGCAGTGCAAATACTAATATTGCTGTTTGCCTCTTTATTTTTAACATAATACTTAGATCAATGTGCTGCTTTCTTCATATAAATCTGTTGCATGTGGAATTAGTGCTGTTGTAGGCTTATCCCCGAGTTTGTCTTACTCATGACCAAGGTGCTTAACGCAGAAAGAAAATAATATCTACTTCTCTTGCACTTAACAACACTGATTTGCTCAGTCTCTTGAACATAAGTCAGACTGAGGTTCTGAAAGTCCATTTCCTGCTTATGGAGAGGGGCCAGGACATTGCCTACTCTAATCCTGGCAGTTGTGGATTTTTTTGGCTTGGTGCCCAAAGTCAGTTTGAATAAGCACACTGCCATTGCTGTATGAAATAAATATAAAGCACAACATTTTTTAAAAGCCCCACCCATTATATAACTAAGTGGGATTTTCTTCATTTTCGGGGCTTTCCTTGACATTTTTATGTTGGGTGGAAATGTTGGTACAAATTTTAAGCTGGAGAAATGCTTCTGAACTGTGAACACCTGGTAATGAACAGCTTTCAAGTCAAATTTAATCTTCGGGAAAACTAAACAACTTTGCTGCCCTACTGCACCATCTACCGGCAGAAAAACGATCCTGTTACAAAATGTTTTAACTGTTTCAAGCACTTTTTTTGGTCCTTGCAATTAATACATAAAACTAGAAATTTTCTTTTTAAATATTAATTAGTATGAGGGCATTATGTCTTTTGTGTGTAAAATGACATTTCATACAACTCTAAATACCTTGTACACTTGGACCAGGGAGCTTGCCTCTGCAAACCTTGTATTAGTTTGGATCTTATCATGGAGATGTAGAAAACGAAATTGGCTTGGTCCTTTATTGCAGTTTAGGCATTTAATGGGATGTAGATAAAAGCTGTTGCATTTATCAGCTGTCATGCACTTTTTTCATAAAGACACCTACATAAGGATTATGATTAACATCAACTCAGTTGTCACCACTATGCCTTTTTTTACCCGTGATTCTTCACTGGCTAGAGTTAAAGATATTCTTAAAATGACCTAGAAAATGCTGCTTCCCTTTCCCACAGCAAATAAAACCCTGCTAAGTATTCTCGTATATCATTATGATAAAACGGGAAGGGAAAATTTAATGCCTGAGCTTGTAAAATATGCTCTAGTTTTGCAAGGCTTTTTAAAAAGTGAATATTATTAGCATGTGAGGCCACAGTAGCTGCACATCTGTAGCTGCTGTTAGCTTAAACCTAACATGTGGTTTGGGTGCCCATGTTCTTTAAGTAATCAAATAGGAAAAATACAATGTGAAACTGATGGATCAAATCTCATGAACTGCTCTCCTCCTTTTTAGGAAGAAAGCAGACCTTTTTTAGTTGTTTTCACCTTCCTGAAAATATGTGTGATTAACAAATTACATCCAAGTGAAATAACATCCTTAGTAGTGGTAAATAGATATATGCACTCTGTCAATAAAATTTGAAGGAATTGATTTTGTTCTGGTAGAACAAGGGGCTAAACTCAAGATCACTTATCTACTTGGATTTTAGTCTCATATGTAGTTCCTCTGCTGGGAAATCTGTGGAGCAAGAACATTATTTGGTGCTGGATATGCAGCACCCAGAGGCAGTAAGGCATGGATCCTAATTACAGTCTTTTTTCATTTGTATAATGAAGACTTCTGAAAACACTGCATGTTTTTGGTCTGTTCTTCCACATCTTTGCCTAGAAAATTATTAGTTTGCATTTTGATCAGTGCCTACCTCTCTTTTCCCCTAAGCTGCTGTGTAGCAGTGCTGGTTTCTAATATTAACAGAGTTGGCATGTTTCATCCTGTCGTCCATATTCAGCAGAAGCAGAAGCCACTTCCATGTGCAGTTTGTGGGATCCATCAGGATGAAAGGTGTGATACAGATATTAGATAGCATTTATTCCCTTTTTTTTCTGCAGCACACACAGTACTAATAAGTTTTCCTTTAATCTTGAGCTCCCCTGACTAAATTGTCAAATATCTCAGTAATACCATGAACATTTGCTTCAGGCACAGTCATAATCAGTGTTCAGTTAGCTCCATCCTTAGAAAAGGATGGCTATTCTCCAGGCACACAATTGACTCTCCTACTACCAAATGCCTCTTCTTATCATCCTCGATAGCTTCTCTTACAGTTGCCTTAGAGTTTCCCTGCTTCAGTCTAATCCTCCAGATCTTGTTCAGGCCCTATTTCCCATGTCAATTCACCTGCAGTACATTGTTAAGTCTGTGCTAATCCTGTATAGTGAACAAATAGGACCATAGGGATAGTTGTTTGGACTTTCGAGTCTTCCCTTCCCTTCCCCTGTATTTAGATGGCAAAGGCTCTTTAGGCAGATCACTCTGAGGAAAGCAAAAATCAGCATCTCCAAGCTACCTAAACAGCACTTCATTCTCTTCTCAAGAGAGAAGCAGAACACAATTGCTTTTCTGAGCCCCTCTGCCCAGCTCTGTGGGAAAGGGAATAATTGGCCTCGTTAAGCTACAGGGCCAGCAGCCCCTTGCCTTGCCTTTCCTGCCCTCACTTGACCCCAGTGTTTTAGAGCTGCAGCGGTCCCTGAGTAAATACAGCTGAGCAGGCAGCCGCTCCCAGCTGTGCCCACACTGCCGCTCCCTGCTCCTTCCCTGGTGCTGCCCTGACACCTACCCAAGGCTGCACAACAGGCCCTTGAGAGCTCTGATGGTGAAAGCATGACATGGAGGGGCACTTCTTCACACTCCCTCTTTTTCATTCCTCATTATTTCAGCTCAATTAATTTGCTCTCCTATTCCTGAACCCTCTTACATTCAACTGCAGGCTACTTTTCCTGCTGACACCCTGCTGTCGGGTGGTAGGTGAAGTGTTTCTAACTAGAGCAAGAATTTGTCAAGAAAATTGATGACCTTCAGTGTCCTTTGGGGTCAGGCAAACAAGTCTTGAGGAGTTTGTTAAGGTATCTGGGGCTATGCTGTCATGGGAGAGAAAATATAGGAATAAATAAATGTCTATGAATGTTCAGATTTCTAATTTTGAAAATGATTCATTTGAATCACTGTGTCTGGTGCCCAATTTAGTAAAAATGCATTTTTCTTTACTTCTTATTACTTTCCCAAGCCACCATTTGGGTTGCAGTGTAGCAGGCTGGTATATATCATGGCACACAATCTAGCTTCCCTCACTTCCCTAAGTGTAAATTGGGACTACATCCATAGGAGCCAGTGGTGGTGTCATCATATAAAGCTCGTGAGTGTATGATCAAAGGAGTCCTTGTTTTTCTTTCCCCATAGCTCATAACAGAGCTCAGAAATACAGAACCATTTTGATATTTAAAAACCATTTGATATTTAATCAGAACAGAAGCTTGGCATATGAAGAACATAGGCATATAGCTGAGCTGAGCTTTGGGAGACATTAAAAATGAATTATGCTGATAAAGAACAGCTGTATCCTTACATCAGAAACCATGGGGACAAATAATTCATTTGCCTTCATTAATTTCCAAATTCTTTCCTGGCAAAAAGTCCAGAAATGCTTAGACTACAGATCTAATTGCCATCAAGTGAACATATGTATTAAGAGACTGTATCAATTATTGGGCCATCAAGTGTCTTTATGAAAGCCAGTTTCTCCTCATGCAATGTTAACATCCCTGCTCACCTCCACCCACCCTGAGTCTTTTTTTGTTGCCAACTAGCAGGAAGTCTGGAGAAATGGTGATAAAATGTTGATGATCGTTTTCTTATTTAATAAGTCTGTTTATGAATCTTGGCTGAGCAGAGCTGCACACAGCTGTGAGATGGAAGAGGGAAGCAGGGTACAGCATTAATTCCCTCTTGAAGGACAGCACTATGGAGGCCACACCATATTTGTCTCCCTTGCTGTTCTATACTATGAAAAATAGTAATCCCTAGGTTAAAATTTGATGGCTCATGTGTGGTTTAAATAAAATATAAGTAAATCAAACCAATTTATCAGATAAACGTGGGAGTCGAGTTGGGTGGCAGAAGAGAAGGGTACTGGAGGGATGGTGGGGTTTGCACCCAGGTTTTTTGAAGGGATGACAGGTACTCCTCTTACTGTGCTGGAGAAGGACACTCTGCCCTTGCTGCCATGAGGAGTGCACGCTGGAGTGCAGGAGGAATGCCAGGACACACTCAGCTGCCCCTGGCTTCCAGTGAGCCATCTCATGCAACAACCCCTTCCAGAGGGGGCTTTCCACTGTTTTCTCTGCCCAGCAGTGGCCCATAATGGGATGTGTAGAGGTGGGTTTGTCTGGAAGGAAAGTATATCCAAAGCTTTGCCTAGCTTCTGGTGGAGCCTTCCATCTATGCCTCTGATGCTGAAGTGTAACGTGGGTTTACATTTAGAGAAAGATAGGGACATACACATACACAGAGTACATATATAAAAAAGCTCTGCATCACAAACACCAAGCCTACAGATGGAGGAAATTTTTAGGAACTGACAGATATTCAAATGATAGATTGGGACTCCTGGGAAATACAGGCTAAACCTCAGCTGTTGTAGCTCTTCTGAAAGATATAGACCTTATATTTATAATTTATTGAGTGCCTTTGAATGAGTCAAATTTTGTTTCAGTGGCAGGCAGATCAGAAATCTTGGCATTGTTTTTTGTCATGAAGCAATCTTGACAAGTAGATATTGCTAGTACTTAAAAATTCCTACTGTGTAGTTGAAACACTTCCAGGCATCATTTAATCAGGTGAAGGAGATCTTAGCTCACTCCTTGTTCTCATTCAGTTTTGCCAATTATAGCTTGTCTAGAATTTGTCTCCTCTTACTTGTAAACGTCTCTTCAATTCTCACTAATTTCTACAGCTAGACCAAGTGATTAAACCCAACCTTTTTGGCAGGCACAGCATCTGCTCTCTATCTGTGCACCATACTGGCCATGCTGGTAATCACTGTGAGCCCTCCAGCCTGGCTGGGTGTAGGTCTGGAGCTGGGCTGGGAGGGTTTGGGAGGTCAGGGTGCGCCAGCCCACAGACCCCTACTCATGGCCAGAGGACTCATGTGGCTCGGGGAACACCAAACCAGACAGCCAACTTTGCACCACAGGCTGGGCAAGATGAGAGCTGTCCTCTGTGTTTGGCCTTGCCTTGTGGCCAGTGCTTGAATGTATTTCATAGAATCGTGGAATCATTTCGGTTGGAAAAAGTCTTTAAGATCATTCAGACCAACCATTAAGCCTGGCAGTAAACTGTGTCCCCAAGTGCCACATCTACACGTCTTTTAAATACTTCCAGGGATGGTGACTCAACATATTTCCCTGGGCAGCCTGTTCCTTGACAGCCCTTTCTGCAAAGAAATTTTTTTATGTAATATCCTACCTAAACTTCCCCCGGCGCAACTCAAGGCAATTTCCAAGGGGTTCCCGCTGGGCAATGGTGATGCTGCATCTGTTTTGGTGTGGCTTTTTCTTTTTTTTTTCTTTTTTTTTTTGGGGGGGGGGGGGGGGGGGGTTGGTTTTTTTTTTTTTTTTTGTTTAAGGTGTTTATCGGGGGATTTTCCGGTTAATATAGAAGGTTAGCAACACAGAGGGAAGCGTTCTGTATTCCCGGGATCCCTGAGCCCGCCGTTGGGCGCGGTGGATGCGGTGCCCGGGTTGGTGGCGGTGCGGCGCAGCCTGCAGAGGGCGCTGCACCCCCGCCCTGTGCCCGCCGTTCCCTTCTCCCGGCGGGGAAAATCAGCTTTTACACCGGGAAGCGTCTCCCCGCTTCTTTTCTTCCAGCCTGATGGAGACAGAGGAAGTCACCCAATCCACTGTCATATGTTTGGCTGAATAGCGTGCAGTTCATTTGCGTGGCATGTGATTACAAGGTTCTAGAGGACACTAATTAGGAAGAAAATCTGGGGAGAGAATGGGGATTAGAGAGTATCCGTCAGTCAGATGCCTGTCAGCCGGCAGAATAATAATAATTAATCATGATTAACAATACGTTCTGTGTCAGTAGTGCATCTTATCTGAGGACTCTACAAACGTTTTGTGTTTAATCTGTGCAGCTCCTTCTGAGGGGAATAGACATGATAAAATATTTAGAACTGAATTTGCAAATGACATTTCTGAAATGAGACCCCTAAGGCAGTTGTATACAAGCGCCAAAATAAAGTGCCTGGTTTTGAGACATGCTGAGCATCTGCAAAGCCCAGAGTTGGTGTGCTAGTGTTACCTCAGATGTCTTTCAGCACAGAAAACTCGAATACCCCCTTTTTCCTTGGTGAGGGACAACATTTCAAGTCATGAAGTGCAGGCTGTGCTGGGAAATGCAAGTCTGACCCTGTGGCCTTGCCTGCATTTACTGCTCATCTCTACTGTTTGCATGCAAGCATGCAGTCTGCAAGGAAACAGACTGATCATACGTGCAGGGCCAAGTTCTTACGAGTAAGATGTGACAGCTTGGGGATGTGCAAGGCCAAGCATGCCACAGGCCAGTTCACCTGCAAATACTCCAGTTTCAACTCTTCTTGACCATGGTGTGAATGCTTTGAATACATCTGGGGCACTGCCAGCAGTGCTGTTTGCAGGACTCAGTGTACTCACTCTGCCTAAATCAGCTCCCAAATCATTGTACAGGCATTCTCCCAAGCATAAGAAGTGTTCTGGTGAACAAAATGCCAACTTGCCTTACAAAGTCAAACTTCTGAGTCATAACCAAAACAACAGTGCTGAGAAAAAATATCCAGCAGTTTTAAGAAGTGTGTTTTGTTTTCACATCTACACTTTTTTTTCAGTGCTATATGCCTCAGGATCTAAGGATGTGAAATGCTATTTTTAGCAGCCTCTGAAAAAGAAACCAAAGTAAAAAACAAAACCCCCTCCTGCCCCAAAAACCAAACTAAACCAAAACACAAAATCAGATTTTGAGCTCACATGTACAATGTCGTGCTGCCACGTTTCCCACACTCAGATGATTTCTGTCATTTTCATACTCAGCAGCCCTGAAATCATAAGTATTACAGCCTTGAAGCTCAGACTAGGCTGTCCAGGCTCACTGGAGAGGTACATGCCATTTCAGGTGAAAAATGTTTGCTTTGTCCAACTAATAATGTGTTTAAGTCACTTAATTAGATTCTGCTCTACCTCCTGCAGACCTGGCTTTTTTTTTTGCTAACACAAGTTAACTGAATAAAAGCAAATAAACCTATGCCACAAATGTCTCTTTGCAACACCAGGGAAAATATAGCCCTTCCTGGCCTATGTTCAGCCTTTTTTGTCCTTTTTTTCTATCACCATTGTAACAAAGAGCTGGTATACTCTGTAGGGAGAGAAGCCTAAATTATGCTATGTGATCTCCTAGGTCTGTAGCACAATGGTAAAAATCCTCCAAGTTCTGTAACAAATGCAGATGAGTTAGGAAATCCCTCTTTAGAATTTATATGGAAAAAAAAATACAACCAGCATTGCAAATCTCTTGCTATTTATCTGAGATCACATTTTTTTCTCCTTATTTTACTAGTTCTCAAAAATTCTGTTTCTGCCTTGCTGCAGTGCTTTTGAGCCAGAATAATGCAGACCCCTAGAAAAAGACAGATATAGGACAAAAGTTTAGGAGTCCTGGCTGTGGACAAAGTGCAGTACGTAGATTTGTAATGTCCCTTTTGAGTCTCAGATTTGTCACTACTTTGTAAGCAAATGGGCAGTCTTCACAATCCGCCTAGATGTTGTTCCAAGTTGTCTGGGAATACAGGCAGAGCCTTCTAAACTGGTGACAATCAGATACTAAAGCCAGTAATAGTCACAACTATGGGGCCCAGTGCATTTCCTCATCTTCAAAGATAAAATTCTGAAGTTCTGTTCAACACAATGCATGAAAATGTTATTTGTAGATTTGGTGATGTGGTTGAAGAGGTTCCTGGGGGTGCTGTGAATCCACTTTTCTCCCATGCTCATCTGGAGATATGTAACTTAAGCTCCTGCAGAAATCTTTCTTGCATTTTATACAGAAGGGTCTTTTTATTTCCACAGATGCCTTTTCTACCCTATAGGCAGTGTCAACTGTGCTGTGACTAAATCAACTTAAACTACAGTTACCCCAGTGCTTCAGAGGACAGTATCACTTGGGGCACAGAGTGAAAGTTCATCCCTTAGGAAAGAGTTTGCCATGATTTTGCAAGGCACAGCAGTAACCTGGTAACCGACATATCCATTTCTGTTACATTTTCTAGGTCAGCGTGAATCATTCTTAAGGGAGAAAATTTAACCAGGCAAGTTGAGAGGATTGTAACTGCTCTGCACTCCCCCTCCCCTGGCTAGTTCTGCCCAAGGAGAGGCTTTTGTGGCACATAGTGTAGTCTGGGAAATGCAGTCCCCATCCTCTCTTCATCCTCTCAGGATGCTTTGCTGTTGACAGAAAGGCTAACAAAGGATCCCATCCCTGGCATACCACTGAACAAATGCAGAATAAAATAAGAGAATGAAGCAATTTCAGTCTGAGTCAGGAGGTGTAGATGTAAAGGCACAAGGAACCAGTAGAAAGACACTGCTCAGAGTGAGAGGCAGAGTCCAAAGCAAGGTGCAAGCAGAGAGGCAATTCTGGTATACACTCTAGTCTAGCCCTATCCTGGACATGTGAAGGAATCCATAGTCTTGGAAATAGTAAGAGTTCACCCATTACACACATTCAAAGATAGTGACATACATATGAAAGCAATACTCTTCCATGTGCTGTGATCAACAGCATCAGTGGTTGACACACAACTCTCTTTTATCCAAGGACTAATACTGACCAGCAAGATAATGGTGTGTGGCATGTAAATTTGATCCTGCTGCACCCTTTCTTTGATGTTATCACTGCAGATACTGTGGGCCACAGTCTTGGCTGCTTTCAAATCTGTAGATCTCATGCCATAAAGGTAAAAAAATGTGCTGGCAAGGGTTACAGACTGCAGTGATCTGGGCTGAGGACCAACTGGGCATGACATACTGAGTAACATTCAGTCTTGGTTCAGCACTTTGTGGGCAATGAGCATCTCTCAGCAGGAATAAACCATGAAAAACACAGAACTCATCTTTTTCAAGTAACAGAGTATTTCTTAGCCCAGAGGTATCACCAGTTAGGCAAATTCTTTTCTCTAGTGATGAACTTCCTTTTGACCCTTTATAGGATACTCTACTCCCTGGTGCCTCAGTTTCCACAAAAGGGATAAAAATATTCCTTTAACTTGCAGAGATGTTCTGCTGATTAATTAATGCCCAGCTGCACTTTCCAGGCTCTTGAGATGAAAAGTGCAATGTATGTATTTCCTTTTAAAACTGTATTTTACTATCTTGCTGAAAAAGGCATAATTTGGACCACTGCCAGCGTGGGAGGGAAGAGTTCTCAGCGGACACAGGAAATCAGAACGAAGCATATCTTGTTTACCCCTCAAACCCTACACTTCCAGGACTTGCTCAATGCTCATTGTAAGACCAGAATATCTGCAAAATACCTGCTATCTCTATCTAGGTTTAATCTTGGCTAAATATTATTCAGAGAACAAATTGTGACAGCTGCTGTTCAAACACTGGGCCTTCTGTTGATGTCAGTAGTTGTATGAGAGACGAATTTGGCTTGCTGTCCCATTTTAATGAGTGCACGAGTGTGTGTATCTCCTGTGCGTAATACTGAGACAGTGTTAAAACAGGTCAAGATTTGGTTTAAATCACTCAGATTTAAGTCTCTGGGGCTGTCTTTATTTCCTTATGAAGAAATCAGCTCTTCAGCAAAATGTGTGTCACCTCAGCAGAATCAGGGGTGCCATCTGCAGTTAGAAAGTTGGGCTTCACAAAATGATGCCTTTGCTTTCAGTGACTGCATTGCATCTCCTCATGAAGCCTCTTGGATCACAGAATCACTGAATGTTCTGAGTTGGAAGGGATCCACAAGGACTACCAAAGTCCTGGCCCTGCACAGGACAGCCCCAAGAATCACAACATGTGCAGCCATGAATGTGGGCCTTGATTTTGGAAGAGGGGTCCTGGTTTGTTCTGTCAGAGCAGCACTCACTGTTTCTCAGGCTGCTGTGCAGGGTAAAGTGAGTGTGCTTTTTCTTTTTATCCACCTCTGCAACATCCCCAAAAAAGTGTGTGACAGGGAGAAATAGCTCTACCTATTGGAGGACAGACAGGCTCTAAAATGAATTTTTAGGTACAAAAAATGTGTGGGTTGAGTGAGTAGCTGAGCAACATCTGAGAAGCTATGGAAATCAGAGTTTTCCTAGAACTAAGAAGTTTAAATTTTTCAATGGGAAATAACTGTGCCCTGTTGTAACAAAGCTGAATGTTTTTTTGGACTGTGTATAAACCCTTGATTTTGGCAAATAATGGCTGACTGGGAAGCTGGAAGCCATGTGCTGTGCATGCAGTCTGTAAGCCTTTTGTCATTCTGAATGTTGGTTCAAGTAATCTTTCTTTGACAGCTCATTTGCATCTAAGCTATCCCCAAAGAGTCTGAGAGTTTGGAAATAATAGAGATGACATTTGGGTAAGTGTTTAAAAATGCACAGCAGCAGCATGCTCGGAGGCTTGCATTAACAAGCAGAAACGAATTCTGAAAGTGAGCTACAAAAAAAAAGAAGAAGAGAATCTGTCTGAATGAAGTAAGTTTCACTGGGCATCTGATGACTAAGTAGGAAGCATTTTGTGCCAAAACCTGGGAAGGTAGCGTTACTTGCAAGATGACAGTGCCAGAAAAGAAACCAACACCAATGTGGCTTATGGCTAGAATGCAGTATTGAGCACAGCATACTCCCAACCTCTGTGAAGTACTCCATTGAGAAAATTGCTTGCAAATCAGGCTGAATGGCAATGGAAAAACAGGGCAACAGAATGATTTCAATGAGCCAAAAAAATTATGTGATTTTAAGTGTTCCTGTCCTCTAGCACAGGCATGGTGCCAGCAAATCTGTTCAAGCAAGCTTTGAGGATTAGGGCGATGCAATTTTGCTAGTTCCCAGGCAGCTGATGTCATGTGCAACCCAGGAGATGTTGCTGGATACCAGTAGGGTGTATCCTGACAGGAAAAGAGATGGTGGCTGCTGTGTTTGGAAGAAAACTGCCAGGATGGGTGTATGTCCTGGGGTGAATTTATGATGCTTGTATCCCCAATCATCCATTCTGTTTATGCTGGATGTTAAGTTCTGCCCTAAACCAGGGCAGTACATTAAAACTGTCTTGGTGAAGGTAGCTCCATGCAACCCTAGCACACAAAATTGTAGGTTTCAGGAGCATTAAAGTTCGTTAACTGGATTTACCACTGGTGTTTCCATGTGCAGATGATCTAATTTTCATTCCTATTGATATTGTAATAGTTTGTAAGGACAGCAGTTCAGCTGAGGGGTTGATTTTGCAAACATATAAGGAGAGACAGCATTTGCCTGAAAGCTCATTAGTCCAAATGGGGTGAAACTAGTAAAGAATTGAAGAAATAAAAAAGCAAGATGAGGGGAGGAATTTCTGTGAAATAAAAGGACATATTAGGGTGAAGCCAGAACTATCAAGTTCAGCATCATGCCAGTAACAACTCTGCAGAGCTACTCAGTGGATATAAACCGCAACAGGACTGTCTTTATATATTCGTTTTGCAAAGCTTAATTGCCTTCATAAGGGAAGGCAATGTTAGGCCTTCTGAAGGAAAAGGACATAAGCACTCAGGAATTTGGTTCTAAAATGGGTATTTTGGCTCTGGAATGTTACAAAAGTATATTTATTTGCTGTAGAAGGATGGAAATGAAATTCAGAGCACAGAGTCAGGACCCAGCTTTAAGTACCTGGACCTCATCTGTCTAGGGTTGGTGCAAGGACACAGGATTTGTATGGTGCTCACTACAGCCTTGACCCACGGCTCACTCCTGCCAAACTCCTGCCTGGTGCTGTTTATTCTAAACAAAACTCAGCAGAAACTGCAGATCTTTGGAAATTTGTTATAAAGGTCATTGATTCCAGCCATTCATCCTTGCTGGATTTCCACATGCTGGAACATACATGGTTTTACCTGGAGCCTTTTTTTGAGCTTTCCTTTCCTCGGTGGCATAAACAGCCAACCTGAAGTCTGAGCTCCTTTGCCCATTGGTGTCATGCTTGTGAGCACAAAAAGGCCAGAAACACTCATATAAATTACCTGCAATGAAAGATCAAAGGCAGTGAGTGAGTGTTGAGTGTTCTCATCTGTTTCAATGAGCAGCCATAGCACAGCAGAGCTCCCACTGAGAGCCAGTGAAGCCTCCCCTGTTTCATTCAGTCCTCTCACCCCAAGTAGTTCCTGATCTGTATTGCTGGCTTTTAGATCCAGAGGAAACACTTGAATTATAATAGTGTTCTGCAGTAATATGGGAGCAGGAGTGTTTGATACCTGTGCTCCTGCCTGGAAAGGCCACAGGCTCACTGTAGATGCAGGCAATAAGGCAGCAGGTGAAGCAGCATGGGCAGCGGGATCTTGGACTTAGCAGGACTGAGGCCCCAAGCTAACACAGCAACACAGACAAAACAAGAGAAATTGGTTTTTTGCAAAAGTCAGACATTAGGGGGCCTTTGTACAGAGAATCTCTAATAAATAACTCAGAAGGGAACAGGATTTTCTCTGTGGTGAGAAAGGTGGAGATTTTGAGAATTTATCTGCTTCCTCTTATTCTTGAACAGACCCTCAGAGCTCTTTGTGCAATACCTGTCTTCTTCCTCTGTTTCCCTGTAAGGCGCTTTCCCCTCTTTCATAAAGGGCTGCATGAGGAAACAGCCAGGCAAGGAAACAGCTACTTGGACACTTAAGGAGCAGGATGAAGAAATTCTGGTTTTGATAACTGATGTTTCCAGAAACACAAAGTTATTATGTTCAAAAATTTCTGAATTCCCATGGGGGAAAATAAGTAAGAGCCTACCTCAGAAAAAAATCTAAATATCCTGCTCACCCAACTGCTATTCTGGAATGGAATACAAGTGAAAATGCGATGAAAGGCTCAGACAAAATGGCAATTTAAAAGAAAGTTTCTTATTAAACCAACAAATATTTTTAAAACACCAACAGGGTCTGTTTAAGGAGAACGCAGCTGATTCTTGATAGATTTTATACAGAGGCTGTGAAGAATCTCAAAGCCAAATGATTTGTCAAGTGAAAATTTTGTGTTGATCTAGTAGAGCTAAAATTATCTTCTACTCTTTTGTTTCTGTCTTTTTCATCTTTTCAGCAAGGATTTAAGAAATTGTGGGTTAAATATGCATGGAAGTCTTTAGGATTGGAATTTTTTTGAAGATTGCTGAACCCAACCCATTTCAGAGTATGGCCAGCTGTAGTGAGAACAAAGAAAAAAGTAAACAGCAGAGGACAGACTTGCTCATCCCCACAGAAACCGCTGCTCAGAGACACAGATAGAAGTTGCTGGAAAGTTCTGGGTTATATCTTGCAATGGAGAGCTGAAGAAACATTTATTTTCAGACTTGGGTCAGGGAATAAGGAGTGAAATGACTCATTATATCCTAGACCTGCTAAATAAAACTTGTTTGAAATGACAGCCCACTGGAATGTACAGTGTTTCTTGAATCAGTTTAGAACCTCAGTATATAAATTCGGTGATCACAAAAAATACCTTAAAAGGCTTTTTCATTTCCTTAGCACCTCAGCTCCTATGGATTCTGGAATCCAAAACAATCTCCAAATAGAAGAAAGTAGGTGACTTGCTTGTTCTTTTGGAATAAAGTGAGAAGCAGACTATAGCTTTATTTTAAGAAGGTGGGGGTGGATGTGCCTCTTTGGTCCACATCCTATCTGAGAAAATACCTTTGTTGTTTGGGAACAGGCCTTACTGTTTGGGAACAGTAAGATGCCTTGATGGGTTTTGCAAAGGAAGAGAATATTCTGTTCACTTGTCTCTAACTCAAGCGCTAACTCCCTCTAGAGCAATCACTTCTCACAAACAGACTGCAGACTAAAACACTATGAAATTCGCAAAATCCATTAATAGTCATTAACTACAAAGGGCTCTGGAGAGATTACTGAATGCTTTACTACTAGAGCAATTTCCAAGTTTTTTCTAGATTTTATTCCTTCAGGCTTCTCCCCAGTATTTCCAAATCACCCATGTCATAGATTTTATCTAGGGAACATAAAGACACCTCCAAAGAGCACAGTCACAATCCTTTATCGGAGTCCTTTCTTTGTAATTTCTTTCCTCTTGTTTCAGATAAGTACAACTGAACAATGTGATCACATCCACGGTTAGTAGGTATGGTTAGTAACATGAAATGCCTTATCTGTGTCTTCATCTGCAGTTGCATTTTGATTTGGTAGAATAACATAGTGTTGAAATGAACACCCTGCTTATTCTCAGTTTTCACAAAATTGCTTGGCACATAGGATCTAGTCTTCCTCTGAAAGAAACTGCACCAAAAGCTGTACTCCAGATTAGCATCACACATGCCCCAGCTCTCAGTGAGGCTCTGGACCTACGACCCGTCCATCAGAGAGCTTCAAACCACTTGCCTGAGGGTGATCAGATGGCACCCTGCATTAAACCAGATGAATTCAAGCTCTAGATGCAACTTGTGCAAAAGACAGAAGGGAAAAAAGCAGCCTAGACTGCCAAGTAAAGTCAATAGCAATGGTACAGATCACTTTCTTCCCTGGAGATACTTGCTGTGTGTCAGTCTTGCTGACTGACTGATTCCCTCTTTCTCTCTAGCATTTGAAAGCCAAAAATAATTTAGGAATTTGTTATAAATAAATTAGCAGTTAGCACTGTTAGTGCTGTGCAGGGAGGCCTGTAAAATGTGGGCTAGGAGCCCTGGAAATGATGCTGCTGAAGAGTGAGGCCTGGTCAGCCATGGCCTTGGCTTCACAGAGCACTGATGCCAGCCTTGCTTGGGCAGAATTCAGGGGAATTAAGAGGTTGATGTGGCTTGAACTCTGATGCCTGTCAGGAGTAAAAGTGTCTGACTGTGTCCCTACCTTCTCATATCTGTCAATAAACCATGATTTTTCCACTTCTTCAGGTACCTGCTTTGTAGTCTAAACTATTTGGTAAGGGTAGCTCCAACTTTGAGGAGTGGGCTGAGTGCAAGCAGCTCCGATTTGTTGTTACTTTGTCTGTGTTAAGCATTGGATTTCTCTTGGAAAAACATTTATTGGTTTGTGTCTTGGCCATGCTCCACTCCTCAAGTACTTAATGGGGCCAGAGCACTCCTCATGAGCTGAGCAGTTGTTGGGCATGCTTCAGATCCTTAGTGTTTCTCTAACTCTGAAGCAGGAGACTGGGAAATTTATTTGCTATTTTGGCTGCTTTTAAATGCTATTTGATTTCTCTGTGCTTTAAGCATCACAGCTTCTCCTGATTCTGTCTTCCTGTCATTATTCTGAGCACAGACAACACTGAGAAGGCACATAGTGCACGCTGGTGACACATCAGGCCAAGTGGTCACAGTGAGCTGGTTTGTGCAGCTGACAGCTAGAGTTAGGATGCATCATGCTGAGCTGCTTCTGATTTAAACACCTAAAGAAACTGATTGTGGCTAGTCCATATGGGACTAGTATGAGTTTTGAGCAAGATCTCTGGACCTGTAGCAAAAGTCTGGGTGACAACACCAGCAGGCCCTGCCATGGGTGCAGAATCATCCCAGATTGCATAAATCCTTAAAATAGCAAATTTCTGCAAATTGTCTTTCTTTTTCTATTTCTTGTTGGTTTCTCAAAAAAATGTCTTACAAGGGCTCACTTTTTAATTCAGTCAAAGCATCCAAGTATCTTTCAGGGTAGTCTCATTTTAAGCCTCTTCTCTGTGTTCCCACAAGAAAGTAAATATGACTTGGAACCCTCAGGTCTTATTCCGCTCTCATGAGATGACAACCACCCATCACGGCTTGGGATGCTGGGGCTGTGATGGATTGTCTGCTGCAAGCTGGTTCTGTGGGTAAGGTCAATGGGCTGGAATACCATCCATTAAAAACAGACTCCAAGAAAAGGGAAAAAAACGTGGCTATATTTTTTTCTGATTTACTTTAGCTACAACATTTAAATATAGTGCAATGATTGTACAGTAAATTTGGTCTTATTTGCCTTTCTGCTTTATGAAAGAATTTAGCTCCTTGAAATATTTAAGGACAATGTAGTCACAGTCCACCGAAAACAATCACAATGGCAGAAGAACCTGAGATGCAACATAAAACGTCTTTGATTGTTTTCTTCCTTTTTTCCTGTCCTTTTAGATCTCCTTAACATGGTTTTGCTGACAGCAATAAGTCGCATTTTTTCCTAGATAACTTTTGTTGTGAATTTTGTAAGATTTTTTTTAGCCATACTTCAAGGCTGATGATAAGATGAATTACTCAAGGCATCCCATTATTCTGGAGTTCATATCAACCTCATGATTAAATTATTTGACATGGATACACACTTTGCACATTGATACACTATTTTTTCTGTATATAAATCAAATGGGAATCAAAATAACAAAACAAGAAAACAGACAATGTGAGTACATTGTCGGGCAAAGCAAGCTACAAGGCTTCTACTAACAAGGATTATTGATATGTTTATTAAAATAATCCTCCATTTCCATCTCAATGTGCATTTGATTTGAATGTCATAAATAAACAATCAATTCTTGAGTTTTGCAATGCTAAGCATGAAATTAGAGCACAGAGAAAGCATCCCACACAAAAGCCTCTGGCTTTTCATAGAATAATGGCATCTTAGAATGGCTTGGGTTAGATGGGTTGGATATTCTCTCTAAGAGACCTTAGAGACCATCTAGTTTCAACCCCCCTGTCATGTGCAGGGACACCTTCCACTTGACCAGGTTGCTCAGAGCCCCATTCAACCTGGCCTTGAACACTTCCAGGGATGGGACATCCACAGCTTCTCTGGGCAGCCTGTGCCAGTGCATCACCACCCTCACAGTAAAAGAATTCTTCCAAACATCTAGTCTAAATCTCTTCTCTTTTAGTTTAAAACCATTTTTCCTTATTCTGTCACTCCCTGTCCATGTAAATGTCATTCTTCCTCTCTTTTATAAGCTTCCTCCAAGCAATGGAAAGCTGACTGAGTCCTTTTGGCTGAGCTTAGGTTTGTCTGAGGTGCTATTGATGGGCAGAGGTCTGTAAGTGTTGCATTCAGACCAGTTTCAGGTAGTTGACTTAAACAGTGGATCTCATTTCCTGAGAGAAGAAAATGGTGTTATTACTAATTGCTTTCTGACTGATAAACAAAACTCAGGTCTTGGGTTAGGCTTTTCATAGGAACTTCTTTACACTCAGATGGTCCATGTGAGCTCTTTCTGTCATATCCAGGCAGGAGCACAACAATCGGGAAATGTTTGAGTATTGTTTTTCAATATTTTCAATTTCAATGTTTTTCAATTTCAGACTTTGAGAAAAAAAAAAAAAAAAAGAATATTACAGTATTGGCATATCCAGATAAATTTATCACATAAGAAACTAAAATCCTTGATTTTGATATGCTGTACTATCCATGGTCAGTCACCTAATAATTATGGCCTGGGTTCAGCTAAAAGCCAGCAGAAATTCTCCTTTGGCTTAAGTGGAAATGACTTGCATCTTCACATCAGGAGCCCACTGGTTGTCTCCAGGCATCCTTGACTGGTGGTGCAGTTGTATCTGCAGATATACAGTGGCCAAGGGATGGTTCTGCGGATACGTTTCATCGTGGAGACGAAATGTAAAGAGGCAGCATGAAAGGTTTCCAGATGGTGCTGCCTCTTCACTGAGCAAGAGACTCCATATGCAAGTTGGATATACATGACTGTTGGTTTCTTCCAAAAATAAAGCTGGTCATTAATATGATTCTGTTCTTTTTTGTTGATGTTATTAAACTGAGAAATAAATCAAGTGTTTGTGGGTATGTAGGAAAGAAGGCACATAAAAGAAAAACAGAAACCCAGAAAGAGGCAATCCCAGACAGCACATGGCTTGAAAGCACTTGCAGAATTAGGTTGTGTGTCTCTGCAGTGATTTTATTTATTTTTCACCCTGCCATAATATGTGGGAAAATATCATAATGTGCCGATACACTGGAGGGACACAGTGGGCTTCTGTTCCTGTTCCTTGAGGGACTTCAGTTTATTGAGACTGCCTTTAATTACTGGGACTGAAATTATAATCAAAGAAGGGCTTGAATAGGGTTGTTGATATTTCTTGTGTCCACAGAAGTGAGAAAAATACCTCAGGCCAAGGTTGCTTCCCCAGAGATATGTTTGCTCAGTTATCTAACAGATCTTGCAGTTGGCAATGCCTATATTTAATTACAGCTTCAGAATCATGGTAATAGAAAACAGTTTATCCTCTGCCCTTAGACTCTTAGATGTCAGGCTCATCCAACTGCTGCTCTTTTTCAACTCCCTGATGGAACTGCAGTGAATAACAAGCCGGTGCTTCCGGATGCACTGTGCATAAATACTCCTGGAAGCTACCCAGAAAATACCCTCCAGGAAAATTCCAGAGACTCTCTTGATGATTCACTCAGGGCTAGTGAACCACCTAACTGGATGTGAGCACTCACCCTGTCGTAAAGGGCTTAATCTCATAAGCAAAACAGGAGTCTTGACTCCCAGTCCCTTTTATTTTGCTTCTGCTTTCAAAGCCATCTGCCTCTCCGACCTATTTCAGAACATGCAAATTCACAAGCGAGGTGAAATTTCCCATGGACCAGTAGCCTGTGAAATATAATTACTGTGCTAATTTTGAATTCCAAGCGGTCAGCACAGGCTAGGAGTGCTCACTCAGCAAACATGTTAACACAATTACAACGAATATTAAAAAAAATGCCATGTTGAGATTTGGCAATGACTCTGGAAAATGACAGGTAGCTTTTTTGGGGTCAGAAAACACACAACAAAATGCCTGATGAATGCCTGTGTTTGTTTTTTGGTTTTTTGTTTTTTATGACGCACAGATGCATTTTCAATGGAAACAGGCAAAAGGAAACGATGAGCGAGAGCACATCACATCCAGGCTGCCTTCCCAGCAACGCTCAGAAAATGAGAGGCTGTTATGAAATCTGTGCTCCCTTGTGAGGTCTTTGCTACCTTGGATGACCTCTGTCAAGTTATGCGCTCATTCAGCACTGCAGCCTGTCTGTAACAGGGGCTAATGACACTAAGCCTGCTGGATAAATCCATCTGGGATTTATGACTGTGCAATGCACAGCATTTCAAGGTATACAGTATGCCAATTTGACAGTATCAGTGGCAGGGGTAAGGCTGTGAAGCTGTTTCAAAAAATCTTAGAAAAATCCTGCTTATAAGTCTCCCATTGCTTCACAGTGGAATAGAAGAATGAGATTTAATACCGTATTTTAATGTAAATAAATTTACTGCTTCCAGTAAAGACAGTACATGGCTGATTTTTTTTTTTTTTCATTCTTTCAGGAATGCCTTTGGGATTCACCTAGTATTAAAAAAAAAAAAAAAAAAAAAAAAAAAAGGTATTTTGATGATGATAGCAGGTGGTATATTATCCAATCTCTGGAGTAAATTGTACTAATACAGCCTTGCTAATCAAGAATGACAATTTTGCCCATTAGTACCTCTAACACCAGTGGTGGGTTTTGAGCTGTAATGCTTTTGCAGAGGGAGCTCAGCTCAGTGAAGCAAAGCCCCAAATCTCTTCTGGGGAAGCAACACTCTTTGACCCGCTGTGCTGCTTACCTTGGAAGAGGAGCTACCGGCTCTGCTGGTCTGGTCATGGCAGAATCTGAGGGAATCAGAGTGACAAGCATATTGTCTTCATTTCTTGGGAGGGCTAGTGTACAAGATGTGCATGGAGTGGAAGGGGGAATACATTTCCTTGCATCTGAGACTAATTTCAATCTATTGTGGCATAGACAGAAAAATCTGATGTGCTCAGCAGAAAATATATGGAAAATATATGGAAAATATATGGAATAAATGCCTAATGCAAAGATAAGACAAAATGTACTGAGGGGGTGTGGGGTGGGAGTGTGTGGAATTAATTTTGAGATACATGCTTAAATCAAACAGCCCAGTGGTTACAGCAGTGCTTCAGATGTAACATGACTTTGGTCAGCTCTGGCTGAAAATCCAGTTACAAAAGGCAATTTCTCTCCCCCTTGGCACTGTCTTTCCACCCTGTAGGGTTTGGGGGCAGAAGAAGTTGTAAGGGTGCTGTGAGATGGAAGTGCCAGGCAGCACAGGGCTCTTCTGCTCCAGGTACTCGTAGAAGCTGCCCTGCCAGTTTCAGGACAACCATTTGCAGTATAAATGTGTTCTAACAACCAGGGAAAACCATCCTACATCACATGGCTGGCATGGTGTGGGAGCTCCACGAAAAAGCAGAATTCAAATCCAGCTCTTCAGCCCTGAGTACTGCTGCTTTAAGCATAAAGCCAGTTTTCTCCTCCCTCCCTGATGCTAGAATGTTCTCCAAGTCAGAGCCATTTGAGGGAGGCAGGGTAGAAAGAAAAATTACCACAATGCAATTATATATATATATATATATATGCAGAGATGCAAAGATATATGTGAATACATGCATCTATATGATTTGGATCGCACACACACAAGGGTTTTGCGTAAACAAGATCTTTTAGGATTGCAAAACAACATATTTTCCCTTCGTGTCATTCTTAGAAAATTTTGGTTGAGACTTAAAAAAACCACCAGCAGTCTGAAACAGACAGGCAACACAGTAAAATCAATTCTAAGTGATGCAAATTGGCACAGTTATTTGAATAGTGTTATAGGCAGACATAATAATTGTTGCTGCCTGCCTATATTAAAACATTTCTGCTATACAAAGCCTTCCACGGGCTGCAGTTCTCCTTCCTTGAAGTAGTTGTCTGAGCTTGTTTGTTATTTATGGTAAAACAATACTGAACATTTTGCTGCCATGTGGGGTCAACCATAATGACAGACAAATGAAAGCACAGACAGACAAAACTGAGGGGTCAGTGTATAGATGTCTGACATTATATCTGGCTGGAAATGATTCCAAAAGTCAACATATGCAAGTACTTAAATGTGACTTATATTTTCTCTTTGGTCCAGGGCCCTGACTTCCTTAACAGCAAACACTCACAAACACACCATCTGTTGTTGTAGAGTGAGCAGTTTAATGAAGAGGATCAGATTCTTTCCATCTCACTTATTCCTTGGTGCCTGTTCCATTTTCTGAGCATTTGTCTACAAGTAATACAGAGCTTCCTTTGGTTTCCTTGAGCTCTTGTTCAGGCTTTTAGTTCATTAGACTGGTGATCTGGGATCCAATCCAGGATATCAAATACATTTTATGATTTTTAAATAATTTTCTTTTAAAAGGAAAGAGATCTGATGGAATCACTCAGGTGTTATTGTCAGAGTAGCTGTACAGTGTTTTAAAAGCAGAGGTGTAGCATCAGCAACAGCAGAGAGCCATGCATGTACCTATGCATATGCAGCCTCTGTAGTCAGCTCAACCCAACTTTAATCAATCTGTCAACAAAGGGACAAGGTGTCCCTGTGTCCTTCTTCATCTGGAACATTTTTTCTGAGCTTTGGGACCACAATTTAGAATACATCTCCCACAGCACATTCCCCACACTATCCCAGAGCACTCATATCTTGTGGGCTTTTGCCTTTTTCCTGCGAAAGGGCTTCACGTCCTTTCCTTGCAGTTTGCCAGTGCTCCTTTCCCAGCACAAGCCTGCCAGGATAAAGGAAGACTTTTGCTCCAGGGCATGATGATCCTTACTGAAGCTTTACCCAACCAGCAGGCTTTGTTTCCATAAACCTAAGCCATTTATTTCTATAAGCCCATTTCACAGCTGAAGAAGCCTGACAGTCCAGGTGGAGCAGCAGAGGCTGCCATATTCCATCCCCATCAGCTACTCCCTGTGGCCTTACACTGCGTTTGTGCCAAGAAAAATGCCAGCAGGGGCCATGTCCCAACCAAGACATAACTGGACCAGTCCCTAATGTTTGAGATGACCATCCTGTCATGTCACTGTCACCATGAAATGGGGTCTCAGATATGCCCCTTTACACAGTCCAGGTGGGCTAACATCAGTTTGGAGGAACTGGGAATCCTGTTGGCTATAGCAGCATTGATGGGAACGTGTGGTTTGGTGGGATAAGGGAAACGAAGCTCAGAGAAAAACTGATATCTCACTCTAATTAATGTCCATGTAAAGACTCCTACAGTAAAATGAGGCATATGACTCACCTCCCTTAGGCCTAAGCAGCTCTGGAGAAAATGTTCACTTGTCAGAGAAACGATCACAAGGGAAGCACCACAGTTAACTCACCCACCATGAGCATTCTCTTTTAATAGAAAGGCCTATCTTTTGTAGGAGGGCACAGCATTTTCCAAAGGATGGAAATTCCAAGGTAGTAATTAGCTAATTCTTCAAATTAAAACCAGAGGGAAAGAATGAATGTCAGGGGGAAAAAACACGTCTCACTATTTAGTGGAAACAAGAGATGCGCCCGTCTCTGCACAGCTGAGATCCTGATCTAGGTGACAGTCTTAATTTTGAGCTCCCAAGCTGGAGGTTTATCTGGTTTTGCTTCAGTGTCTCTTACAGATAAAAGCCCTGAACAAAGTCTAGAGAGCTCAAACACTGTCCTTGGGCCTCTATTTGGGCCGAACTCTTGCACCTTATAAGATCACTAAGAGGAAATACAGATATCACAAAAACTGTAAGGGAGATGGATAAGAACTGAAAATTCCAATCTAGACTGGAGTCTGCTGCAGGCAAAGTCACTGACAGCAGAGGGAAACAAAGATTTAGGAGGAATAAACAATTAATAACTCTGATTTATTGGAAACTGTTCAGGAAACACTGCTGTAAATACTTTCTCATCTTGGATGAGTGAACTAGAGATGTGTTTCCTCTCAAACCCTTTCTAGATTCAAGAACATCACTAGGAAAATCCCAGCGTGACTGACTATACTTTAGGTGCATATTTGTTTTTTTCTTCAGAAAGTTATTAGTAGCATCACCAGTTTTGGACTGCACATCTGGAAGGCCAGCTGTCTTTTTCTTCTTTGATATTCAGTTCATCAGAGATCCAAGTACCCACAATGTGCCATCTCATATTTTAAAAAATGCATCGATGTCCTTTGTAAAAAAGGCAAAAGATCAGAGGAGACAGGCAATTTTTAGGAAGAACCAAAATGCAATAGGTGACTGTAGGGATCTGGGGATTTGGCTTGAATTAAGAGTAGGAGAAATGCTGCTACATATCAAAGAATATGCATGCAGGCAGAAGGTGATAGAGAGTTGAGGAAGCTGGCATGCTTCTGGAATTTGGATCCAAGAAACACAGAGTGCAGAAAAGGACACTCAGAAACATGTGACTGAGCCAGGAATGATAAGCAGGAAAGTGTTTTGTGGAGGGAGGGAGAACCAGGAGATTACAAGTAAAGCAGTTATGAGACTGAAATATCATCTTGCACATGGATAATACTTACTGGTAGGTATCCAGTAAGGTGGTGGTGAAACTGCAGAATATTCATTACAACAGTGCTGTACCCCTTTCACAAACAGGCTGTGCAAGGAAAGTCTCCAAGGACAAACATGCCCCAGTGCAATCCCAAAGGACTCGAGTTTTTAGAAGAAATCCAGGGAGACAACACTCAGCTGAGGATTAGCTATGAGGGCTGTATCTACACCGAAACAATGTTGTGCCTATGTGACCGGTATTAAAAAAAGAAGGGTTTAGCAACTTGAGGGTTCTAATTTAACATTTACATAGCCAAGAGTGAGGAAAGAAACACGATATTGTGCAATTTATTATTAGAAACCTCTGCAAGGTACTCAGTTTTGGGGGAGTTTCCCTTTTTCTTCTTGTCACTTGTTCCTTACCCTTGTTAGTTTCTCTTTCCACAGTCACATGTCCCCCTCCCACTCAAGGACATGATTTTCAGCAAGAGCTGTGCTGCTGATGTTTTAGTCACCAGACTGTGCTTAGTTTCTGGTGTTACTCTGCCTCTTTGCATCTACTACAGAGCTCCCTGCCAGAGAGAGAAACTGTTGTTTGCAATCCATGACCATGAAATGATGACCATGAACGGGGTCACAAAGATGCTGAGAGGACTGGAGCACCTCTACCACACAGATAGGCTGAGACCTGGGGTTATTCAGCTGGGAGAAGGCTCCAGGAACACCCTGGAGCACCTTACAGCGCCTAAAGGGAGCCTACAAGAGAGATGGAGAGGGAATTTTAAGAAAGGAATGCAATGATAAGACAGGAGGAAATGTCTTTAAACAGAAAGAAGGGGGTTTGGATTGGATATTTTGCAGAAATTCCTTACTGTGAGGGTGGTGAAGCACAGCCACAGGTTGTCCAGAGACATTGTGGATATCCTATCCCTGGAAGTGTTCAAGGCCAGGTTGAAGTTCAAGGCCAGTAAGTTCCCAAGTCTGGGAACTTACTCAGAGTCCCCAGATGGGACTCTGAGTAATCTGGTCAAGTGGAAGGTGTCCCTGCTCATGGAAGATGGGGTTGGAACGAGATGGTTTTTAAGGTTCTTTCCAACCCAACATTTAGATGATTCTGTGATTCTGTGAGCTTAGCTTGAAGAACATGGCAGTTAATTTTGAGGGAAACTCTTCAGGTAGGAACAGAATTTGGGAGGGAATTTCCAGAACTTGCACAGTTGGGAACCTACCCAGCATCATGGTATTTTGAGTAACAGTATCCATTGCGGCAACACATTTCTGTTTCTTTTTTTCCTTTCAGAAGTTTTCCCACACCTTTTATTCCTACCAGTCTTCTCCAAGAAGAGGCTGGCAATTATTCTAAAAGACAGAAATTAATCTTTTTTCTCTCCCTCTATCTCTTTCCTAAAAATAAAACCTTTTTCCTCCTGTTGTAGCAAAGGCATTTTTCACCTAGGGAATAGAATAACTGTTGTAATTTACTTCTTCATCACCAGGGGAGGTTCAAATGCTTGTAACCCCCAGGGTTGGAGAGCTCTCCTGATAAGGTTGTAAAGCACCACCTCCAGTGTGCTAAATATAAAGACCCTGCACCTGCCCTTCAGGAGTATCCACAGTGTTGTCAGTGGGTTACACAGGCAGGGTGCTCTCAGGCCACTCCAGTATTGCTTCACTTGGTGGGTCTTGGAGAAGGGAAGGAGGAAGTCAGCTGCTCAAACCACAGCAGAGCTGAAGGCATTTTTAAAAAATTCCAGTTCAAACAGTGACCTGGGCAAGCAGTTTTAAGGTCACACAGACACCTGGTGTGTCGGTGTACCTTCAGGGCCAGTTTGCTTTTTGCATTGCCCTTTTGGAATTTCAGCTTCTGAAGCAAGAGCTGGTTTGGCTTTGTAGCACAAGTCCAATTTTTGGCTCTGTCTTTGTGCCTGGTTTATTTCAATCATCAATACTGCTTGAATGAGAGTCCTCTATTGACTATTTATAGTTCTAAACAAGGAAAACAAATACTGTCTCTTCAGATGAGGTGCCAATGTCTCTGTAATTCCCGAAGTTGTAGTGCTATGATTGGAATTTGGTGCCAGATGCATGGATTCCTCAGACAAACAGCTTTCTGGCAAGAGAGAGGAAGATCTGGCTCTGGCAAGCCTGTTTATGTAAAAAGTTGCCATGTTACTGGCTCTCATTACCTGCACTGGCTTGATCTGAAGAAGCGAAGAAGCCAGACACAAACTACTGGATAAAACAGAGCTGGCAAACCCCTTCACACACACACACACACACACACACACACCCACACACACCCCTTGTTATTCCCATTGGAACCACTAAGTGATCCTGACAGGGCAGCTACAGACAAACAGTCTTATTTAGACACCCTAATGGTGAGAGGAAAGATTATTTTATACTGATTTCCTTTTTTCCAGCTGCCAGAGATGGTGCCCTTTGCACTCCTGACAAGGCATAGAAAGAGTTTGGGGTGGTGTGTGTGTCATCCTCACTGGACAGGATTGGCCAAAGCAAGTCGGATTGTTTCTTGCAGTAGAGTTTATGTGAACAGCTACTAGATGAAGAAGGGCTGGCTTCACAGCCTGGATTCCAGGAATCACTCGTGAGAGAACAGAAGAGTCTTCAAGAATAAGGAAGGGTTCGCAAAGAGCAAACATGCTAAAACAGGTCACTCAGGAGACAGTCAAAGTGAAGGCAAAGAAAGGCATCAGCTTTCCCCACTGATTCCCCACCCAGGCCAGCCTCCAAGCAAAGAAATGAATTCTGCCTTTTAGTTGATGAGAATTGGCAAGTGACCTGTTGTCAAGTTCTGGGAAAGCTCATATGGTCTGTTTGCTTGACCTTTTTCTTTCAGGAACTTGGCATACACGTAAGTGCTTTGAAAGTTCGCTGCTGGCCAGACCCCAAAGTCCCCTACCCTGGCATGAACCAGAGGTCATGTTGAACCCTGTTCACCATCCCTGAGCATCCAGGAGCACCAGCAAATCTTTTGGATCCCTTGTGTCCCACTCTCACATGGAAAGAATTTTCAGAGTTGTCACAACTTGATTTTCCTGCTACTGCACCAAGTCCTTAGTCGGGGCTCTGAGAGTCCCTCCTCAACATTCCTCCTGGTGCCTCTTCCTAGCTCACACCACCCATTGCAGGACCAGAAGACCCAGAAACCATGGTAGCTTTTACCACCCAGTACTGTGGAAGATCATGTTGAACCATGGGTTTCCAGCTGATGGTTTGCCTTGCAGTCATGTGGTCCTCAGGGTTCCTTGCAGATGGGGAGAGTGCTCCAGTGGGAGTTTTCCTGGGGAATTAATGGCCTGGCAGTGGCTTGCTTGCCCAAGCATGCCTCATCTCCTGCCTGGCCCTCTCCTGCCTCTCCTAGTCTGCATCCCACCCAGTCACTCTTGCTAAGGGTCAGTGGTGCTCCTGTCAGGCCACCTGTCCCAGGTGAAGCCACGGCCCTGGACCCCATAGCAGGAGCCCCCACTCAGGCTTCTTCCAGCCAAACTGTGCTCAGGCCCTGCCTTGGAAAGTCCACCTTTCTTCTAGCAGTGTACCCCAGGTTGTGGGTACACAACCTGGGGTACACTCCCCTCCACAATTTTACTTTTTAAACCCATTTGTCAGTTGCTAATTTCTGTTTTAACAGGCTCCAGCTGGCTGAATCTGAGGGCACAAAGTGATTGAAGCATTTGCCTGGCACTACAGCATTCTTTCACTGAAAATGGTGGTGGTGATGATTCCAGAAGGATGTTTGACCAGGCATTGCTGAAGCTAAAATTTGTCAATTCATAATTTTAACACTCCATGGAGTTTGTTGTTCAAAAGCATACACAGGAAATCTGAGCTGTTATTTTCCCCGTCTTTGATCAACATGCCAGCGTGCTGCTGTGAAATGAAACAGCGTAGGCTGACAGATGAGGATTTTCCCCCAAGGGCATTCTCCTAGGAAAGCAACACTGCTGATTTAGCAAGGAAATAAATCTCAACATATATGAATGCTGCTGTGTACATGCTTTTATGGCACTTGGGGAAGTAATCAAAATAATTCAAAAATACAGAAGCCTTCATTTTACAGTTCTTTGCTATTTGAACATTTTGTATGTACCTTGAAATGAGCAACTATGAGCTGGAGGATGGAACTGTGCCTTTATACCAGCTGTAGCTTGGAACATCTCAACGTGCTGCCTTTGGAGCTCCTCTCCGACTGAGCTCTCTGTAAACAGAGACCTTGGTGCAGCAGGGGGAGGATGAAAGCCAGGGAGATACCGGTGGAAGTCTGGAACTTCACAGCCCTGTCTTATTTATTAATAATACTCAAGTGTAACTGTACTTTAGTACTTTATCTTCTCCAGATTTCCTACATGTAACCCTCTCCCCCACAGGGCTGCTCTTAAATGCTGCTCTGCCCTCAGGAGGTGCACCTCACTAGCAAGGCTCTGGCTCAGCAAGTTGTGTTATCTCCGAAGGTTTTTTCCATTTAGGTAGCTGTGGTGGAAATTTGAGACTATGGCCCTTTAAAGTGACACCCAGTGGGATGACAGCAGCTGCACTGCAATTCTGAGGACAAATAAAAACTGAATGTTCTATAATTTTCTTGCCTATTTGTACCAGCTTTGTGTAGCAGATATTGGTACAGGAGCTGACTTATGTGTGAGGTACCAAATGAAGCTTTGTGATCAGTGCTGCAGAGGAAGAAGTGTAAAGGACACACACTCCAGATACTCCCACAAACTGTGCTTTTGTTTGCTGGTTTGGGATTTTTTTCAACCCCTCTGTCGTCAATTGCAACATTCAAAGCACCTCAGGAGAAAAGAACAGCACTTCAGTAAACAAGATCTGATTTTTTTCTGCAGTATGACTAAATGGCATGTGGAGTTCAAGATTTCCTATCACTTCTTTTACACTCTTCACAGCACTCGGCAGCTCATGTGGACAAGACACAGTTACTCCTTGTAATAAAGTGTACTCGACCCACAAACACTGAGCAACACAAGTCACAGCAGTGTTGGATGGTTAAGCAAAACTTTCCTAGCAGAACATGATCAACTACATTTCAAGTAATGAAGCCTGTGAACAAATCAAAGCTATTGCATTGTTTTACATCTAATTTTTTCTTACATATAAACCAAGTGAGGCTTTTGTGGTGATTTACAACACTGTGAAGAGGTGAGCTGCTGCTCAATTCTAAGGACAGGTAACATCATTTCATTAAAAAAAACACACTCCCCACTGATCAGAGACCCCTCCCACCAAACTCCATCAGCCTGCACTTGTTGCTGCAGACTCTGCTTTGCCAATACAGAACCAGGCTCCCAGCAGCTTCAGGCACAGCCTGCACTAGACCTCGCAGCTTGGGTTGGTGCCCTGCACAGCTTTCCAACACTTAAGAGGGTATGTTTACACAAGTCACAGGATTTGGCCAAATTCCACCACTGCCGTATAACCGGTCTCAAACCCTACCTTGATCAGAGCTCTAACTACTGGAATTATTTTTATTAGCAAGGTTTAATTACACAGTCAATTTAATTACAAGGACCCAGAGCTCATGCTTGCCTATTTTAACAGCTTGATCATGTTGCATGCTTTAAATCAGATTCCTGTATTAATATCCATTTATATTAATTTATAATCCATTTCAGCCAGCTGCTGTAAAATAATGGATTAGAGGTTACTAACGCAATTTGGTTGTAATCTTGGAAGCAAAGGTTTGCTCAAGCTTCTGTATGCTGGTACAGTAGGTGGGTAGTTTTCTCTGAACACACTCCCTGTCATGGCAGAGCACAGATCTGGAAGAAGTGCTGAAGCACCATCTCTTCAACAATGTCAAAGGAGAATTCTTAAGTTACCAAGTATGAATAGCTCCAATTCAAAAAGACAACAACACATCTGTAATTAAGAAGTTGCTAAACAAGACTACTGAAAACAACTCTCTACTCTTCAAGCTGCATTCTTTGATTCTTCTCATTCCCCTGGAATACAGCTCCAGCTATATTGCTCCAGATTTGGGGCAATTTACTGTAGGAAATATTCTTTACAAAGTCAATTCAGAAGGCTATGTTACAGTTTGAATATGTCAGCTGTTTTAATGTTCACTGTCTGTAACAAATGTCAGTTTTCTTCCCTCCTTTGCATGCACTTGAGAAGACCTCATTACCTCAAACCTGACAAAACATTCAAGACTGTAAACACAAAAATACTGCATTGTGTTTTCAGTTCAGTAATACCTCAGATGAATTGCAGAACAAAAATCAGTCTTAGCAGTAACAAAGATTTTTCAAGTCCTTTATTAATCTGAATATAAAAAAGACAGAAGCTGCCTACAATATAGGACAAAGCTCTTGCTTCATGAGGAAACAAAATTTTCTTTACAAAGTGAAAAAATAAATACCCTCTTAGAGTAAGGTTTATATGCTAATGTGTCATAAAAAAGTAGAGTTTTAATATTTTGACAAAATGTCTGTGCAAAGAAACAGATGCATAAACACACATTACTGCTACATTAAGGCAATATGAAAAGTATAGTCAGAAAATTTCAGTAAAGTGACAGTGTACTTTTCTAGCTTTGATTAAGCCAGTATTGCACCCAAACATGGTCTCCAGTTCCCACTGTACCCTGGAGAAGACACTAGGAAACTAGAGCCCAAAATGCCCACATAGGGGGGTGGAAATCAAGAACATTTTATTGGGTAGGTCATTTCCTGCTAAAGACGCTAACTGAAGAAAGCATTTAAAATTATACACAACCCTTAAAGATTAATGGTGCATGTTTAATATTTTAAAATCAGTGTCCAAAAATAAAGCCAACTTGAAGGGCAATTGCCTGCAGCTCCCAAGTCCACCAGCCAAAAGTGGCCTGTGGGAAACTCGGGAGTTTCTGCCCACTGAGAGCTGTGAATGAAGTCCCATAGCAATGCTTCCACAGGACACTGTCAACCACAAGACTTTGCTGACCCACCCTCAACACTTGAAGATTAACCATCTTCTCTTCCCTTTCCAAAGCTATTCTCTCAGAATTGCTTTCTATTTCATAGAATTCCAAGTTAAGCACAGCTGCTTAGAGAAGCCTTGTAACTCCAGTTTAAGAACTAATTCTTAAAAAAGATCTCTCCTCTTTAAAGCAGTTTACTAAAAGCAGAAGCTATAAGCCTTACTAAACTGATATGTGTAAAAGCAAGTCTTACCATTAAAATAAACAGTGCAACTGTACTAAAAAGGATTTAGAGCATGTAAAAGAAAAGGCTGCATTGCTTTCACCAGGTACATCTGCATGTGTACACCACATTTCTCCAGGGTCACTGAGCTTTGTGGCTACACTGCCCTGCTACAAACTTATGATCATTCTTTTACGAATCAATTACACTTCTACTCTCAGAAGATGTCCCAAACCATTTTGGACATGCTGAACAAAGAATATGTTAAAAAATGCAGTATTTTTTGCTTTTGATCGTGGATAGGTGCCAGAGTGATTGCCTTCTTCACAATCAATGGTTGCATTTCTTATTAGTGCAGTTTGAAGAGTACATGATGCGTTTAAAGTGTGTGCGTAGATCATATCACAGTCAGATTGAGGAGACTGGTGTGGGTTGGCAAGTACACATGCTGGACATGCTCTACACGGGATCTGCAAACAGGACACGACTGGAAAGGAAAAACATTGAGACATTAGTTTACTTTGTATTTTGAGAGTCTCTGCACTTCCTGCAGACTTCACATACACAATAAAGCATTTTTTCCGTCATCCCATATTTAAGACAGGGTATAGTGAGAAACATGCAGCTCATTCTTAGCCTCACCACAAATTACATTAGCACATTGTTCAGACAATGCTCTCTGAAATCAGTTTGCCACAAACAAAATTTTAGCGGTTTTACTAGAACGTCAACACAAACATATTAATCCATGACCATCAAATACAAAAAAAACAAACCTTCCACACAAATTGGTAACTCATAACTTAATGGCACTGCATTTACCTGTAACTGGGAAGCACAGGACTTGCAGCAAACTGTATGGCCACAGGGACAAAAGGTTGAATTTATCTCTTCTTCACAACACACCATACAAAGCATGGACTCCTTCAGCTTCCGCAACTTCTCTTGCAGGGCTTTTGTTTGTTGGCAGCTGAGACCCTCGCAGTTGTCACAGTTCATGCTGCTTTCTGAAGACTTAAGGGGGGAACTTGGTGGGGTTTGATCACTTCTTGAAACAAGATCCACAATGCCAGCATTGTATAGAGCTCGCCTCGCATGATCATAAACTTCTTTTGATGTTCTTTTAATATCAAAGACGTATTTTTTACCAAGATTAATGTTTTCGTTCAGAAATAGAGATGCTAGGTGACCCTTTAAGTCTCGACTATACTGCATCATGACAGCACTGGTGACAGTGTCACATCTATAAAGCAACAGGACAAATGCAAACTTGGTTAGTTAAAACCAGTAGAATGATCCTACAATAATTTGTTCCCCAAATTGAAGTAACAGCACTGAAACTAAAGCAAATTAAACAGTCTGAGGTAATACTTAAGCTCTTGTTGATCTTTGCATGAAAACTCTCCTTTGAAACTTGTAAAATGGAAAGTGACAATTACTTTACATCTTCAAAATGTGAAGTGTCTGGTAAAATGAAGTCAGCCTATGGAAGGGACTTAACAAATTATGCTAACAGACAGCAAACAGTTGCTTAATCCACAGTTCAGCCTCGCAACACCTTTTTGCATGGCATTTCCAAACACTGCCGTTAAGAACTCCAATTAAGATTCTTTGGCTGTCAATTTTTATCACACAGTCAAGCAATGTTTTTAACCCAATTTCCACCCAGTACTTTATACACTAGCATTATGTCATTCTGGAGGGAACCACAGTGAATGGAGTGTAGAGAATTAAGGCAGTTGTATTTGAGTCCAGCTGTGCATTTCAGCTATCCTAACCATGGTTGTCACATATTTCAGTGGTCCAGTTGAATCTTCAGAAGCCTATTAAGGTATATCACTTCTCTAGGCAACACAGGAAGGAAAACAAACACAAAACTGAAGGACTACAGACTCACAGGGCCTAAGGTGCAAGATCTAAGCTTATGGCCAAATGCTATTGCCAAACTAAAATTCTGCTTAAATTAAAATCAGAAACTGTGAAGGACAGCAGAAACTACAAGCAGAGACAAAGATCAAGAAGTAATTTTAACTGGTATGTGGTAGTTATTTTTAAGATAACACTGCTAAGTGTGTTTGACAGCTAGTCTTACTGATCGGTGTTGGACACCACAGTAAGAATGAAAGGGGGTTGAAAAGTTGCCCACCAAGAAATGAGTATAGCGCTCCTACCTCAAAGAACAACAGGGAAGAAACAATGGATAGCTGCTGGCATGAAGCAAAGTCCCAAGCATGTGAGCAAGGACAGAGAAACTGTAAGAAGGTTTAAATATACAGGATGGGAAGGTGGCATACAGATAAAGTAACAGCTGAAGGAGCCAAATAAAAGGTCTACACATTCTGAATGACAGGATCTTCCCAACTGCTCTCATTCTCTCTCTTACATAGGAACAAAAATAAATGTATGTATTGCTTATTAAGTATCAAGGAACATACAAAGTTTATACTCTAAAATGCTGTTATTCATAGCAGGAAAATTTTGCTTACTTTTCATGTTACTCCCACCCCACAAAATGGAAAGTAGCAAGAACCTGTTCAGCTTCTGGACTTAAGAGGAAAAGAGAGGCTGCAAAGACAATGAAATTTTGCAGAGCATTTCCAAAGCGCAGTCAGACTTAAGCACTTAGTTCAAACACTGGAGAAGAGCAGCAGCACATGAGTCTAGGGGCAACACTGACCTGTAAAATGCATGTGTCTCTGTAATTGCTCTGTAGAGTCCACTTGCTGCCCTTGTACTTATCATCTTGAACAAGAGAACCACACTATTACCAGACTCCTTGGTAACAGTCAGATATACATTCTTCCCAGACTGAGTTGCCATTTGAACAACAGGATAAGCAATCCTAAAAATTAATGTTAAAAAAATAAAGGTTATTTAGTTGTTAAGGATTAGGGAATTTCCTACAAACTATTACAGTGCATTTTTATCAGAAGTTCCAGTGATTTCTGATGGTAGTCAGCAATGCTGATTGAAGATGCTGCCCCAAAAATATATATAAAAATCAAAACTATTAAGGTCACTTGTTTATCTTGATTACAAGCAGGTAGTGTCCTCAGACCCTACATCCCAATAGTCATATTTAGTAATTCTCAGAGTAGTTTTATGTATTTATGTGAAAACTAGAGGCAGGCTCCATATTTCTGAAAAATTGATCATGCAAGTGGTTCCAGGAAACACATACCTGTTGATTGGACTGAAGTCATCTTTACAGATGGATATGCCTTCAGGTCCAACACCAATAAGGAGTTTTTGCCCTTCACTATCTCTCACTGAGTGCCACTCTACCCCATAGTTCTCCAGTGTTGTAACAATCTGTAGAATCTGGTATTCAGCAGATGCTTGACTTAGACCTTCTAGTTCCTTGTGTTTTGTAATAATACTGTTGATAAAAAGATTTAGGATAGGTGAAATAACTCAAATATCTGCCATTACTGTCAGCAGCAGTTTTAACACGTCACTTGTTTTAACATGGGTTTTTAGATGACCCAGTTAAACAGATTAGTAAATGCTCCTGACCTGCTTTATCTGTCTATAGATTTCCAGCAATTGTGAACTGGAAACAGTTGAGAATTACCAAAATATCCTGAGAACGTCAAGGAGAAAATACTATGGATTTGCTTAGAAATGAAAAAGCTACATGTAATTAAGGCTTTCCAACTAACACCACCAGTCCTAAATATTTCCCTGAGCTACCACTAAGTTCATAGTTAAAGAAAATGCTACAGGAAAGTATGACACACTGAATGTTTCCTGATGTTCAGGAATTGAGTTGTGAAGATGTTTCAGAATTCTGTTTACTCTTCAGAGTAAGAGTACTAAGCCACAAATTCCTTCATTCACAAGTATAGGTCTAAGACATGTTTACAATTTAAATACCCTGTTCCAGTTACTTAAATATGTCTGTATCTTCCCACATACCAGAATTTTCACAAGAAAAAACAACAACAAAAAAAAAAAATCCACAGAAACATAAAAAACACCTCATAACTGAGCTTAAGAATTTAACTGGTATCAGAACATCAAATATTCAGCTTGGAGATTTTGATCTCCAAAGCTATTATTGTTCAATTACTGGTTTACCCTGTAGCATCAGCATAACAAAATCTTCTGCTGTTGGTCTCCAAAAAGGAAACTACATCGTTTTGGTTTTTACCTCTCCAAAATGGTAGTGGTGAGCTCTTTTGCACACAACTCTTCATAACTGTACTTGGCAGTGTTCTGGTTATAATCTCCAAACTTCATCTGTGCCAACAGTGCACTAAGTTCAATTGCATGCTCTGAAGAACACTGAAGATTCCCAGCAAGAAGATCTTCTTTTATATGCAAGAAAAACATATGCCTGCAACACAATCAGAAACATTTGCTTACACATGACATCTGTAATCAAGACATGGAACAAATAACATCTCTGCTATGTTTGGTAATCAAGAATTTGCAATGAATGTACCAAGCAGATAAAGTCTGGCACAAGGGAAAGAAAAGGGCCTCAGTCTCATTCTTTACTTACTCTTAAACATGAAGCTACAACGGAAGATAGCATCTAAAATCACTACTAAAAGAAAAGAGCACTTCACCATCATCACAAGTATCTCAAGAATAAGAACTGCTTTACTTCCTAAGGCCACTTAGTAATTTAAATTCAGTGAATAAAATATCAACGAAAGTTTGGGAAGAGCATCTCAAGACATAAACACTCCTGTTATTCAAAAGGGGAAGCCATACTTTATGCAGTGGAAATGCCCTGCCACACCTGTACAGCCATGGTGTCTTTACCAGTGACATGATTAACAGAATAACTTGAAGTATCTGAAAAGGCACTGGGGAATAAAATAGAATAACAGCTACTGAGTAAGCACTTGTCAGACCAAATTTTGCACTTCAGACCAAGGCAGGTTTGACAGCCTGCTCAAACCTAAAGAGGCTGTTCTTAATTATCTAATAGGTTACTTGACAGACAAATCAACATTTTCACCAGCATTAATAGCAGCATGTTATTATCCCCTATGGGTTGCCCTAACTTCTATAGATCATCCTTATTTTCCCTCAGGGAACACAATATAAATTTCTTACCATTTAAGACTCAGCATATTTATGGAAGCCAGATGGAGAATAATGTTTCACTGAAAAAAAGTATCTTTCAATAGATGAAGCCTAGCACCCAACAGGGATGTGTCTTGTCTTCCACAGGAACAGGACATTTATTTTTCTAAAATCAAGTCTACTCTACTTTTAAGAAAAGCTTTGCTGCAGCACTGTATTTAATCTCTCATCACTGAAGTTGAAGGTGCTAATAAGTAATGAGCTTTCCTTACAATAGGAATTCTGAGTAATATCTTACATATATTCTGTTGTAGCTTTCTGTAATTCCTTTGTACAACAAGGCAAATAGAACTTTTTTTCAGCATTATGAGCAATTACAGAACTTGCAAACGTTGTCTTCTTTCTTAGCGCTATTGGTAAATGTTGCAACTAATAAGATACCAGACCAAAATATGCCTCATATCCACAACTTTTTGCATCAGGAAAAAAGAATTGGTATTAAATTATCCTGTAAACTTTCCTACAGTCCACTTCCTGCAAGAAGTCTCAGCTCCAATACTCCCCTTTGCAAACTGTCATGCTAGAGTATCATGCTAATTGTGATGCAAGTGCTTAATTGCATCTCTCAAGTCTAAACATCAACCCACACCCTTCAGCAATACTAGAAGGGGTTTGGTGGAAGCCAATGTTCTCACACTGTGAAGGACACAAGTTCTGGTGGCAAGAGGACCAGAACTTCAGACAGAGTTGTCTCCACTGTCAGCAGATTATTCCTTCTTTAGGCTCTGTTTTTTGAGAAAGTCAAACCTCTGTTCCCATGTGTTTTTTCTGCCTTGCACAGTCACAGCTCTTTGGGCCTGGGCCCCAGAAAGGAATATCTGCAGCCTTTTAAAATGGCTTAGTTGTACAGACTCTTTTTGGTGCTTAGCCCATAAACCTAAAGAATTCAGTATAAATTACAAAAACACTAGGGCCAAAATAAAGGCAAACACTAACTCCCTAACTCAAATCAACATTTCATAAAATAAACAGCTTCTCATGAACTCTTGATCCTCTGACAATACCAGAACAGGATTTCTTAAGTACTAATTACAAATGCAGCATTTCAAAGAAAGATTAGACTTTTTATTTTTCTCATTGGATTTACAATTACCACACCTAAATTCTTTTATCTTCAGGGGTTTTTTTCATATAACAGCACTGACTACACAGGGTAAAGTCAAGAGTACTCTGCTTGCTAGGAAGACATTATTGACATCTCAAGGGGACCTGAAAACCAAAATATTGCTCCTGCAAATATAGATGAATTACAGAAAGGTACAGCAGATGCATGGCTTGTCACATTCCATTACTACAAAGCCAGTAATGGCATAGAAAGACAAATGAGTTTAAGGCACAATGAGAAGCAGCATCACACCAACTAATGTGCAGTAACTTCCCATAACTGGCTCATATCACAAAAGGAAAAACATCTCACCAATACTCAGCTACTTTACATTTTTTTTTCCTAAATAGAACAAACAGCACATATAAAGGACAGTTACTGCAAACTAACTAGTTATGCAAATTCAGTCCATATGCACCTGAGTTTGGGTAGCAAAATCTCTGCTGTCTTTTTGTGCGTGTGTGTTGGGGGTTTTTTTTTGTTTGTTTGTTTTTGGGCTTTTTGTTTGTATTGACTTTAAGTGTGTGTGATGAAGAAAAGGCACCTAGAAATCGAAAGACAGTGAGGGTTATGAACACATCTGAAAAAGTGGTTTTGTTTAGCCCATCCAACTGCAGAGTGCAGCTTATTAAAGTTGTATTAATATCCATTGTAAAGTCATTCCTCTTCAAGAAGTCCAAAATATGACACTAGCCACAATCATAACAAATGGACTTTTTTTTACACAAAACTAAACAAAGTCTTTTGATCCTTAAAGAAAAAGGCATAAGAATGATTTTATTGATGAATAAAGTCAAGCAGAACTAAAGCATTAGGATCCTTGATGCAGCTCCTTATCTAATTCTGCAAATTCTAAAGGACCCAATAGATTGTCTTGTAGAAAACCTGCTCATAGCACAGATACTATTAGTTACAAGAAAGGATTTATGTAAGTTCCTGTAAATTAGATTGTGACCTAATTGCTTCATGCACCATCCACCATCCCTCTTTTTCTTGGAACATTTATATAAAAAAAAAAAATTAAGACTTCTCTAACCTCGAAGGAGTCGGGTTGTACAGTAAAAGGATACATTTCTTCCAAGGAATTATTTCAGCACTAGGATTTTAGACTTCATGAAATTTTTACCTAGCAAGTTTTAGAACAATGAACTCTTAAAATTAAAAACTGAACTGTTCGTATGTTCCCTGAAGGTTGAATTTCCAATAACACTGATAGAAAATCTGAAGTCTGTCCACCATGTAAGAAACCACATGGTTTTGTTTATGCATCATTCGCACTTCAGTTGTATTTGATACACTAATATTACATGTTATAAATTTGAGAAGTAACTGAAGTCAGACAAAAGGTATGTCTGTCCCTACCCCCTGCCCCAGCCCCAACATTCTTTTAGCACATTCTGCAGCTTTTTACTACCCTCGCCAAAGCTTCATTCAGTCTTTAAATCTTCACAACTCTGAACTTTGCCCATTAATTGCTGTGACTCCTAGACATCTTAACACCTGCCAGACGTGTTGAGACATTGATCAGCTAGTGGCAGCTTTAAGGACAAACAGAACTTCCCACTGTACTCGTAGCCCAAGTTCTCTACAAGTCACAGCACCAGTACAAAAGACAGGGTCTGTAGCACAAAACTACTGCTTCTTCCTCTCTGAACCCCATGCTACCTAGACATACCTGTGTATTCAATTACAGAACAATTCCTCTGAGTTTAGTAGCTCAAAACACTATATACGGATACTGACTAGAGTGCAATACATTAAGTTTGCCAAAGCTACACTCCATCAGTCACTGCCCAGACAGATTTCTTCCTTTCCAAATGAACAAAGGAAAGTTTTACAATTAGAACAGGATCACGGATTTTCTTCAAGCTTTAGGTATACTGGTGATTTTATATTAATTTTCCATCCTTATTTTTGGATCCATGTTTTGCATATAATTTATGTGCATACGAAACACTCAGTAAACCCAAATGTGGTGTGATTAATGTATTGCTGTTGGATGTAAATAATTTGATACAAAAACTGTAGAAAGGGGAGGTTGCAAGGAGATTGCAGCAGATGGTCCACTTCACAAAAAAGTACAGCTACCAAACCAAAGTCACAGACCCAGATATCAATCACATTAATTGCTTTTTACCTCCCTCTGAAGCAATTTATGCAGGCTGACAATACTGAACACCACTACCAAAAACAGATTTCACTACTTCATTACAATAGAATTCCAAGAGGGGGGAAAATCACCTAGTTAGTCTTCACCCAAATGAACTGGCAATAACAACTCCACAAAAAACACTATGAAAAGTAGATGTAACACAAGATCATACTTTCTTTTGTAACTCATTGAAGACAATTATGTGCATTAGGAATCAAGCCTCTGCACTATTACTAGTAGTTTGTACTAAAATTTTTTTTTAATCAAGGCAAGGCAAGAGCAAATAGGTAGCTAAAAATTTTAAGCTATAAACTTAGCTGTCAGTGGAAGAAGTGACAAACCCCAATCCTTTACCAAGGATGGTGTCTGCATATGACATCATTATCTGCATATGACTAATGACCCCTAAACTAGAAGCACAGCCAAAGACCTCATTCTCTTGCCAGACTGTTGGCAAGAATCTTAGCATACCTCCTAAGGTACTACCTGTTCTCTCTGGGGTATGATTCCTTACCATCTTAACCTTACAGGTTAAGGCTCTTTCCTATTGTGGAGTACATTTACTGCTCTGTAGTCTAAAATCAAAATTAAGAGGCGTAATTGTTCCCCCTAAAAATATATTGTTAAAGACTTCTGAATCTATAGAATATAATTCTGTTTTTTAAAAGCAGTCAAGGCCACCCCACATGGAAAAAAGCAACTTTTTTTCCTTTTTTATGCTCCTCAGTATCTTTGTTCTTCCTTGCTCTCAGCAGAGTGGGTAAAAAGATTACCAGCTGCAATTCAACTCTGATTTAGACAAACAGATCCATTAAACTCACCCAAGTGTCTACCACATACACTTCTATTGCCTTGTAACAAACATCATGTCACTGCTGCACTGGCTACCCAGTGCTATAGGATAACAGGTTGGTTTCCTCACTTTTTATCTACCACATGTATCTGACTCCTCAACAGATTTAAGGCCATTCTTCATTTCAACTAGTTCATCAATACAACTGAACAACATAGCAAAAGAGTGTGAATATAATTCAAATACTGGCAAACATCACACAACTTTTAACAACCCCTAAAACTATAATTGCCACTTCCAAGGTTGGAAAAAGACAGCTCTTTTGCATGGTCCATGATATCATGTGGCTCACCAGAATCTGATGTATTTTAAGTTGTCGTGGCTTATGTGTGAATATCTGATTTTCAGTCACACTACACAAGGCAAATAATGCTGAATTTAAAACCTAAACCCACCATTCTCCCAGACTGCTGCCGGGCACCATTGGCCAAGAGGGTGGCTTGTCAAACACTCTTCCAATTAACAGGTGGGTGCAAATCTCAAGACTCCTCTGCTCCACATTCCACAGCAGCCTGTGGCTGATGCCCAGAGCTCTCTGCCCAGGTAGGGGCTGTGATAGCCCAAAGCAGAGCTGGCTCCCAGGCAGTGCCCCAGCACCGCCAGGCCTGGGCTACTCCCGGTCACTGCCCCGACACCACATCCGGCACAGCCGGACTGCCTGGCCCGCACCCCTGCCAGGCACCTCCTCACAGCCCTACCCCTGTCAGAAAGTCCCCTGAAAATTCCAATTAGCTTAGTATAATCCTTTCTCTAAGCCCTAGCTCCTTACTGCAATTCAACACTTCACAACATTTGATACACGAACCACCCACGAGTCATTCAGTAAAGAAGTGAAAAGCAGGTTTGCTTTTTCTTCCCCACAACTGTTGCACGACCTACCAAAGAAATACAGGAAACAGTGAAAACAAACACAACACAAGCCAGAGTCACGATCTCTATCCTGGACCATCACGCGTCTTCAAGGAAAGAGATAGCAATTCTTTTCAAGCCAATGTGATTTTCCATGCTAAAGAAAACTTACAGCTCTTCAAACTCCTCTAAAGCAGCACACTGTTCATATCTCAGACTTGTTTGCCAAACTGACAGCAGCAGATTACATTTGAATGACATTCTTTCACTGAAGCACTTTTATTCCATTGAAAACAATTCTAAACTACGAAATCATGTGGTACAATTCAGTACCAGGTAGTCAAATAAAAAACCTAGAAGTTGAGATCCAAAGAAGAATAAATTGCTTTTAACCCTATAAAAAATGTGCAGTAGGAAGGGCTTCTCCATGCAATTCTCAGACTCCCAAAGCACTTAGTGAATGTGGTTTGTTGCCACAGTGGTCAGAGGTACAATTACAACCTGCTCTGTCTTTGTGCTCAGTAGCAAGAGGCTGCTTTGTATAAGAATATTAAACTTGGCTGCAATCTTCCTCAGGGCTGATTAAAGATAACAGAGGCAGAGGTCGACATTCTGTTGCCAGATCAGCTTTCACAGCATGTAGAAACCTGAACATTAAATTGCTACAAACATACAACTGAGTTTTAAACTCAAGCTCAGGGCAAGGGTCTCTAATGAAGCACTGCAACTGGGGTTGGTAAAGCTTCCTAAGTATACAGAAAAAAATCGCTGGTATCTCAGTCACAATGCTTGCCTTTATAATCATGATGAAGCACATCAACAAAATTTAGCATTACTTGCAGCTTCTCAGATTTCAAAAGCAGTCTCAACATGCATCTAATTTATATGTAAAAACAGGATTGGAGGCTGCAAGCAAAAGACTGGAAAACTTCCCCAGCGTTCTTTACACACAGGACCACAAGGCAACAGCTCTGCCAGAAACACCAAATATGGACACAACTGCTAAAGGAAACTAAGGATACCCATCACTTTCTTCATCAAGACTTGGCAACAGGTTTATGGAGTTTTCCATCTTCTCCTTGATGCTTACACACAAAGTATGAACTCACAGTTACATGCATATATAAATCCTCAAGCAGACCTGAGTAGAAAAAAAGTCAATCTACCAAAACTCAGTGTCAACAATCCAGGAGAATAGACATTTACCACAGTCACTGGAAATCTAGGTCTGCTATGTGTGGACTACTGGGCTTACACAACTAAAAGGCAGTTATTGTAACATGACATATAACTTGTATTTGGTTTTACTATATCTCTTCTGATGCCTAAGCCCAGGTTAATTTTTAAATTGTTTGTTAAAAATATTAGTTTCAGAACCGTCTTAATTAACACATAAAAGAAAGCTTGCCCCACCTGCATCCTTTTAAATCATCTTTACAGTGGAGAAATACTTGCTGCTTTGATATAGGTATATAAGCTCTGTTACAGTTTAGCTACACAAGCCAGTCTTTGAGGCCCTTGGGGCATGTTTCACCAGTTCAACCTCTCTATTAACTTCCACCTCCTGCCAAGTCTTGCATTGACAGTGCTGAAGGCAGGGACACAGACATCTGTAAAAGGCTTGTGAAGTTGAACAAGTATTCATCAATGATAGCATAAAAATGCCACTTTTAGGATTCCTCAGACTTTCACCCTGATTTGTTTTGAGTGGAGACATATCCGATATGCTCAGGGTAATCTCTTCTGCCTCATCAGGTATGAAATTGTGTGGCTCCTTTTGTTCTAAATCAATCCCATTTGTTATTGGGTTTTACACTTACCAAGAATATTTAAGTAAGAGTTTTTTTAAGGAAAAATACTCCACGATATGCTATGGATAGTAGAAATTATTTCCTAAATAAAAGTGTATCAGAACTGGAATTCAATTTCAATACATATGCCTAACTGGAGCAATTATCCAGGACAACCATGGTCTACCACTACAGCATTCTGAAAACTTCAACCATATTGTTAAGCTGGAAACACTGCTCCCCCAAAAGCCTCTCACCTTCCCATCAGATCAAAAAAATAAACTCAAAAACTTTTTCCTATGAAATAAACACCAAATCAGACTGTCAGGATCTGACCAAGTTCTTTAGACATTCTGTGCAGAAGCACCACGTTATACTCAAGGTCTTAATTCTGAAAGTACTAAGTCAATGACTCTGAGAGTAACAAGTTCTGGTGGAGTAGTGGAAATGAGTTTTGGCATTATCATACAGACATTAGATTTCAATTGGCCCCATTCATATTAACTGTACTATCCAAAACTAACAGGAAAAAGTAGTTGGAAGGTCAGCATTAAATACACATGTGTACAGCATTCTTTAAAAGATAATCCTATTGCAATTCATGTGGTAATCAAACTCAAGGAGTAAAAGCAAGTGCTCCCCACTAATTGTAGAAGGCTACTTCTTCTGATTTAACAGCAGTATAACAATTTAGTTAAGAGGACTTGCCACAGAAGCAGCCAGACAGCTGTTTCTTTTGTAGCCTCTAAGGGCCTGTAGCTATATGAAAGTTACTGTAACATAATACCAGACAAAAAGGAATTCAGCAAGTTTTTTTTGCACTGTGGGAGGAATTGTTTCCTGCCTTTCTGTACTAGTGGTTCAGAATGACCTAGAGTAACACCACAGAACAGAGGTTACTATCGGACACACAAACACCATATAAAAAGTTTGCTACTGGTAGCTTAGTTTCTTCCAGTTCCAGCACTAAGTGCTCACAAAATTACTCACACTCATTACTTACCGGTAGCTATACAAAGCTTAATGTTGCCAATTTAATTACATTTTTTCTAAAAAAAAAAACAATAATAAACTTCAAAAAGAGTAAGATTTTAAAACTACATAGAAAAGTCAAGCAAAATTACCATATGATGAAAGAAATAAAAACAGTGTGCAATCATTTTCGTAAATTACAGAAATCAAAAACAAAGTATTAAATTAAGTATACTTACAACCATAATTACTTACCTTGTCTGTTCCTGTAAGATAAGATGTGGCTCAACAAAAAATTTGACTCTCAATTTCAATCGATAAGGGGCTAAACCATCCATCTGCTGGGAGATCCTATTCCTCAAATTCAGCCATAGATTCTCCCCTTTGCTGCCAGTGAACTGCAGTCCAAAATAATCAACTTCTATAATCCCCAACCTTCTGCAAACCTGAAAGAATATTTTTTTTTTTACAATCAGGCTACAACATGACAATGAAAAGTAACATCTGAAGTGGTCTTTCAGACTGCTCACTTAAACACACACAAGATCCTGCTGTCAGCACCTTCATACAAAGGCTTAATTACTTGGATTTTAGGTTGCATACAAAACAGCCCAGAAAAAAACAACTAAGCGTGAACTGGGAATTTCTCTACTAGCCAAAAATACACTGGCTTCCACGGACAAATTTCACCCCCAGGACAGGCACTTCAGAGGGTCAGCAGATTGCCACAAGAGGAGAATGTCTAACACTCAATATCACAGCCGATCGCATTTGCTGGGCAAGAATGAGTAAAGAAGTACAGTCAACCGCAAGTTTTATTTAGGTGCCACCAGCAGACCGGACTGTTTGCTTGTCTCTCCCCAGCATCCCCAAGGCAGCCACCGCAGACACACCGAGGCGCTGGCGATGGAAAGGCGAGAAGGCACCTGGACGGCAGCTCCAGCGCGCTCGGCCCCGGATGCAGAGGGTTGGATGCAGCGGGTGCTACATCCCCCGCTTCTGCCCCCAGTGCTGTCCCCTCCCCGGGGACACTTCCAGCGGGATTCACTGGCGAGGCCCGGGCCTGCGCTTCCCACGGCAGAGGGGCCGGAGAGCCCCGTGGCGGGGCATGCAGCACCCTCCGCATTCAACATGGAGAAGGGGTTGGGGAGGAAAAAAAAAAACCACACACACACAAAAAAGGAAAATTAAAAACAAGAAACCAAAACCATAAGGGAGACTGCGGCGCTCCCCGCCCCCACCGCCGCCGCGGCCGCCCCCGCACGGCCCAGCCCCGCGCCACCGCCGCCCCTCGCCCGGGCCCCGCCGCGGGGACAGGGCAGCGGGCTGGCAGCGGAGCCGCGCGGCCGCCGGGCACCAGCGCTCGGCGCTGCCCCGTGGTCACCGCTGCGCCCGTCACAGCCCCGCCCGAGCGCTGGGGCCCGGCGGGCGGGCGGGCGGCGGGGAGCAGCCCCTCACCTGGTTGAGGCAGTCCTCGCCGTTTGCTTTCGCCTCTACCTCCACCTCCATCACCACCGCGTCCGGCCTGGTCACATAGCACAGCATGGTTGGGGACAGCCGGCTCCGCTGCTGCTGCTGCCGCCACGGACACCCGGAGCGCCCGCCGCCGCTGCCGCCACGGGCTGAGCCCTGCACGCGCCGCCCGCCGCCGCCCACACCCGGACCCCGGCAGCGCCCGTCCCGCGCCCCTCGCCGCCTGCGCGCCGCCAGCGCCGCTCCCTCCTTATGTACCCTCCGCCGCCCCGCCCCGCCCGGCTCCGCACCTGCGGACCAATCAGAAGCCGCCGCTCATGGCTGCGGGCCGTCGCCGCCGCCAATCAGCGCCGCCATGGCCGCGCGGGCGTGCGTTGTGCCCGCTCTCTGGCGCCCCCCGCCGTGCCCGCGGGGTCGCAGCGCGCGCTGGGGCCGCTGCCGGGGCTCCCTCAGCGCCCGGCGGGTCGCGGCACAATCGGCCTCCCTCAGCCAGCGCTGCCCGCTGCTACTCACCTCGGCGCTCTGTCCGCCCAAAGCAAAGGAAAGTGTGCTCTTCCAAGCGCAGGTGGAGGCCAAGCCTGCTGGGCAGGAGCAATCTGTGGTACAAATGAGAGAGGGCAGCCACGGGCTGTGTGACAACCAAATACTGCCTTCACAGAATCACAGGATCAGTTAGAAAAGACCTTTGTATCATCGAGTCCACCGTATGATGAATCACCACCATGTCAACTAGACCATGGTACTGAATGCCACGTCGAGTCTTTCCTTTAACACCTGCAGGGACGGTGACTCCACCACTTCTCTGGGCAGCCCATTCCAATGTCTAATCAACTTTTCTGTGAAGAAATTATTTCTAATTTCCAAACTAAATTTCCCCTGGTGCAGCTTGAGACACTGTGTCCTCTCATCCTATTGCTGGCTGCCTGGCAGAAGAGTCTGCTCCCCACCTGGCTACACCCTCCTTTCAGGTCATTACAGAAAGTGATAAGGTCCCTCATGAGCCCTGGCTCATGTCTCATCTTTCAAACACTCCTTTTTGTCAAATGGAAGATAAAATCCAAACTGATGTTCTCACTCCCATACTCTCTTTGGCCTCCTCAACTGTGTTACACAGAATGCAAAACCCCATAAAAGATGGAAATTTGAAGAAAACTGGTCGAGGCCTGTCACAGCCTCCATGCACCACCATGCCAAGGGATGGTGGAGATTTTACACTCATTGAGATATCAATCTTGTAGGTGATTCCTGACCAGGGGAAGAACATCTGCACCAGGCAAGCCCTTGGAACTATGTGTTTGTCAAGCATACCCAAGGTGCATGAAGTAGTTTATGGCTGCTTTTAACGATGTAAATTGAAACAACAGGGAGGACTATGTACAAAGTGCATGCTGTATGTATTGCCCAAAAGAAGTGCAGATCAAAGATATACTGAGCAGTGCAGTGGTGAGGAACAAGTAGGCTGTCAGGGGAAGAGCTATGAGAGAAAATGTCTTCACTCTGAAAACAGAGTGAAGAACAATAGGAAAAAGAACAAAACACAGCACTAATGCAAGGTCACCACAGGACTGAATATTAGCTTGTTCCCATGCACATGGGTCACTTGCTTCTGTTTCATAATTTCTGCTATGCTTGTCAGAGTTGTTGGTATTTTCAGTTTTTAATAAAACAGTGCTCCGAACAGATGCTTATTCTGCTGGGAACTCTTGCACACATGGTATATGGATCTCGATGCATTTTGTTCATGTGAACTCTAGAAGACCTCTCAGTTCTGAACCAGGGAGAACAGTTGGAGACAAGAGTCAGGACATGAGATGTCAAACCTGAGTGGTGCTGCATTTCACCTGCACACTTCCTAGCTCACATTTTAATGCTCAGGTCTAGAGTGTTTAATTTGAAGAACTTGCAGTCTTAAAGAACCAGACCCATAAAGTGTAGGGTTGAAAAAGGGAAGTAACATGAAAGAAAGATGAAAAAAATTGCAAAAATTAATTGCATCTCAACTCTGTAATTTTGTGGTGGAAAAAAACCCAAACTCTTTGGGTGATGCTAAGTTATAAGGGGATCAGCTACTGATAAAAATTACAAAATATTTCGGTATGGGGAAAAAAGCCTGTGGTTCCCACTTCTTGTTTATTTTTTGTTGGAATTGATGCAGGAAATTAGATTTTAGTTCTGTTTTGGTTTTACTTCCATATATTGTGGTGTTGTGGTATTTTGTGTTATTTTGATGTTTCTGTCATAATCAAAAAAGTCCTAGATGTGTTATGAAGAAGAAACACCAAAACTGCCACAATGATTCATGCCATTAGTATTCTGATATCCTCTTCCGGACAGTAGCTCATATCAGATGTTACAGAGGAAGGTGCAAGAAATGTGTATATAATTGTGAGATGATAATCTGCTTGTATATTTTCTCTAACACTAAACAATTAAAGATGTCCTGTACCTGATAGATTAGCTTTTACTTTTTCTTGTATAGTAGAAATTCATTCAGTTTATGCTAGGTGTTGTCCAGACAAAGAGAAACTTACCCTTTCTATATGTATTAATATCTATTCTGTGTTTTCCTTTTATCTGACTTAATGTAAATGCAGGTGTTCTTATTATGTCTGTAAAAGTGTTATCCTGCTTTGAAATCTGCTAAACTGTAAGCCACAAAAATAGCTTGTGGCAGTAAATTGCGTAAATTGGTTAAGCCCTGTGTAAAACAAGCATTTGTTTTCAAGGGTGTCATCTGGACACCTCTGTCACAGAAATACATTTCATTTTACAGTCTCTCTGTGATATTTTATTCATGCTGTACAGGAGAGAGTAAAGGACCAAGCCCTGTGTTTGCACATAGGAGACAGCTCGTGTGACAAGTGCCCGCTGCAACCCTTTGGGCTTTGTCTGAGAGAAAAAGCTGAAATATCTTATAGTCCGCTGCCTGATGTCTTTGATGAATTATCAACACTCAGTGAGCTACACTGTCAAACTGCTCATAGCATGGATGTTCACCTTTTGTGTATCATAAAAGAGCAATGTTTATCAACATGTCATCTCAGTGCTGTATTTCACAAAATGATGCGTGCTGTATGACATAGATCTCAATGGTGGGTCAGTCTTTTGCTATGGTGTCATTTTGAGCATAAGTGATTCATCTTATATACATTTATATATTTACATTTCTTTGCCCAACACTGGCTATTTCTCCTAGATGTAATCTATCTACAAGGTTAATTCTTTGTCACATTCTGCTTCAAATAGTTAGTTATAGTGCCTCCTTATCTTTGGAACTTGAGTGGAAATCCTGTGAAAACTCTAATTGCTAGGAGAAGGGAAATAATAATCTCCAGACCTTTGAATTTAGTTCCAATTTGATTGGAACCAACAAGATTGACCATAGTTTCCAAAGAACACTCATGCCTCTTGTACAGATTTTTATTCTCAAGGTTTCCTAGGTCGTTTCCTCCAACCTATTGTCATGCTACTCTATCTTGTGAGGAATTCAGTAGTTTAGCTGTGGTCTCTTTACCCAGATGTTTATGCAAGATCTCAGAAAAGATCCTCAGTTGTTGCTTGTTGTCTATGGTATTGACTCTGATCAAATTCATGATATTTTTCTGCCACAGAAAGCCAGGGTAAAAGGTTTAAAATGCTCAGTTGCCGCCAGTGCTCAGGATGTGGCTTCATCGAGTATTTAGAAGTTCCTATCACTTATCTTTGCTGTTAGTTTGTGGCAGTCACATGAAAGGCGTGAATGAAGTGCTGCGTTACCTCAGCTCTTGGTGCCAAAGGTGTGCTCTGCTGACTGAGGGAGACAATAACCCAGACAAATGATGTGCTTCTGTAGCCTTGCATAGAAGAGGCCTGCCCCTCTATAGGAATTCCAAGCACCAACAGATGTCTCACAGCACTGGTGGTGTGTGTGGTGTCTTTTGTACTAGCAAGACTGAATGGCTGCAGGAGAAAATATTTCTAATTGAATTCCCAGCTTATATAACAAACAAAAGCAGTATGATGATATCGATTCTGGCTTTCTGTTCCCTTACTCTTGTACTTTGTGTATGCTCTCCCATTCTTATTTGTTGTTGTCTAATCTTAAATAAGAAATATTAAGTAGGTTTGAATACATGGTTTGTTAGACTACTGACAGATTGATTGGTTAACAGCACAGCCACCACAGGAGAGTCATGAAAGGCCCATCTTTGCAAGCCCAAAGGAGCACTGTGACAATGGCAGATAAGAAAGCAAAGTAGAGACTAAGGGGAAAGGAGACCCTCTCTGGTCCTGTCCCAGGGCTGTCCCATCAGAGGCTCAGCCCTTGTGTCCGGGTATGAAATCTATCAATCCATCTATGTGTGATGGGGAGCAGCTTTCCAGGTTACTAAGTGGACATGCTAGCTGGAGGTGTGGGGCACAAAACGTGGTGCAGGGCCAGAACTTTTGGGGATTGCACAGAATTCATCAAAGGTATTCAGATGAGAAAACAAAAGCAGAACAAAGTAGGGGTTTAAGAGACTAGGTCACTGAGAAGTGTGGAACAAGGAAATAATAGGGTTCACCTGTGTGAAGAGTTGTGTGGTTGTGCAGTGCCCTGCTCCTGACCAGCACAGTCTATCTTCTCTCTTCAACTCCACCTTCAACTGCTTTCCAGTAAGGGGCTATTTATTCCCTGTGTCTATGGGGGAAGAGGAGGTTAGCTGTGGAGCACCCTCCACACCACAGATGGAGGCGAGTGTGGGTATGATTGCTGGCAAAGATAATGCAGATGAGTAGGTTGGAGGCAGGGATGGCTTTGGAAGTTTCTGAGATCTACCTTTGGGTGGGGAGTGGCTGCTGGTCTCTAAGGACAAGAGCACAGGAAGGGGACTATAAGGACCAGGGAAATTTGTGACAGCTGTGTGTGTGTGAGTGAGTTGTGAGCGTGAGTGTGTGAGTGTGAGTGATGAGGGTCTGTACCAGCAGCAGGAGTGGGTCTGTGGCTTTGAGAGTTTGTACATCCAGGTGTCAGTAGCTGGGGAGGCCAGGATCCAGGAGCAGCTAGATATACCAAGGCCTTCTGCTGGAAGACTCTATCTTGTAGCTGTATGTATATATGTATATATAGATATAAATATAAAAATATAAACACACTTAAGGACTTCTGCTCTCCTCAGCTAGAGCAGACAGCAGGATGAGGCTGGGGGTGCTGCCAGTGTTGGTGTGAGTGGTTTGTGTGTCTTTATGTGACCTGTATGGCCAGCAGTGTATATATGTGTATTTTGTGCTGTATGCATGTGCTCTGTGTGTGTCAGCTGGGAATACATGTTCAGCCTCATTACAGGTTGCACCTGGGGATGTGGAGTGGCAGCAGACTTGCCTCTCTCAGGCTGCTGAAATAGGTATTTTCCACTAACACAAATCCTTAGAGAAAAGCACTGGAAAGCACATATCATGCCATTGCTATTTTAGTCCTGCTTTCAGGTTGGTTTTTTTTCATGCTACATTTTCTGACTGTCTCTTTGTATTCTGTATCAAACTGAGTAACTACAGACCAGGTCAGCACAAATGCAGTTTAGGATGATTTGAAATGAAACTGAGCAGGATCATATGATTGTAGTCAGTCTCTTCTACTGTCTCCTCCCTGGGTAAAATTGCTTTGTGCATGAACACAGCAGTAATGTCTGTCTTCCTTCTTGTCACTGTCAAGACTGCTGGTCATGTTGCAAATGCGCATCGCTCACGTGGATGATGATCTTCTGACTGAAGCATGGAGAGGGGCATAAAACTGAGAAGCTATTCTGACAGTGATGGTTGCTTAGAGAGAAAACCATAAACCATCCATAAACACACAAACATTTTTTTTCCTACCTAAAATATTATTTTAGTGTTTGCACATACGTCATGCCTTTGCCTAAACTCTTTGAAAAATATTCCTCTGCTCTGCACTGTCCACGGTGCATAATTCTATGGAAAAAAGAGTGTGTCAGTCATTGACATTCCCACAGTGCTGGTTCTACTTTACCAAAATAATGAATACAGAATAAAGTGCTGAGATTGTCCATGCAGCCAACAGGCCATAAGCTGATTGTTTTACAAAGCATTTTTTGGTGGTCATCCCCAGGACTTTTGATAAACTGGTCTAGGATGTTTTATGAACATAACAACTATCCTGCCAGATCAGACCAAGGATTCACATAGCCCTGAATCCTGTTTCTTGGGAATTTTGTCCAGTGGTAGGTGACATGTGTAACATATAAGAGGTACTTATGGATGTCTATATGCTGCAAAGTGCCCAAGGCAAATACCTCATGTTGTATCAAAGAGTATAAGAAGAAATTCTCAGTCTTACTCCCCATAATCCTCTCCAGCTTCCACCGTTTTGTAATTCAGGGACTTTTTTTTGTATTAGATAAATAATTTTATCGTGAATTGTATTTCATACTCCCAAACTTTCCCAGTTGGAAACTAGACTTATTGTAGAAATCCTGTTCTTATTGTTGGGACATATATCAGCTGCTCATGAAATCTATTAATTCAGTTTAATAACTAATTATTTTATAATTGCTATCAGAAAGAAATTCCTCTGTCTGCACTTTTTCAGAAGCTGCAAACATCAAATCACCCTTGAATTTGAGCTTGTTTTCTGGGTCATTGATTCAATTTCTAAGCATTTTGCTTCCTTTAGTGCTTGTAAAATGGAGTCATCATTGATTATTTTCACATTGTTAAAATGTGTTCTTGTGGTCTGGAATCAAAGCTTTCACAAATTAAATTCTCACCAACATTTGTTCTTACTACTGTCACTATAAGCTCATATATTAAAGCTATTTGCCCTTCCTCACACCACCTTCAAAACTGCCAAGACATTCAGAAAAATGAGCTGGAATTTGAATAGCTTAAAATATGAAGAAAGACTCGTATAATAGCTATTTTTCTACGTGTCAAATAACTGATAACCACAATTTAAAAAAATTGAGCGTATCTCAGAAGGTTTTACATTGTCATAATAACAGTCAGTTCCACAAAATAGAAAAGAATATAATGATAATAAAAAAGCCTTTAAAAAGCCTTTTTTTTATTCTGTTGTATCATACCTGTCAAATATTGATTTTATAAATCTTGTAGTATAACTCTTCTGTTTTTAACTGTGTCCGTCAATCAATATAACTTTTGTAATGTGCTTTTATTACAAATAACACCTAACAATGAGACTTGACCAAATACATATTTCTCTATTTTTAGTTGAGCTGATCAGTGCATTTGACCTAACTTTGCCTGTACTCATTTCCACTGTTTCTCTCCTGCAAACCAATCAGTGCAAGAAAATGCAAAATAACATCACTGGCAGAAAAATTGAAACCTAACAGTGTCATTTAATCTTGATATGATAATAGATAATATAAAATAGTAAAATAGTAAAATAATGTAAACTCTCATAATCAATTATTCTACTTATTTTTCTGTTTTTCTTTCCTTTTTTTAATCTTCTTTATTTTAGGTTATTTTTTCATCTGTGTACTTTTCCTCATTTTACAGACTCTGAACATCCTGAGCTAAAATCTATCCTCACTTTTTAAGTATCTGTCTGGGCAATCAAAAACATGTATGATAGGGCACTTGTACAAGTAAAGTGAATGCTAAAGACAAAGATGGTATTATTGTAACATTTTTTAAAATTCTGAATTCATGTCTGAAAATTCAGTAATTATTCAATGAAATAACTATAATAATTTCAAGTGGTTTACAAGAAAAAGTCCTCTCATTGCCTCTTTTTCCTCTTTTCCTTGTTGCATTTTGTACTATCAAACAATCTTAGTGTGACATTCTACAGAAACATTAACTCCACCACACTGACCTAGCTTAAGCTAATAAAATTATTTATAGCAGCATATTTTATTGCAAAAACCAGAAATTATATTCTTCTTTTATAATTGTGAAATTTAGGCTTCTGAGACTACTCAGAGTCCGGATGATGTCACACTGGTTATTTGATTGCAGAAACTGGAATTATGTGAGGTGAATTCCTCCAGAATTTTAATTAGACAAAATGAGTGATTTCTAATTCTGTTTCCTGTGATAATGGTCTGTCCTTCCAATTTTAGAGCTACTTATCAGATTTCATGAATCCATGTGCAGATCAAAAATGCCACATCAAGTTTTTAAGAAAATAAACTCACCTATAAATTATTCACAAAAGGTTGGAAAGGGAACCATTTTTGCCAGAAAATTAACAGTAGGTGTTCCCCTGGCTTCTTTGAAATACTAATTTTTAGGAAAATAAAAATAATATAGTTTCCATGATCAGTTTATATTTTAGATTTTATATCAGTTTATATTTTTATTTCACTTAGAATTTACAGAAACATAAGAATTTCTATAACCTAGCAATATTTTTTTAATGTTTAATATCTTCAAAATATTGTATTATTTTAGTCTATGTCCAAAGATCTTTGTATAAGTTTAATTCACACCATTCTTTTAAGCAATTGAACACAAAATTTGCTTGTTTTCTAAAAAGGATAGATAATAAATACCTGAGCCATCATATATCTGTCTTCTGATACACACTGAGGAATACTGTTTGCTGCTAAATATTGTGTCCCCCAAGTGTTATTATTAAAACAACTTGTTTGAGAGATAGCATTTGATAGCAATCAACTGATTTACTGCAAAAAATATAGTCTCTTGGAATTAATGTCCCAGTATTTAGCCACTGAATGTCTGAAACAAAGGCACATGAGCACAAAAGCACTCTGATTGCACAATTTTATAAGCATATTTTTCAGGAAGGCATTTTCATGGACTATTATCTTTCAATTGCAAGTATTTGCAGTCAAAACAATTACGTTTTGTTCTAAATGTCAGCCAACAAGATTGCCAACAAAACAGAAGCAAAGCTGGTTGCTCTTAGAAACAACATAACTCACCACTGTTAGTCATTTTTTTCTTCTTACAACCTCTTCAAATGAGAGTATCTCAGTAGCTTCAGTGTTCTCATCTCATAATTAGAATAGACTTTAGGGTCTGCAGCTCTCATGATCACAGTAAAGAGTTCATAAACTAATTGGAGGATTAATACTTTCATAATTTTCAAATGTTGCTCATTATTTTTAACAAAAGCAGAAGTCTAATCCGACAACACATCAAAAGTTCCTTTTTAGGGCTCGAAGCGTGCATGGAATTTGTTGTGAGTAGAAGAGAAACGAATACCAAGTTGTGGTAATTCCAGTTAAGTGGAAATACAATGAGCAAATTAAGATAAGTCAGAAACTTTCAACTCTGCCATAAAATGGGAACAAACCTTTTACAGAGGTGATTATTCTTTTCTGTGAATAAGCTTATCCTTTCCTAAGGTCACAGCAAACAACTGTAGATAGAACAGGATTGAGAAGTTAATGCAATGTGTGTGGGTTCTTCTCTCCCTACCATGTTTTAGGGAGAATTTAGGTCACAGCCAATGATTTTGTCACTTGACAGATCCAGTACTTATCACTTCTACAAATAAGGGAAGATCCAAGTGACACAGAATTCTGCCACACTGGCAGCACACAGTGTTTTTCTCTGATGATGTATGGAGTAGGTAAAGACTGCTTTCAAATCCTGAAGGGAAATTAGCTCACAGATTAGCTTTTTGCCTGTGTACTTACACCAAAGACAGCAGAGTTAATGGGGAGGAGAAGGAAAAGAAAAAATAAATAAAAAAGAAAAAAGGTATCATGTCATTTAGCTAAGACAAAATATCAGTTCCTGCTAAAGATATATAGACAGGTGTATGTATACTTATATATACGTATATAGTTGCACATACACCTTGATTATTAAAAGTAATGTAATGCATTGTAATTGTTACTCCAAAGGGTGATACCAATTGTTTAATGAACTCAATAAAAACACGGCCAGTTTCAAGAAAGTGTGACAATTGATTTTCTGACACATTTGTCTCACACTTACATGACACTTTTTTAGCAGGATCAGGAACTTGTTAGACAAGAGGCAAAGCTCATGATACGCACTGTGAATGAATTTGTTTGCCTGAATCAGCTCCCCAAACTGACATTTGCTCAGTGTATTCTCGAATGCCAAGAAAAATCAGTGATCATTTTCTCAAAGCTGTGATCTGGTAGGTACACAGCTTACTGCAAATGTTTTTAATAAGCTCATGAAGAAAGATATTTTATTCATAGAACACCCCCACCTCCACCCCCAAAGTTAGTGGTGGTTGCTTTTACAGCAGATAATGAAACTGCTAACAGTTGGTAGAAATAATTAGATAAGTTGTTTGATTAAACTAGTATAGTAAATGATCCAAACAGAAGTCACAAATGTCATACATATTTAAGGAGACATAGTTGATATGTGTGAAATGCTCAAATAGCCACATCTGCAGCTGAAGGGCACTGCCATGCTCCTCTGGTACAGTAGGTGCCTACTGTGGAGGCTGGAAAGAACGTCAGCAAAGAGAAAAAACCTGTGAAGGTTTGGAGAGGTGCATTTTGTAGGAGAAAGAGGTTGTTTGCCTGGTGCAATTTGGGAAATAGCCTGAGCACTCGGGCTATTTATCTGGGGAACCAAGGCAGTGCAAAGGAGAGAAAAACAGACGTAAAAAAAAACAACATAAATGAGTTTAGGTATAGGGAGAAGTACAATGAAAAAGTTATGTCCTTGATAATGAAAGAAGGTAAATAGAATTTGTTTTTCTTTGGTTGTGAGTGTCTGGAGAAAGAAAGAGGATAAATTTGAAAATATGAAGAAAACTATATGAAATAGCTATCTGGAAACTCTTTGGGGATAGCTCTGTACAGTAACCACAGAACACAAAATTGAATACAATACTTCACAGACAACATAACCTCTTGATTCAAGATCATCAAAAACTTAAAAGAGACTTTGATTAAATTTTTTTTTGTGCATATGCCTTCTTTTTAATTTGATTTAATACTTGGTGAGTGAGAATGCCTATCTGCAGAAAGCAAAATATCCTGATAATCTCTGATGCCATAAGTGAAAGCATTGGTCAGGCTTTAAGAGAAACACAAGAAAAGTGGCCCAGAATTGTACTTTTAACTTAATAAACAAAACAAAAAACACCCATTCACAGTTCTCAGATGGCAGACTGGATATGCAAAAATGGACATCCTGTATGAAAATATCTTGAAGTTATGGTTTATTTGCGGTTGACCATGGCTGTGAAGAGAACAAAAAGCAAATTGTAGGCTTTTCTATAAAATATATGCGGCATAAGTAGAAGTCAGAAAAATTATCCCTATTTTCAGAGGCTGCTTTGTGTGTCTATAGCTTGGCAAGAAAAACCATAATTTCCATAGATAGTTATTGTATCTGCAGTTTTTTTGTGGGAAAACTGTATTGCTTTGAAAGAATTACAATGTGTTTTGTTGTAGTCTGTGTGAATCATGTGCAAGTCATTAAAGTCAGAGCCTGTCCTCTGTAAACCCCATCATAATTATGTAGGCCAAGGTTAAAGAGAAAATGTCTGGTTTATGGTTCCCCTCACTCTTCTAGCTGTATACAAATTCTTCTGATGAGAAAAAAACAAAAGTTTTTGAGAAATGACAATTCTTTGCACTTTCCAAAATTCATCCATTACACAGCATCTGAGCAGACTCACTTAGCTAAAATATTATTTTAGCTTGCACTTGGTAGCTCTCACAAACACTGAAAGAAAAGAAAGACCTGTACAAGTTACAAAAGACTACATTCATGACTCTAAGTTTTAGCACCATTTCTCTGTTTCTGCAGAAGGCCCTACATGTTCAGAAATTCCATTTACAAAGGGGATCATCTTTATATTAATTAATATTTTTGACTGAAAACTAAACCAAACCAGAAAAAAAGTAGTGCTATGCCCACGAAAGAGCGCAGGAGTGTAACTCTTGCTTGAGGAAACCTATTTTTTATGTGCCATCAACATGGGCTCTTTCACTTGACTTGCTCTGTATTTTTCACAGAGCTCTAACAACTACTTTAATGTCAACGTTCATTTAAGGCCAGTAGAGAAGAAGCTGTCTTTTCCCATAGATTTTTAAATCCCTAAATGACCTCCAGATAGTTTTTAGAAGTTTTTTTTTTCCCATAGTGTCTTCGGAATCGCTAACCCTGTGCCTTTTAGTAACACTTTGGTCTTATTACTGAGGTCTTCCAATTAGCTGGCAACTGGAAATATGTTGTCCTGTGCACTAGTTTAATTACTGTTGTGGGAATTCATTCTCAGCAGGAGCTCTGTGAGTCAAAACCTACATTTTGTAAGAACCCAGTTGCCTTTTTAAGCTCCTGCCATGTAGGTAACACAGCCCTCAACCCTGTTCTGCTATCCCTTATTAGATGTTCCAAAAGGTTGTGGTTTTGTTTTGGTCTGTTGTTATTTGGTTTTTTTTAACGTCAAACCACTCCCAGTTTTGTGTTCTATTTGCAAATTATATTTTGGTAGGTGAAAAAAATTATCTGTATGTGAAGCTGCTTTTGGCTATGTCAGGAAGTCATTAAAGGGAGGTTTCAGTGAGTGCTGGCCTCCCATAAATAACAACTATTTCCATGAGCATCAAAACTAATGAAGCCTATGGATTTTTCTTGTGGTTGGATTCCCAGCTGCCTAATAATTTGCTGCCTCTCACTGAAGCTCTTCCTTTTACTGGAGCATTCATAATGTCCCTCTTGTGGTTCTCTGGTCTCTATTACAGGCTGTTTGTGCTGCAATCTTTCCTTGCTGAAGAGACTGATACTGTCTCTCTTCTTTGCACAGGTATCCAGCTTCACAAAGCTTATGTAATAATTTGGCGTCTTTGAGACAACTGCCTCTCTGTCAGACTTAGCTCAGACTGGTCTACAGCTTCAAAAGTTACTGGATTACGAGTCTCAGACTGGTCTACAGCTTCAAAAGTTACTGGATTAGGAGTCAGCAGAAACAGTGATACATGTACCATTCTTAATTAGGAATCTAGGCTCAGTGTTCCCTTTATTGGTTTTTGTGAGTTTTTTACCTTGAGGAATTAAGACCACAGCCTCCATGTTGGTTCATTCATGCATGTCTATCAGTTTTTGCTGGTGACAAATAAGTTATCAGCCTTTGGGTTTGACTATACAATTGTAAGAGGAGTGTGTTTGCAACCTTCTTTAACTATCCATGCCCATTTCTCATAGGACAGACTGTAATTCAGTGTCATAAATTCCCTTAAACTTTCTGTTCCAGGCATCATGCAGTATAGGTTGCTTGGCAGAGCAATACCCTCAGATTGCTTGTGCAGGCAAACTGGGTTAGACATGAGTTCTACAGCTTTTCCAGTGACTACTTGCACCCCTTCACTGTTGGACAGAATTACCAGTGAAGACCAATATCTCAGGGAATTTCTATATATGTTGTGGCATTTGCTAATTTTAGCATGCTAATTCCATTATTATGAATTGGCATTTGTATTTCCTCAGCTCTGGCCCAGTAATCTTGTTGCTACTTCAATTTTTATGTGAGACTTTTCAGATGGTCTCTCTTAGATCAAAGCCAACCTCTATGCAAACATTCTTACTCTGCATCAAAAATAAATCATGACACTTTCTGGTGAAACACCTCATGACAAACAAAAGAGACAAACAAAGATGTGGCAGTGTGTGGGGAACACCTTATAAAACAAATCTAAGTGTAAACTCATATGCACTCTGTTTTGCCAACAGAGCCCAACAGAACCCTGCAGATACAAAAAGAAGAAAAAAATATTTCACATAATTTCATCTCGAATTTCTTCCTGTGTAAAGAGCAGGAAGAATAGAAAGCTTTTCCTTTTATATATTTGCTAATTTTTGCTATGTGAAGCATTACTTCCATGGGGTGTTTAATTTCTTCTTTATTCCCTCTATTTTCCCCATCACTTCCTGAGGAAAAATAATTTCAGACATTATTTTATCATATGCTTTACCATGGGCTTTTGCTGGGTCACAAACAGTGATCCAGCCATAACCCTTCTTGCTCTGCTCTGCAGAGATCTTTATGTTGCTTTGGAAAATATCCTTAATCTCTTCCTCAGCTGTTTTATTCCTCTGAACTTCACTTGAGATTGTCCTATTGATTTGAGAAAAAAAGTAGAAAAGACAAGGCTCTGACATGACTTAGGTGTGGCCTTCCAGTACCTAAAGGTAGCCTAGGAGAAAGATGGAGAGAGATTATTTACAAAAGCAGGTAGTGAAAGGACAAGGGGTAGTGATAGGACAAGGGGAAAGAGGGGAGGTGTCAGATATGATACTAGGAAAACAAACCTCTACTGTGAGGGTGGTGAGGTACTGGCACAGGTTGCCCAGAGGAGTGTGGATACCTTATCTCTGGAAATGTTCAAGGGCAGGTTGGATGGAGCATTGAGTAATCTGGTCAAGTGAAAGGTGTTCCTGTTTACAGCAGGGGTGTTGGAACTTGATCATCTTTAGGGTCTTTTCCAACCCAAATAATTCTATCATTTTATAATAATTTTAAATTGAATAGAATACTATTGCAGATTAACATTCTGCATGGAAAAAGAGGTAGGGGCTTAAAGTAGTTTCTTGAACCGCTGGTAGTCTTTTCTTCATTGCTCCAGTATTTTTTGGGGCACCATACTGCCTTGTACATCTTTGTCCAATTAAAACAGACACAGGTATCCAATTTACTGTCAGATCTCCATCTTCTACTGCAAGAATTTGCTTTTGCTATATTGGTGACTTTTTTTCAGAATGTAAGGTGTTTTTCGCAAAGCATTCTATCATATCTATATATTTAGGCGAACAAAAGAGTTTCTATCTATCACACTGGTTTTGGTGCTGTTTCACTGTATTTACACCAGCATGCTCTGCTAGTACCATCAAATCGTTGCAGTGATACATTCACTGAAATTCCTCTGTTTTATGTTATGACTAACAAGCCAAGCTCAGCTTGTGTTATTTACCACAGCATGTGCTGCTTTTTTGCAGGCTTACTTTGACCTCCACATGTCTTTCTGTTTCAAGCTTCTTTTATCAGAACTGTGTTATCTGAACATTGTCTATTCTCTACGGCTGCTCTTCTGGACAAAATAATTTCTTGTTATCAAATCCTTGTTTCATCGTGGACTAGTTTTAGCCTGCCTGTTGCACTTGTAAACAGTCAGTGAAGACACAGAAGAATTCCTTACTAGGAGAACTGTGGCATTTAAACTGAATTTTCAATTATTGTTTAAGGAGCCTCCTTCTTTCAGCCCTTTGCTTTCTCTCTCTCTTCATTAATAACACATGAAAATGAGCCTTCTAATTCAGTTACCTAATTCATAACATCAAGTTTAGACAGTCCGAGTAGTCCTAAATGTTCCATAATGTATTTTTCCTGGTATGTTTCTTTAAAGTTTTATAGTTATTTTTTCTTCTTGAGCTAACAGGAAGCTATTAAAATGGTGCAATATTATTACCCCCCAAAAAAAAAAGCTACTTTCTGACCAATCATCCTGATTTTGCTGGCATCCACTCATTTAACCTTCCCTGGTTGTCCTTTGCACTGTACTTCTCCTGCAGAGATTTTAATTGCTCCATCCCTTTGTTGATGTTATTTTCTTCATTTGTACCACTACTCCTGGTATCACATTCTGCAGTTAAAAAAGCATTCAGAGCCAAATATCTGACAGAGCCCTGCTTCATTCAGCATCTGACTCTGACTGATCATCCTTGTCTGCCATAAATCTCTGAATAATCTCAGCATCCACTTGCAGCTGGCTCATGTCCCAGCTTCTTAAAAAACACAGTTGTTCAGAAACAGTACGTTTTCCAAAACATTGATATTATAAATCCAAATATGTTCTTCGAAGCAAATCCAAAGAAAGGTCCAGAACATAAAAGTCGTAGACTTTGAAGCCTGTCCCAACCCCAGCATGCCAGTTTCTGATGGCATTAGTCTATATTCAGCCATAACTAATAACCAAAATCAAAAAGAAACAATTTGCACTCTGCAAAGCAGATTCCTAAAGCACTTTAGCCAGATGGCTGTGCTAATCCATGAAGACTAATTTACAAAACAAAACAAAAATGTTCCAATGTTAAGAAACAAATTGCAAATAGTGGTACTAAACCAGGATGTGATTTTATTGAAAGTTATGTAGAATTCCATTAAATTATTGTCTGTGCTCTAAAATATGTAGAAATAATACCTTGTTGCTCTAGCTTTACATGTGCAATTACAATTTTTGAAGGTTTGCATCAGTCATATCAAGACCAACACTCAATTATTGAACAGGGAGTGAGGGAATTAGAGTGTGGAGTTTTGTGCCTACATCTTGCAGACAGTTATTGAAGAAAAGGTTTTATTTTAAACAATTTTAGTTAATATGTCCTGAATCTTTTATGCTTTTCAAATTTGAATAACTTGCCAAGAATTTGACATGCAGCACAATCTAGAGATTTAAAAGTACCTGATACTATTGTTCTTTGTTATTTAAAGTACTAAAATATTTAGTCATCTTCAGCATGAATCAGAGTCCTAATGCTTTAGGTGTTTCAACAGATGGGAGATCCAGATTCCAGTCCTCATATTTGTGCAATAGGTGTGATTAAGTACTCTATGATACTGCTTTCATCATGTATTGAAATTAGTTGGCATCTGTCTGAAAATAGGTGTTTTAAATGGGTATCACTAACCTATCAAATCACTCACTTAAATCAGAAATTTGTTCTTGAATCATGGGTACCTACAAACATGTACAACACACTCTTAGAGTCCAATATTTGGGAATTTGATGAATTTTTTTAGTAAAGCTTATCACTGTTTCTGCTCCTGGAGAGTACAAAGTGCTTTACAGACACTTGAAACAGATTCCAAATTCTTCAGCTATGTTGGTATCATGTGGGTTGTTGCTCTTTGTTATCCAGCAGATTCCAGCTCTAGATAATCTCAATATGGGCTAAGTTTGGAGGTGAATACACCTCAATGTGAAAGGACAGAGGGGTGATAATGAGAAAGGAGATCTAAAGGACAATCATTCTATATTCAGTGGTATTTATAGGCCAAAGGGCTTTTCAACCCTTCACCAGGATTAAGTAAAGCAGAATTAAGTAAAAAGACTACAACAACCTAGGAAGTTATATAGTAGAGTAAAATATTCTGAATCTGGCATGCTGCAACTCCTTGCCTCCAGGTCCAACCAGTACAAGGACAGACTGTGCTGTTTAGTTGTAGGACATCACCAGACATAAGTCTTTGCCAGCCCCTGTTTTCCATACAGTATCCTTTGGGAATTTTAGTGCTACTAGCTGGAGGATTTTGTATACTAATGACAGCTGTAGCTATCTATGATCCCTACACAGGTATTACAGAGGATCATCCTTACACCCTCTTCCCTTAAATAACCATGAAAAGTTAATTAGAGTCTCTAATGCATTATAGTTCATGTAAAAAATCACTGGAGAATGAGTAAAGTGATATCAAGTCCCGCAAAAAAAAGCTAAGAGCTTGATGGGACAAGAAAAAAATTCTCCACGAGGAAAGAAGTGGCTGGACTGCATCTGTGGATTATTCAGCAAACTGAAGGGAGCACAGAGTGAGCAGTAGTACATAACCTGGATCCCCTCAAAGGATGATAGTTTTTATGATTTTAGATTTAAGACACTCATTTTGTCTTCAATATGACAGCAGGACTGAAAGCTGTGTTTGAGTTTTCAAAAAAGGTTTTACACCTCTTGGAAGGACCATTCACAAACAACAATTTCAACTGCCTCCAGGCATTTATCTTGCTTAAATCATGTAATAAAAATAAGAAAATTAAATAAGACTTCTTAATAAGATATTCATCTGAATAAAACTGTAATTGTCTTGAACTAAAAGTGCTTATGAACTCCTGAATACAACATTTGATCTTCACAAACTGTAAGACAGAGTTTGACAATCAATTGGGAGTTTCAAGATAGAAATTGCTATGAAAGTCCAAGGTATTTTCCTTATTAATCTTTGTGTAGCTCCCCACTACTGTAAATTAACACCAGTACACTGAAGTGAAGGAGTACTTGAAGCAACATTGATTTTTCACAAGCTGCAAAGCTGACCCAGAGCATTTCAATTTTATTCAGGTTTCCTTAAAGGAATATTATTCTATTTTTTTTATTTCTCCCCTTTCTGTAAGTTGAAGAAAGTAAATACTAAAGATAGATTACTTAAGCATTTAGAATTGAGCACATGAGAGGATTAAGAATTTATATTAAGGTCTTTTTTTCAGTCTTTCATGTGTAAAATATTTCTTTATTGTTTTGAACTAAATTGTATTTTCAGTTACAACAATGTATGTATGGAGCATTGCTAATGAGATACAGTGCTATTACTGAGATAAACATCTGACTGATAGTACTTTACAAACACTCCAGCAATTAATTTACAATGTAGCAATTTTTCATATAGGAAAAGTTTGCCAGAATACATTACAAAGATATTTGTGCAGTCACAGAATCATAGAATTGTTTGGGTTCAAATGGATCTTAAAGATCATCTTGTTCCAGGTCCCCTGATGTGAACAGGGACACCTTTCGCTAGATTAAGCTGCTCAGAGCCCCATCCAACCTGGCCTTGAGCACTTCCAGGGATGGGGCATCCACAGCATCTCTGGGAAACCTGTGCCAGTGCATCACCACTCTGTCTTTCAAACCAAGACACACCCACACAGTAAAGAAATTCTCACTAATAACTAAACCCACCCTCTTGCAGTTTAAAACAGTTCCACCTTACCCTATCACTAGACTTCCTGACAAAGAGTCCCTCCCCATCTTTCCTACAGACACCCTTTAAGTACTGGAAGGTTGCCTCATCTGTGCTTATTTTTCATCAGGGTGAGAAATAGATGCAATAGATTAATGAGAGGAAGGGAAGTTCCAACATATGCCAAATAAAATATAATGCTTGTTGAAAGTAAACTTTTATGTATTGACTTATATTAAATATACAGGATATGTCAAATAACACTGGGATACAAACCATTTACCCCAGTGTTTCGGATTACCTGAATTTAAGGTGTTTATTTTGAGCTATCACATTTCCAGTAACTCAAAAAGTAGAGCAGGTGAGAGAGGAGAATACCTCCATAGCAGCCCTAAAGGGATGAGTGGGGAACAGCACCATTCATATCTGTGCTTCCATGTCTTGCCTGCTGCACAAGCTGGGAAGGACACAGACTGCCCTGAAGTCACCTCCAACCCACTCCTCCCATCACATCCCCATTTTCTTCTCCTTTCCATCTCCCAAGCTGCAAGTTCTCATTCTTTTGCCTCAAGTCTGTGAACCCAAATCTGTAACTGCAAACCTCCTTTCCTGCCTTTCTCACAAACAAAAAAAAAATTATGCTGGTTTTGCATTTTTCAACTTCACACATGCTGCAGCCCCTCACTACCTACACCTCCTTTTTGCTGGGAGCTCCTCCAACCCTGGAGCTCTTAATTTGTTGCATGTCTTACACCTCTGCCTCAGGCCCAGCTTCCCTGGGAGCCTTCAGTATCTGTCACACACGGGCAGTCTCTTCCAGCTGTTGCCAGTCAGCTGCTGTTCCTGCTGTCCTTCTCCTTTCTGTCCATACTCCCATGGCTACCAGCACACACAGGGCCCCCTCCTGATTTCAGTGCCCTACCTACAAAATCTTGCTTGTTGCAGATAGAAAGAAATCCAGGGACAAGCTGCATTTTCCAAAAATCCACTTGGATGGGACACTTAAGGAAGAAAAATGTATGTTCAGAAGAAGAGCCCACAGATGTATCACGGCCTTACTAATTTCTCAAAATTAGCATTGTACTAATGGATTATTTATTTGAACATACTGCTAAATAAATACAGATTCTGTTATGTAACATATCACATCACAGAGTATACAATGTACCATAGATTCATCACATCTGACGTGGAATAACTTCCAGCAACAAGTCAAAATGGAAACACTTTTGATTCTTACTGACATCCATGAAAGGGCCTGATTTGGAAGCCTGTGAAACAACCTCTTAGAATCTGTGTGGGGCTCTTCACCAGATTTATATTTACCCAAGCCTTGTCAAACTGCCACCAAACAGATGTAAATAACACTTGTCTAGAGTCATATAATTTTATTGCTGAAGTAAACGAGCTGAGGAGGAGACAAAGAATGCAGAGCAGAATAGAAAAGGTCAGTGTTACTCTCTCCACAGTGACAATAAAACATGGTAAAGTGGGGGCTCCAGAGCAGAGGTGGGAGGAGGGGAATTGCATGGAAGGAAGGAAGGACGAATAGATACCACAATACTGCCTTGCAGTAGCATGTGATTCATAAAGCAGCAGTGCGTGAAGAGGAGAAGGGTGATTCACCTGAGAAATTCACACTGCTTAGTACTGCAGCATCTCTCATTTCAGGGATCTGAAAGCTTTGACATATCCATACCACAGCCTCAGTACTGCCCTTCATACTGCACAGACTTTCTCTGCAAGCAGCAAGTCTGAAAGAGACCTCATGTCTGATCAGCTGCCATGGAAATAAAGCCAAAAAGTATTATACACCAACTCTCAGTGTCTTTTTGAAAAAGGAATTTTATTTTTACCCCAATTTCATTGAAAAATAACAGGCACAGATAGATCAACTACCTTTCCTGAACTCAAAACACAAATAAATCAGTGGCTAAGCTTTCATTAAAACCCAGACACATTTTCAGATGTGTATTCTTCCTTCCCACCTTTTAAACGACCTCTAAAAATCTGCATTTCCTTAGAGTTCCCCTGAATTAGCCAAAGGGCAGCAGTGGCTGCAGCTGCTGTGCAGCAGCAGCTGGTTAGGTCTCTCCATTTCACCCTCCCATCACACCTTTCCCATGCCTAGCTGCCTAAACAGGAACTTTCTACCTTTTAAAGTCACGCTTCAAAATAAATACCTGCAATTTTTAAAATTTTATTTCTGTGTTGTACTTACACTACATAATTCAAACATAATGTCTGCTGACACTTGAGCATTTCATACACACAGGAGTATCAAACCTAGTAAGTAGAGAAAAGAGAGCTACAGGAGTAACAGCATCAACTTCCAAGCAGATTGATTGAATTTAACAAACCATAAAGCGCTTCATTTTGGGGTCAGCAAGCTGCTAAGCCTAACATATGCAGATTCTATTAATTTCCATGCCTAGCTCTTGGAAAAACTGAAAGGGGAAGAGGAAGAGATACAGGATACACAGGCAGAGCTGCACTGCTGATGAAGAGGACACAAGAAAGCTTACTCTGCAGTACCAAGCGCTCGGATGCCATCTGTCTCTCCTCAGAAGATCTGAGTTCTGCAGTGCTGGACAAAGAGATGGGAGGGCTCTGGGTAAGCCAGCCAGCCCTGGCAATTCACTGCTGCTCCTGATCTAGAAATAAAAGGATTCACTCATCTGTCATTTGCATGCATGTCTGAGGCACGGAAAGGAGGATTTTCCTTAGGATGATTTCCACAGAACTGATCAAATCTAGTGATAGGAGGGGAGTGTTTCTTTGCTGGATATCGAGAAGCAATAAGTGATATTACATTGCAACTGATATCTGACATGCTCAGCATAGCTAAGTGTGTTATCATCTGCCCTCAAAGATCAATCATCTCATTGTGAAGGCTGTCCCAGGTTTATACTGAATTAAGGACACTATAAAAGTAAATCAGGCAAGGCTGGAAACTCAGGAATGCTTTTTCCAATTAAGAACACAAGAAGCAATTAGTTAGGCAAAATGCAGTTGGAATTTGGCCAGTGAAATCAAACCCTGTTTTTATAAAAAGCAGCTCAGGATGCTTAAGAGCACAAATCAAATCTAAAGAAGGAGAGAAGATGTAATAACTGCTCTTTTTTTTTCCTGCCATAGTATGGTTCTTTCATTTTCCTGATTTTTGCTTATAAATTACTTAATTATATTCTCTATTCATAAACATTCAATGATACAGTTGCTTGGAAGTCTAATCCTACAACTGTCATTGCAAATGAACAGAAATATGATTTGAAGGGCTATACACTGAGAATAATTCCTTGATCAGGGAATTAAGCTTATTTTAGTGAACTGAGTACAGGTCTTATAATAAACATATATATTCTAATACAAATGTGAAAACTCCGAATATGAATTTGGGGACATGTTTAATTTTTATGTCTGAATCAGTCACTTTTTGCTACTCTAATGATTACAAAAGCCAGAGAGAAGAAAGGTGTCTTTTTTGATATAGATGTAAATTTGTATTATGTTGAACATTTTTTATTTGTTTGCAAAGTAAATTTCTGTTGCATAGAGTGTAGGTAAATTTCTAAACAAAGTGAAGAACAAAGCATAGTCATAATAAGCAATGTTCCCTGAAGCTTATAGGGCCACAGCTTGTTAAAAAAAACCCCAAACCTATGATAACAAAGCACCTTGAAGGTGGATAGAAGTTTGTTGATAATATGAAAGGTATGAAAGCTGAACAAAGAAACCTGACAGGGTAAGATGATTTTAACTTTTAACTGTACATATAAATATGTGTGTGTGTGAATGTTACTGAGAATGAAAAGAAAATATTTCTTTGGATGGGTTTACAAAGAGAAGAGCTAGAAGAAGCAATTTTCATTTTTCTTTTGTAATCTAGATAGTGTAAAATTATTCTGCCTTCACAACCTCAAGGCAAAGAAGACAGTCTGCTTCTCTAGCTATAAAAAACAATCTGTCAGATTTTTTTAAAGGAAGTCACAACTTATTTTTCATAAAATAAAAAGCAAGAGGATTAGAGCTTTGTGGTGACAATGAAATGTGCTCAAAACTCTTACCATTAAACCTAGAGCTCCAGTGAAGTCCTGCTTGAGGCATTGATCCTGCAATAAATGAAGTTTAGATTCTGTAGATTTGGTGTTTGAACTGTCAAACATGTAGACCTTCTTATTCATCCAGATTTAAATTTTCTTTCATAAACTCCTATATTCTAATAGAGCTAAAGGTTATCAAATTGAAAGCAACCCACAGCACACAGACCCCAAACCTACAGCATCAACACTATCCTCATAGAAAAGTGGCTGCAAGGCAGATGGAGAAATATTTTTCTGAAAATACAGTTCTAAACAAACCATGTTATGTAATGTGTCCAATTTACTCTTCTGCCATATTACACACTACTGTGTCCAACTGGCATTCTTTTTGTGTACTACCTATTTGCTGTAACAGCTGATATCTGCCTCCGGGATGATCTTTAATCATTTTTCTCTTAAAGATTTGAATATTATCAGAATCTCCCTAAAGTTTTCAAAAGCCCCAATACTAGGTTATTGGACTACTATATATAACAAAATCAATGTTCTTCTCTGGGTCTAAGGCCCACTCAGGTGCTTGTGAAAAGAATCTGATGAACTTCTAAACACTAAGCTTAGGTATCTGGGGTAGAGTCAAATGAACTGAGGCAAGGATCCAGCTCTTCTGCTTAAAATCATTTTGTAAAAGCTGGATCATAGTCTTATTTAGAGCTAACAAGCTCAATTTTTGCAATTAGGGTGCAAGAAAATCTTCCAGTACTGCTCATATTTGGTCATTTGTCAAAATAAACCAGAATCTGTTTCCAAATTAGTGAGTACTTAAGATCAGAAGAATTATACGTCTGTGTTTGTTTCTTTGTAGTTAGCATGCTATGGAAGGTATACAAACAATCAGTCCCAAACCTCCTGAGTACAGGCAGTGCCCCACTCTGTGCCAAGTTATTCCAAGCCCAGGGTAGTGTTTAATTTTCCAGTGTACAGAAATTGGCAGTTGTTAGGTGCTGGCTAGCACAGCAAGATAGCACAGCTCTAGTGCAGATAAAAGAGATTCATAGCTCTCCCCAGGAGTTGCAGAGAGGTTTTTAAGACAAGAGGAACAGAAGCCTACAACCAATTGAAAGTCAGTTACAAAGATGATGGAGCCAAACTCTTCTTGGTAGTTATGGACCATGTTGGAAGAGGCAATTGCCAAGCCTGTTTGGTTTAGGCATTAGGGAAAATAGAGACATGGTTGAACTTCTGTCCTTGGAGGTGTTAAGACTTTGGCCAGGCAACCCATGGCTGGCATTAATTCTGCTTCGAGGGGATTTCTAGAGGTGCCTTCAACTGGCATTTCTGTACCACAATGAAGCCACATATAAATTTCCTGTGTGTTCACTTACATAATCTTGTACTTTTGGAAACCCTGAGTTTACAGGATTTTGATCTTAACATTTTGTGTATGAGACTGGAGATGGGAGAAGTAGCAGAACTGACAGGAAAAAAATGAATACTCTTTGTGCTTACCTTGACTGGTGCTTTCCAAGCCCAAGGGAAAATTTAAGTAGCTATTTTGTTACTGACTGAAAAGATGTGTCATTCATGTAATCTCCAAAGAGAAAACATTCAGCACCTTAAGCTGAATTGTATTTGGATTTTGTGCATCCACACAAAAACCTCAAAAATCAAGATAACTGAAGTCTGAGGGGCAGAACCTGAGTCCATGGAACAGACTGGTGTTTCACTCTTAAAAAGTGTGTTTTCCAGATAGATGCATTACATGTGTACTTCACATTACACTCAGTTTCAACAATAGTATCCATCACTGTGCAAGTGGGGTAGGTACTGGAGAAATAGATTTGTTTCATTGTTTGCAAACGGCATTCGCCTTTTGCTTATTTAAATGGAAATTTCAAAATCAGCTTTGCTAGTACCTATATTATATTTAGAGATATATACACTTCTATCAAAGATAAGTTTCCACCCCCTCATCAAGAAGAGTGTGATAATTCTCAAAGCCCAAGCACGCAACCTGTCTTCAGCTTGAAGTCATGCCTTTGAAAACAAGCATCCATTTCCAGTTACTTGCGGAAGCTTTGGTTTGGGGAAGGGAGGAAGACTGGAGGCTGACTTATTTTTCTTGCAGTCAAGCGGAAGAAGTCTCACTCCATGTTACTGTAATAGAAACACAGGGGAGGAATGAGCCATGTAGAAATCTGTGGAGCTGCCTGGAGGACAGAGCTGCGTTTACAGCAGGCTGCTCACCTCTGGGCACAGCAGACTGTAACAACACCAAAAAGCAAATATCCATGCCAGACTAAGCAGAATACCTCACCTATTTACAAAGAGAAACATGTCAAAAGCAATTCTCTTTAGAAAATTCCTTATTACTCATGGTGGTTTAAAGCCCTCCTGCACAACTTAAGGAGACAGAAAAAGAAGAGAGTATGTTACAACAGAACTAGGAATTCACCTATAACACTACCTAATGTTCCACTGGAGGTACTCAGTCATTTCATAAAACAAAAGTAGCATTACTTCTGTTTTCTTGTCTAGGAGAGGAGATGCTATTCACAGAATCACAGAATATGCTGGGTTAGAAGGGATTATTGATTCCTCTTAGCCCTGCACAGCACCATCCTCAAGAATCACACCATGTGATTCACTCTGGGAAGAACCTTTTTCTTCATATCCTACATAAACTTTTCCTGACACAAGTTCAGGCCATTCCCTTGTGTCCTGTCACCGGTCACCACAGAGAAGAGATCAGTGCCTCCTCTTCCCATCATAAGGAAGTTGTGACTGCATTGAGGTCTCCCCCCAGTCCCCTCCAGGCTGAACAGCCCAAGTGACCTTAGCTGCTGCTCACATGGCTTCCCCTCCAGGCCCTTCACAATCCTCATGGCCCTTCTTTGGACTCTCTCTAACAGCTTAATGTCCTTGTGGTGACCAAAACTGCACACAACATCCAAGAAAAATAGTAAAAGACTGGGAGAGAAGCTTGGCAAGGTGTCCTATAATATATTTCAGATCAGATTCATCATTTATAGTTTATAATTTCATGAGGCCATTCAGTTTGTAATTTTCTTTCTTCACTTTCCTATCATCAAAATCTGATAACAAAGACAGAAATAATGAATCAGAGAGAACCTTTTGCCTCTAGAAATTCCTTTCCCCTGAAAGTAGAAATTGTATTATTGATTTATACAGTAAAGTAGAATGAATTAATTAAGAAGGCAAATCACAGAAATATATTTTAGCATCAATTTTTATGCATACATATTTCTATATGTATTACATATTTCATAAACTATGTGCCGACCTCAAGCACATGATGGTACCCATCAGACCTGTATTCTGGGACATCAGTGAGTTTTCCTTGCCCTGCAGCCTTGTGGTGCTCCACAGAAGTGCTGCCTACCCTTGTTCTCTAAAGGAGACGAGACTACTTTTCTTTCTGCAGATGAACCAGAAGCAGCTCAAGCTTCCTTAAGCGTGTCTGCCATGTTCATCCAAATAACCTGAGGCATACCAGCAGACAGACTAGGCTGCATTTTCATGGCATTTTTCAGCCAGTCTAGATGCAGACGGCAGCTGAAATGTGTGATCTCACACTACCCTGGCACCCTAGGAGATGTTGCTGCTCCCAGCTTTGCACTGGCATTGCATTTATGTGTGAGGGAGAGCAAAAAGTGATCTGGCTGGGAACTGTGGGGGTTTTCTGGAGTTTCAGACAGAGCAGCCCCTGATCTCATTTGCACGAGAATACATAAATGTGACTGGATATGCAAGGAGGCCCGAGGAAACCTCATGGAGCAGAGGGGTGGGTAGCAACCATCTATTTCAACAGCAACTATTACTTAAATTGTCTCTAATTATGCAATCACTGTCATGCCTATTCTTTTGTGATACCTCCTCTGTGGCTTTTGGAGATGGGCACAGGAGTGTCCTTCCTGTCTGGACACCTCCCAGGGACAGATGGCAAAAACTGGCAAAGTCCTTTGCCTTCTTACAGGGTCTCAATCTGTGACATGCAAAGCTCATGCCTCAACCTCAAACTGTGTTTCTATTGCCTTTAAATATTCAGTATGGGCCAGCCAGAAACAGCACTTTTAAACACAGCTGCTAGCAGGTAGGTTAGACATCCAGTGAAAGAAAACATCCTTGTTTTATTTTAGGAGATGCTTCCCAGCTTTCCAGCAGGACTTTGGCTCTTAAAGACAACAGATGAGGTATAGACCCTGGATTGTGCTATAAAAGACCTGGGAATATGACTCCCTACAAAATGTTACATTGGGCTGAAGCATTGTGGGACAGCAATACATGGCAACAGACAAAGGGGCAAAGGAGAGATGGAAGGATAATTTTATAACTCTATAACCTTGTTTCTGCAGGTCCTGAAATACTGTGTGGCTGTAAGATTTCAATACAGATGTCCTGTGATGAAATGTGGTAAATCATTATCAATTGTCCAGTGGCTTCATAAGGGATAAAAACCTAAGGCTGCGTTAGAAAAAACGTTTTCTGTTCTAACGTCAACTTCCAGTTTGCATAAAACAGAATTGTAGAATATGCAATTCCGTAGGAATACGTGAAAATGCAGAAAAAGGCATAATATTCTACACCTGTTGTATGTGGGACAATCACTGCCCATAGATTTGTGTGGCTTATATATGTACAGTAATAAGAGACTTGATTCACATACCTATCTAAATAAAAATATAAACAATTATGTAAGATCAGCACTCTGGTTTTATACAGCACTTTAAGTGGATCTGTTTTGTTGTGTCTTTATCTTTTTGGAAGAGTTAAGTAACACTTCTTTTTTGCTTTTTGTAAAGGCCATGTAGCAGGGTGAGGGAAAGAAGAATGGATTTAAAGTACACCTTGAAAATAGTGAGTTTTATAATTTTATGACCATTATTCCTAGTAGGAGGTTATTGAAGAACTTCATTGCTCTTACTATAGGGTGTAGTCTTCTAATTTTCAGCCTAAATCAATATACTTTCTAAACCAGACCCAAAAATAAACCTCCAAAATTGGTTATTTAGCTGAATTCTCCTTTGTTGCAAATTAACTAATTTAATTTTTCCATTTTTCTTAGCAGAGTGACATACAGCAACAGTTTTACTGACCATTATCTATAGCTCTTTTTATATTAGAAAACATACATCACACTTGAATTTTCTTGGATAGGACCAAAACCAGCCAGTTGTTTGAACCTCTATTCATAGGTCCTATTTTCTGAACCTCTGGTTTCTGCTGTTCTCTCTCACAGCCTCCTCAAAACACAGTGACCTAAGCTGTCACACACCTAAACCAGCCTCCAGAGGCCTCTACAGGAGGAGTGGAGCACGGTAATTATCTCCATGTGTTTTATATGACATTTACATATCATTTCCTAGGCTTGGCATCACATTGCTGGCTCATATTTCACCTGTAACTCTCTAACCTTGTTTCCTGCCATGCTGTTTTTCTGCCAGGTATTTCCCAACATTTTTCTACATTTCATTTCCCTTCCCTTCCGTAGCTCTTTGTGCTCTCCCATAGTGTTTATGCTGGAGGTGACATCCATAATGCATATCATCAGTCAGCCTGACTCCTTTATTACGGGAGAAATACGTGGCAGCTCTTCTAGAAAATACTGCTTACAGGTATGTTGATGATTATTTACACCTGCTTGGGGGAAAAGGGAGAGTCATATGGTGGAAAAACATTGATCAACAATTATGCAATTAAACAGTAGTGCGGGTCCAGCAGGCCCTCAAAGCTCTGTTGCGCTTGTAGATCACTGTCTAGAAGTGAGTTTACAGGTCTCCTGGAGAACATCACAGAAAGAAGGTAAACTGCACAGTGGATTTATGACAAGAACAAATGTATGCATTTGTGCAGCACCCCATGAAACCGATGGATTGCGGCAGAACAGCAGGGCTGTAGGAGTCATTTCTAGTGAAAAATGTGCGGAGCTGGTTTAAACCTTTCAAAGTACAAAAGGGAACAAAAAATTCAAGCTCAGACATGACAGTTGCCATATGTCAGGGGTTTTTTGTATAGTCTTCCTAAAAAAATACTGGGCAGGAGTGGGGGTAGGGGGGTGGCTGGGGTGAGGACAACATCTCATTTAGGCACAGATTGTCCTTATTTGCATTTACGGAGGTGTGTGAAGAACTTTTCTGTGTCCTTTGAACTCAAGTCACCCACAGAGCGATTCTGATACTTCAGAAACCATTTGTTTTCTCTGTAGGTTCTACTGCTCACCCCAGAAGGCTGCTAAGCTCAAATCATCATCATAGTTCGCCTTCCATCTTCACCACCCTGCCAAACATGGCAAGTGGAACACACTGTAGACAGTCCAGTTCACACATTGCCAAGTGCACTTCAAGAAAATTTTGAAAGCTCATCCCTGCCTGGTATCAGAGCTCCTTCTCAGGAGGTGGCACTTTGTAAAAATCGTGCTAATTGTGACAACCTTGCGTGTGTCAGCAATTCTTTTAAAGGTGACAGCATGGAGGAATGGCAGGGTATTTTCCCAAGGAAACCTGAGGTACCTCTTTCTGTAGCCAAAACAGTTCTGTGTCTGCTTGGCTTGATGCACATCATCACCCTACTTGACACTTTTTGCCCACTGTAAAGTGGGTCTGCATGTCATCTTAGTTTACTTGTAGAAATGATCTGGAAACTTAATTTAGAAGAAATACCTAGGATAGTAAAATAAGGACCATTAGAGCTGCAGGTCTCGTGCACTACTGCTCTGGGATTGAGAAACGAAGAGTAAATTATTTGGTAGGGTAATGTAAAAATGAAAGGGAAAATGATAAGCAAAAATATTGTGTCCCAACTGTAGACACTGTATAAGTGCATCTATCAACAATTATTCAGCACAAATGACAGAATAAGTGAAATTCTCCCTGCTTATGCATAACTGTTATGTAGTTTGTACCCTTGAAACACTGGAAGACATACTGGATATTCAGATTCTTCAGTGACATGAGTATATACACACATATATGTACATATGGGTGTACATCCTTCCATATGTACACATGTATAATATATAAAGACACAGACAATGTTGCACATGCAATTTATTTTTTTTTTTTTGCATTTGTAAAGTGTGGGTAAAACCAGCAGCTTAAAATGTCATACCAACCAAATATGTTTTTCACTTAAAAATTCCTATGAAGTTGCTTTATTCAAAACTTTTTTTATTCTTTTTCTGTGAACTTCATTTTCTTCTGATTCTTGAAGTTAGTATTCAGCTTGAAATATGAAGCATTAGGAATTAAATACAAAGCATGGATCTTACTGAGAGTCTGCATGAATTCTGGACCAGTAAGACCACATTCCTGAATATTCATGTCCTTGGTGGCTGTGTGTGCCTTGGTATTGAACAGCATTCACAAGTACTTGATTTGCCTCTCTCTTTAGAACCCATGAAAGGCTGAAGACACTTGGTCATTGAAATGTCCCTTTAACTCCTTGATTTTTGTCAGAGGACCACTGACTAACACCTCAGAAGAAATATCTATCCTCAAAACTTTGCTTTTCATGGTACCAACTCTCAACCCATTCCTCAAGACTTGGCTGAAAACACATTCCCAGGCCAGAGACTCACAGATATACTTAGGATTCATGTACAGTGACCAAATCCATATTCTCATTGTGATTTCTGCTGCTAAGAGCAAGTTCTGGGGAAGCTGAAAGAATTTTTCTTGTTGATTGTGAGCATGAAGTTAATTTAAAGCTAGTAGTTCCAAATGTCGCAGATTATGAAACTGAGCATCTCCAGATTGCCACTGTCTCTGAACAAAGCAGTAAACGAAATACTTGCTGACATCCATTAGACTATCATGGTCACAGTGTAGCAGTGTAGTTGTTTAATGGTTTTTATGGTGTAGTTTCATGGTAGCAGACTGCCCTGGTGGCAGTCCAAGGTGGCCCTGAGGATGGCTTGGGAAGTGCATGGCCTGAATGCTTCCCACATACAGGTGTAAGAGCGAGTGTGGGTGTGGAAGATGATTAATCAATGTGCTTTACTCCAGTGAAAGTTACCCCAGCATTTCTCTTAAAGCAGATAATCTTTAAAGGGGAAAATTCATGTTGATTATAGCTGAATGTGAAGAGCCATTAAAGTATTGGAAACAAAGTTACTGAGTAAAAGAAAATCCCAATAAAATCCTTTTGCAAACTACAGAGTTACTAAGGGTACATTCCTGTACATCATTATTGATCTCCAAGTCTTAAGAAACTGAAGGAAAACCACAAAATATTCTACCCTGAATGTTATCTTGAAGAATTAATTGGCTTCATTTTGTTTTGGTAATCTTTGTGTCTCCAAGAAAGTATGCTGCTAGGTATCTTTGCATACTCTCCATCCATTTGTTCAGCACTGAGAAGTTTACTTCCCCAAGTTTTGCCATATTCCCTAATAATCACATTTCTTCTTGATTGTTTGCTTGTCCTACAAGCAACAGGTTATAAGAAGGGTTTTTTTTCCTGTGTGGCTCCAAATCAACAGATGCTGAGCTCAAACTGAATCTGCCAAATTACTCTTTGTGTTGTCAAGTATTATTTAACTGAAGCTGGATGAAATGATTTTGGGTAGGACCCACTTTCAGCATGTGTCATATTCCACAATGAAAACTCCTTTTGTAGAGGGCCAATATGCAGGGAGTACTGAATCAATTCCAGTAGCTATTAGGTCAAGATGACTTTCTTTGACTTTGGTCCTAGATCCTGTTTTATGCTTTCCATAAAATCACTGCTCTTCAGTGCCCTTACCATAAACAAGAGGAACAAAGCCAGCATCACTTGTACAGCTTAAGACGGGCCATGATACTTTGGGCTGACAGACATCCTACAGTTGCAGTAAATACAGACTCTTAGAGGCTGTGATCCAGCCCTCAGACAAGGACCTAAACTCAGTCTCATGATGTAGTGCTCTATCCATAACTTAAATCACTGCACCTGCAATTGTGAGCAATCTCTGCTTTACAACTATGGATAAGGACTGCTCTCTGCAGAACAGAAAATTGTAAACAAAATAATCAGCTGGAATTACAGTAATTACTTGTAGGCAAAATAACTTGCTAACTATATTGATAAGCCAGTTTTTCAGAAAGGGGCCTTATCTTGCTCTGACTACAGTCTGGCTATCTTATCCCAGAGTCCAAAACAAATTACACGAATGTTTCCTTGTAAAATCCACTGCCTTGGCGCGTGTCTTTTACTAGACTTCAAAGTTCAGGGGCATCTGCTCTCTTATCTTGAAGACTGTCAATATGAAAAACTGGCAAAGACAGCATCTGATCTAGGCCACTGACCTCTGAAAGAACTGCACTTTGAACTCTGCTGTTTGTGATGCTGCCAGCTCAGAGGAGCAACAGTGCAAGACAGGCTGATGCACCAAGGGTTCCTCATCTGCACTCACATGAAGACAACAACAGCTTGTGCAGATACAAACCAGCATGGGATCTTGAAAGGGAATTATTTACCTTAAAGCTGCTGTCCTTCTTGATGACATCAATGTAGAGTTCATGGCTAACCCTCTGTGCCCATTTTCTTGCTCCCTACAACAGCTTCAGACCTGAATTATGAAGGAATAAGGACCAGGTTGATCCCACTGTTTTCACCTCTGCTTAAAAACATGAAGAGGTGTAGCACACACGGTCAGCAGTACCAGGTTAAAGGTTCCTCTGTCACACACAGGACATGCTTGTACATCTGTAGGGTCATCCTGGATCCTGATGCCTGCTAGATAACTGCTGTCTTTTTCTAGGGGAAGAGTAAAATTCCACACCAGTCACTCTGTGATCACAGAGTACAGGAGTCACTCTGCAAAAGCAAAATAAATCAGGGAAAGGAAGAAAACATTGTTTAAAGGCTAAAGGATGGGGACACAGGATTTTTGCAGTTTGATGGATGTCTTTGTTTTATTTGGCTCTGAATACTGCTATTTTCTCCTTTTAAAATTTATACTGAAAATTCTTTGTCAGTAACTTTTTGACACTATCAACACCAGTAATAAATTTCATAAAATCCTAATATTTCAATAGATCTTTCCCAGTCCCTTTTATTTCTGTTACCAAGAGGGCAAACAGCAGACTTACAAATACAACTCTTGCAATTTTCTTACTTTCTGGAGCTCATGAACTTTACCTCTGGTTTTTTTTTTTCCTCTGAGTTGACATGAGAGTGAGTCATATGATCCCAGTTTCTGTTTTCTTTTTCCAGCTGTTCCAGGTTTGCTGGAAATGACTCACATGACCACAGGCATGTACTTGTGGCTGGCTAAGAGGAAATTTGCAAATCACCGGTGCTTCAATTTGCTCTTTTTTAAGGGAATTAATTAATTCTCCTGCCTCACAAATACTTTGGGAAAGGGACAGACCAGTTTCTCTATGTGGGTAGATCACCAAACTATGTCAAATCTTACCAAAGTTGTTAGATATCCATATAATCCTTGTCCTCTTTTGTACCACAAAGGATGCAGAGAAGAGAATCAGTGATTTTTGAGGCTGGGAGAAACTGGGACTCAATTGATGTGTAAATCCTCACACTAGTCTGACAGTAATTGAATGTGCCAGACTCAAGTTTTCAGCTGGCATTAATTTTTTTCTTTATATTGGGTGCCATGGTCAGTTAGACAGCAAACAATATCTTTTTTCTTTGTTAACAAGCTTGCCAGCACAAAAAAAGGGCCTCATTTTTTAAAAATAAGATTTGTCTATTTGTCTCTAAAATATGTTTTTCAAGTCTGGAGGACAGAACCATAATTTGAAAATCCTTTTATATTATGTCATCTTGGGACCTGCTGGCATATCTTGTATTTATGGACATCTCACAGTGAATAAACTACACAAAACATTTAATAAAAAAAAAAGTCAGTGTTCTGTCCAGCATCAGTGCCACAGTGAAAAAAGGAACAAACTAGAGAAAAAGCAAACTTTCAAGGATGAAAATGCTTCTGGTATAGTCTGGATGATGAGATATGAAAAAAGAATGCCTGTTTTTGTAGTATGATAAAGTCTTTTGGGATTTGTTGTTTTGGGGTTTCTGTTGGGATTTTTTTGTTTGTTTTGTTTGTTTGTTTGGGGTTTTTTTGGTTTTTTTGGTCAGTACAGGTCTGGTCTTGCTGGATGAAAAATTACATATTAGATCATGGTTCCCCCTTTCTGTTCCCTCCTTTCTCCCCAGCTCTGGGGATTTATGACAGCTGCCTTTCAAAATTTGCTGTGTTTGGAAGTTATATATAGATCACTTGCTGGAAGTTTTTAATAGCAGGGGCCACAAGAAACAAGCTTTTGAAAAATATTCACTCAATGTTTGTTCTTAAACATATAAGAACAATGTTCGTTGGTTAAGAATTTTTGTTTTGATTGCAAATTAAGTACTTTGAATTTAAATTCTGAATTTAGACTGTCCATCCTCTTCCTTCTCCCCTCTTCCATTTGTACCATGCCTGTAGGAAATAATTGCCTTGTGTTCAAACTGGCACTATCTTCAGCTACAATGAGAAATTATTTTACTTATAGGAACATACCTCATCTGGAACATGTCCAGACGGAGGTGAATGAGTGAGCAGCTATTCAATAGACTGCTTTATTCTTGCTTAGAATAAAGCTCCAAGGTCTCAACATCACCAGCTAAGCCCCATTAAAAGGACCATTATCAATTTTTCCAGGGGTTATCCCTGGCAGTCATCTCTACAGTATCTTGATGAATCATCAGCATGTTCTGGCCTAATTTAAGATTCTGTCGGTCTGATGTTTTGTGACTACTTAACATTACACTGTCCTATTTATTGCAATTGTAATGCTGTACCACTTCCACATGCCAGTTTCCTTAAACAAGGCACTCAGAAAAATCAAGAGTACACATATGCAACTGTCTATGAGAAATTTGACTCAAATTTCTTACCTCACAGGAATCTGTTGTATAAGAAAAACTGAGTTATTTGGGATAATATTTATCTTTTACAGATAATTGAAAAGATTAATAAAACTGAGGTCAGTCAGAGCCTACATCCATCCATCCATCCATCCATCCATCCATCCATCCATCCATCCACCCACCCATCCGTCCCCCACCTCTCTGCCTTAACAACATATGAACCTGCTGGGCAGTTTCAACCCAGTTTCTCAGAAGGTCATTGATGTCAAAGACAATTAATACTCTCCAGATTTTGCACACTTGGGTAGAGCTGGGGACCTAGAATGGCCTCAGATACAACATGCAGACATTTGCTTAGGCAAACAGGGAAGTTACAGAGGTAGGGGAAGGAGTTTAAGGAATAAATGGCTGGAAACCATAGGAAAGCAGTTTTTATTGTTCATGAAAGTATTTTCCTATGGACTTCCATGTCTTCCAAACTTTTTAGGTAGGGCCTCTGGGTTTTTTATTATTTTATTTCACTATACAACCCTAATTAAATTTTTTTAGCTTAGGCAAAAAAGGGTTAGGTGATATCTTTATAGTCTGTACCAGAACATATATACATCAGCAAGAAAGGTGTGGAGAGCAAATTATACCTGCACAAGACTTCCTTAATTCTGCCATTTCTTCCTTTATATGTGTTTCATGCTTGAAACCCTGAAACAGAAAATAAACTTGAAGCAGAAACCCTGCTTTTAACAAGGTGTTTTGAAAATCTAAGCTTTACACATACACAGATGGGAGCTGCAAGACTATGAAAGTGTGCAAAACATTTCTGATTGCAGCATCATTCCTGCAACTGAGAGTTTGAAATACAGAGTTCTTGACATTGCCTTATTAGTGGATTGCTAAATCTGGCCTATTTTAAATTCACAGTTCAACCATATTATTTGAAAGCAGGAAACAATTAGGTAATCCACTTTTAGAAAAGCCTAAATGATAGCAAGATATATGAAGTACAACAGCTTTCATGTTGATGCAGGTGGGTCCTGAGTTTGAGAACTTGTTTATTTTATGGATTTCAAAAAACACTATTAATGCCTTACATCTTGACAGAACTTAACAGACAGGGGCTCATTCATTTCAACAGACTGGCTTATGAATACCAAAAGGTAAAAAAGTTATTTGTGCAATTTTTTTTTCTAGTATTCCTTGTTCTTACGGGAAAAATATGATAGTTTTAAATATATAATTTCTTAATTCAGGAACTGGGAGATAATTGATTGAAGAGAAAAAAAAAAATCACACAAGATACCTGTAGTTAATCAGTGTTAAAATATGAGCCCAGTGAGAATGACAGGTCTGTCAGCAGGAGGGAAACCTTGAAGCTGCACATGCAAAATACACGTGTATGAAAGCAGCTGCTAACTGCACAAACATTTGTGTTTGTCTTTCTCTTCATGTATGTGTATGCACACCTCATCATCTACTGCCATTAATTAGGAAAAAAGTCATCCTGAAGAAGATTTCTAGTGTCCTGGATCAATGTTCAAGACAAATACAGACAGTCCCAGCTCTCTCAGGCTGTGATGCTCTGGGCTCCCAGGGTCCAGGTCACTGTGACAAATTTGACATATGCTAATACAGGTCTGGAAGCCTAAGGTAGAAATTTGCATCTGTGCATGACTAGGGCAGGAATTAAAAAAAATACTAAGAGAATGACACAGAGAAAAGAAGTAATATGCTGGTGCAGGAAACATCCAAGTGGATCAGGTAAAAACCCTAGGATATATTGGAGGTGCTTTATTGACTACATGGATTGCTTTAATATAAATGCTTTTGAGTCCTAACTTGTGGCTGAGGGGTTTGAGTCAGTCTGCTGACAGAGAGAATGAAAAACAACATAATTCAGTGGCAATAAAATCAGGTGTGTCTCAGAGATTTGGTGCCTCCCATGATGTTGCACCCTGGGATCTATCTAGGAAAGGTTGGTTTGAAACGCATGCTAAGCATCACCCAGGACATTTTGCTTAAAGTTTCCCAGCAAATTTGGTCTTGCCTCCTGCAACCAGGAGCCCCACTCAGAAGTTATTTTCCTCTTCAGGAAAATAAGGTTTTGCTGCTCTGTTGTTCCACTAGCAGAAACCACCATAACATGGGAGGGAATCATACGGGAAATGAAGACAATGTTTCCTGATTTGCTTAAGGAGAAGAAGGTATAGAGGGAATAACTGACAAAGGAAAGGAGAAATTGTGAATGGAAGAGACATATCAAGACACTCACTTAAAAATGTGATGTATTTCACCCTCTGTGAAATTTCAGATGGGGATTTGAAAAGCAAGAGAGCCTGCTGCCGGCAGCCAGGTCAGTACTTCATCATTTCTAATGAAGCGAGGTCACAGAACTGGACAGAAACTGACTGCTCCTCCATGGAATCTTACAGCCAAGCAAAATCCACAGGAGCTTCTTATAGCTCATAAACACAGCTAGGCTACAAACCCATGATTTAAAGGCCTTTGAAATCCTGATTATCCAGGCATCTCCTGTGATAAACTACCACAGAATTTAATTATCTTCTGCAGTATCAATTAAGTGTGATCCCTAGAGACATGTCATTGAACTCTTGTCTTCACACTGAGCAAATGGATCTGTTACATCCTCTCCAGCCCTTTGGACACAGAGGAGAGGCACCTTCAGCAGTCACATGCTCCTCTGAAGTACCAGACACCAGCAGTCAGCTTTGACAGCCTGTCCTTGATGCTGGGGTTTTTTTTGCATCTGTGCCAGCTGTGAGCCCTGTGTCCCATTGAAGAGCAGAAACCAAAAGACCAGAGGGAGCAGAAGGAAACTCCCAGCAGGACACTTACACCACCTCCTCTTTGCCTTCTTCCTTGGTGCATGCTCCTGTCCTTGCCTGGAAAATGGTTTCCAAAGGGAGAACACTTCCACTTCCTTGCCTTGGACAACCCAATGGTGGTCATGTAAAGCACCTAGGAAAGCATTCAAAGATACTCTCACTTAAGCAAGGCTTCATTCCCACACAAGGGACCAGGCTCCTGTTTTTTTGATCCCACAGTGCAGCTGAATAGTCAGTATGCAACAGCCTCCTTAAATTTTGTGATTTTTGTGAGCAGGAGCTCACAAAATCTTGTGTAAGCCCATAAAAATAGCATATGAAAGTAACACTGAAGATTAAAGCAATGCTGAACGAAAAATTCCAAACCCCACATTACCCCTTAGCTTGCAAAAGATCAAGGAAAAACCATAAGGCAAGCACACTCAACAACAGAATGCCTAGAATTATGAATCCAGAACAGTGAACAAGAAACCTCAAAGTTTTCTGTTGTGGAGAGGTTTATGAAGAAACCCTACCTCTGAGCAGGCCAAACTTCACAACAGCTTGGCTCCAAAACTGGTGCTGTGGCTCAGACTTATCTCTGCTTATTGCAGGGTGTTGTTCAGAGAGAGGAATTCTGCTTTTCTGAGGTCCTCACTAAACTCAAGCTTATCCTTTAATCTTGCAGCACAGGTTAATTCTGCCTGGCTGGAGGGCACTGCCCCAGCTGCACAGCAGGTGCCCTGAATGTATTCTTGCTTCAGATATCGAAGTTGCACAGACTCCTGCTGTGTTTTTAAGAAAACCTGATCCTCCCTATAAAGGAAGCAAAGCCAACACAAGCTGGAAAAATCATTATTAACAACCAAGGCCAGCAGGAGCTCAACAAAAGAGTTTTTACCTTTCCAAAATTCAAATGCCAGATCCCTGGATACAACTGAACAACACTCAAGGAAGTGATGCTGAGCAAGCTACCCAGCAGCTCTGGGACTGGAGCAAGCAGATGGATACAAGGAGATGGATGCAAGGAGATTGGGTGCATTAGATCTGCAAAGTCAGCAGTGTCCTGCCCTCTTGCTTGATTGAATTCCTGTAAGGGAAATTTTTCTCCTTGTACAGTTTAAAAGACACTGTCTTTTTCACTAAATTATTGCTATTAGTATTGCTAATAATATCTTTGAAGAGCCTCTCACCCAAGCTCTGTCTCACATCTTACACAGCTTTCAGAAAATTATTTAGGTTTGCTATGTTCCATCAGTATGAAGCACAGCTTGCTCAAGTGCACGAAGAGTATGGCAAGGAGAAAAATCATTTATGTGAGTGAAGCAGTCAATTACTCCATTGATGTGTGCTGCTTTACAGGCTTTTCACTGCCAATCAGTGTCACAGCTTTCCAACTCTTTTTACAAACCAGTGCACATTATTTCACGCAGTTCAAATGATTTTAGCCTGGAAGCAATGTGTAAATAAAGCTGTCCCCTGTCAAACAGTGAAGTCCTTTCCCTTAGCACATCACCTCCGAACATTGCTGGAGAAACAAGCCACCATCAGTGGTTACTGGCCCAGACAGACACCAGAAGGCAATCTGACCATCTCCATTTCATGTCAAAATGCAGCTGGAGAAGAAGCTGGGAGCTATCTCAAAGCAGAGCAAGGTTCACAGTATCTTCCTCTGGGCAGAAGGCAAGCTCTGATTACTTGGTGCAAAGTTGAGTTAGTTTGAAATATCAGGGCTGCAGAGGGATCAGGGAGGGGTGGGGAGGGTGGGTTTAGTGTGATGGGTGGTTCTGTTTCAGTTTTGGGGTTGGTTTTTTTTTTCAAGTTGCAATGCAAGGTCCAATCTGATGTGGAAACAGCAGCAGTCTCATTGCACTGGCACTGATTTTATCTCCACTGCCCTTCGTTGAAATTTTTATTTCCTATTGGTTTCAGCAAATGTTCCTGTTCAGCTAATAAAGACAAAACCATATAAATTGTTGAATACCCTTCCCACTCGTAGTCAGAGCTCTTGAAGCTCTGAAACACCTCCTGTTGCACCAGAGACCTCTGTTTATGCATCCTGAGGCAGGCTCTGGCAAGGGCCGTGCAGGAAACAGGAGGTTGTTATGTCTCTCAGACACAGAAAAAGAGAAATAGAAGCAACATTCAACTGGGACATCCTCAAGAGGATCTTGCTTCAGTGAAATGGTTCTTAACACTCTTAAAAGCTTTGCAATGTCCTACCCAGCTGGGATATGCACTCACTGCTCAGGAGAAAACTTAGTTCATTCATGCTGTACTGCAACATGCATATTTTTCCAGCTCAATGATTCTGATACGCAGACATGGGTAAAGACAGACTTGAGAAGAAAGACATTTCAGTTTTTTCCTGCAGGCTTTTAGCTCTAAGAAAACATTATTCAGTGATTACGTTACTGCTCTCCCAACCCAGCTGTTATTTTAGAATCTGCCCTTTTCCAGGTTTCTGATATCAAACAGTTGCTAAAATTCAACATGCTTCAGTTTCCTCACCTATAAAATGAGGGTGAAAACCACTTTTAAATCTAAAGGCAAAATGTTTTTGAAATGCTGGGTGTTTACCTATCAATGGCTGTGCGGAAAGACAAACTATGCCCATTTTACAGGTTATTAGCTTGTATTTTGACCTGTCCTCTCCCCAAATTCAAAACAGAATATTGTGACTGGATAAATAGTGTTTGTTACATATACCAGGAAACCTGCTATCAACACTTCTATTTAGCTGCTTGCATCCAAACCATCAAAAGCTTTATCCTGCAGTTTTATCACATGGAGTTATCCAACAATTCAACAGATTTATTTTTCTCAAAGAAACTCCACATAGAAGTGTGCCCTTAGAGTTCACGTCTTTCACTGAAATCAATCAACAATATCAGATCAGGGCCTAGTAAAGTGCCTTGGAGCTGCTTCATAGATTGATTTGCTCAGGTGAGCCATTATTTGATTTAATACAGAGAAATGTCCTGTCCCATCTCAAATCACACGGTTTCAGAGGGAAGACAAAAGAAAACACTGTTCTCCTTGGAAGAAAAATGGATAATTCATTTGATTCCTTTATAGTTAGAAGCCAGTTTCTGCCTCTGACTAAAATTTTTCCCCAGGTCTACAGAGAGAGTCAATTGAAGCACAGGCTTACCTCTACAGTGTGAGCAGAGATATCTCTGGAAAGGGAATGAGGAGCTATTCCTATAATCCAAATGCAATCCTGACCTGAAAGGAAGAAGCCAGAGGATATATATTTGCTTAACTCCATCAGCTGAGTAAAGTAAATTTTTTTTCTCACAGTATTTTATGATTAGTGATTGTTGATTTGAGAAAAAAATAAAATTGCACCAAGCGTGGAAAAAAATTAATCAAAATTTTTGTACATCATGGGAATGCAGAAATGACAGTCCTCCTGCTAAAAGGCAGGTAACACCACTTAAATGTGCCCTGCAAAGGCAGCTGAGCAAAAAAACTCCCCTTTACCACATAAGGTAGGAACACCTTTTTCCTGAAGGGATTTTCCTTAAATTTTTGGTGGTAAACAGTTCAAGTTATTATGAGAACTGCCTTTACTTTTCCCTACTACGAGCAAAACTTTGTCCTTCTGCCCAAAAAAAGACAGAAACAGTCCAACTGGGGATTTCTACATGTATTTAGATCAATTTCATTCCAAAATTAGAGAAGAGGGATGAAATTTGCAAGCATCAAAAGAAAAACCGAATGTTTCCATAGTTTGCAGCCTATTTAAGACCCTCATGCTGAACTTTTGAACTACAGCACCAAGTTTAATGCCACTGCATCTGCCTATTTGACCAGTGCTTTAGGGAGAGGTAGGATGGAGAAGGATTTTATGAAGTACAGCAGACATGAAAGAAATGAGAAGCCTAGGATGAAATAATATCATATACATTGTTATAGAATAATTTAAAAGCTTAATCAGCAAAGGCATTATCTGACATCGTGGACAAGGGGAAGTTTTGTGCTCTATTAAAAGCTAAAAATCAATGCAGAGAAATCATAAGAATGTCTTTGAGAAAGACAAAGGTAACACCCTGATCAAAAAAGATAAAGACGGTGTTTTGAAAACTGAGAGTTAGATGAATTGCTCAGGTGCATCATTCACCTGTAAACTGGTCACAACATTGCTGAATAGTGTTGCTTCATAAAATTTCTTAACTCTGGAAAAGTTATGCAGGAATTAATATGCTTTACTGATTAATATTTGCAATTTAAAAATCCAATAGATAATGTTTTCTAATCCAGTCTGCCTCTTTATGCCCATGATCTTTTTTCTGCTTTATCAGAAGCAAAAAGAAATTAGAGAGCCTGCCAAGGCTTAACTTGCTCAGCAGGCTGCAGGCATTAGCATCAGCCTTGTAAAAAAATGCTTGTGCTGGCCTTATCTGGAGAAGGTCAGCTCCCACCGAGACTGGGTGGCAGCAGCTCTAGCACTTATTAAATGCATAAGTTTTCAATTCCTAGCACTGTTTCACAAAACAAATGAGTAAATCCAACTTGTGAGAAGCCAGCAAACACCACAAGCTGATACCTTCAAGGCTTCCTGGCCCTTGTGCTCAGGAGCACAAAGGTCAGTTGGCAAAGCAGGGTTTGGCAGACTGCATCAGAGTCCTCTTAATGTTTTCAGGAATGGTTTGAGTCTCTTTCATAATGAAACTTTATACAAGTCCTTTGAAACAAAAACAAACAAAAAAAAAAGGCAAAGAAAAAACCAAACCACAACACACCTCAGCAGCAACAGGAAAGATGTTCCAAAAAAGGATACTGAAGGTATTATAGCATCAGAGTAAGATGTCTGTGGCATAGCTCAGCTCTGCCTTACCCTGTGGCATCCAGAACATGTCTGGTTTTATCTGTTATTTTTCCACAGCTTGTCTCTTGGCTTCCTCAGCCCTGTATTTACACAGCTGCCTCTGAAGCTGTAAGTCAGCACAGAGATTGTTGCACAAACAAATGGAACATGTGGATCTTGCCAATTATCACTTACCCCAGTTTTCCTCCTCCTTCTTAAGCAGTTTATGTTTTGGCACTAACAGGCTCCCTGAAAATTAAAAAGAAAATGCTTTGTGCTGTGTGTCATGTATAATACATATCTGTTTTGGCAGGGAAAAAAAAAAAGTTTTGAACAGCTTTAGGATGGGAGGAAATACAAGCGAGAGAATTTTCAGCATAAAGCAGCAAAATTCAGTGTCACAGCATGGCCAGTGATGAGGCTGCTGGGTGTTACACCCCATCTGAGCCACAGAGCCCCCCTTCACACAACACTTTGGCTTTCACCAGAGAAACAGATCCTGCCAGGTCAGGTTTATTCAGTCATAGTGTGCAGTCTAACACACCGGGGCCAGGCTCAGCACTTGTTTTCTCCCTCCTTTGAAACAGGTTATCCCCAACTAACCTTCAACATCTGGTTTTGCTCTTTTTTTTTTTTTAATCACAGCAGTTGTGATAAATTAATTTATGCTGTTGCTTGTCTCTGGAAAATAGGCACTACATGCTGAATAAATGCAGTGCAATAGGGAACATCAGACTGAGTATGGAGGACAGATCAGATGAAGAGATACATATACTCTGAAATGAAATTATCAAAGGTTTCCCAAGCTACTGATGTTGCTATAAATAGACTGACATCCTGCATTACTAGAAACTTCAGAGAAGCCTGTTTCTCGGTGCTTCATTCCTCCACTGCTCTAAGTGAAAATACAAACAGGGGAAGTTTGGGCTGCACCAGGTGGAATAACAAAAGGTATGCTACTGAACACAAGAAACAGCCAAATATCCATTTAGCAGCATCAAACTGAAGATTCCACAGAGGAATTTAGGATGGGAGAAACCAGCTGAGTGAGGTCAAGTTGCACAGGGCTGCGTCCTCCAATGTACTCAACGGAGGCTGTACCTCCATTGGCACCCATGCCAGCATGGGATCACCCTCACCAGGGGGAAAGAGTTCTCTTCATGTCTGACATCCATTTCCCTTCACTTGTGTCTGTTGCCTCGCCTATCACTGTGCACTTTCAAGAGAGTCAGGGAATCAGCTGAGTTGGGAGAGACCCACATCGGGTCATCGGGTCTGACCTGGTCTCCTCTGTGCCCTCACCTGAGATAAAGATACACAGAGATGAATTGTTCTCAGTACCTTCTCTTCCTTATGCTAAATAAATCCTTTTTTTCTGGGAACTTCTAGCATTGAAGCAATTCATTCTCTCACTCTTCTGCTTCCCTCCCCAGAACACAAAGGGTGTTGAGACAGACTATTTGCACAGGATAAACAGGAAGAAATAGTGCATCTGGAGAAATGAGGGCCATAAAGAAGCAAAAGCACCTCCTTTTAGCAAATGGCCATGGGCTTTGCTGGTTAGAGCTGTACCAGCCAAGGATAATGATAAATCTGAGCCCATTAAAGAACACTACTGTAGCAGAAAGCAGGCTACCTGCAATCCCACTACATTTTATTACAGCCTCACTGAACTACACAATCTGCTAAGTTTTAGTCAGGGTCAGTGTGTGGGCAGAAAAAAACTGAAGGAGCAAGTAGCAGTACTTGCTGCAGAGAGATCTCTGTTCTCCAGCACTTCAGCTCCTGTGATGAGGTACTGAAACCCCACTGTGCTCACAGTCCTGCCCTGCTGGCAGGGATACCCATAGTTAGCCTTGCTCAAGTCCAGCAGGTTGCAGCTGCTGTGGTCCACAGGGAGGCCCAGGTGCATCCCATGACCCCTGACCATGGTTTGGCACCCCTGCATGCCCTGCCCTGGAGCAGGAGGGGTGGATGGCTGACCCTGCTCCAGGGAAGCACTCAGATGCTGATTCAGAGGCACAGGTTGGGATGCTTCAGATCTTGCCACGTGTCCCTCCCCTGAAACAGTAAGGTCCCTTCTGTGCAGGGCAGCACTGGGTTAGGCAGGGACATCTCAAACATCAGACCTTCACCTGGTAGAAGTCCACTTTCTGGAAAATATCTGTACAAGGAAATTCTTTAGCTTTGAGGATCAATGTGAGTACCATTCTTTGAAGAACTATAGGTTCCCGTAAATCTTCATTAATTTTATTTCCCCAATCAAAAAAGAAAATGTTATCTTACCGCAGGAGTTTCCTTTGAGGTGCTTTCAGTTAATTACGCTGCCAGTATTTGCAGCCAAAATACCACCATGTGTCTCTTTGTAGGTGGTTCCTTTTTCAGCTGAGACTAAATGAGACTTCAGCCTTTGAATACACTTGGAACGGTAAGAAACAGTTGTAGCCAACAGTGGTGGCTTCCTAAAGCACTGAAAGGATTTAGGAAGACATTTCTTCACTTCGAATTTAGACCAGGTGGCGATACCTAAATTAGCGTTATTACTGAAGAGCACCATCCTTAGGAAGTAATTTTTTGGCAGTCAGTTTCAAGCTCCAAATTAGAATATTCCTATATTTCATTTATGCAGGTAATTTCCATAATTATTATCGGTGACAAAGTCTAGCACATGCCTTTTCACTTTACATAAAAGAGAAACTGAAAACCTAAACTTCTAGTGCACTTCAAGATTTTTGGTATTTCCTGAACTTCCTTTGACTTCTTACTGTTAACTTGTGCCAGAAAGTCCAGTACAATCTGTCCTGTGCTGCTGAAGAGTAATTACTCATTCATGGTAACCCATAAGGGGGTCAGACTTTATTAATTTTAATCTGTTTTACCCAGACGTTAAAGCAAATTAATTTTCAAGTTTAATTAAAACACAGGTTTTAAATATAGATTAACAATATCTAAGGAACCAAAGAGGGTAGTACTGTTCTTATTGAACTTACACCCGTGGGACTTCAACAGATGAAGAATCAGACCCTTTCATTTCTTCTTTAGCTTAATGACCCAGACTCAGCAGTGTCTTATATGACTAATATGTGAAGAACAGACATTTGTCATCCCAAGTAGGTTGTTTACAAAATTTACAACTTCATAAAACCAGTAATATAATCTTTGATTTAAGTGATGCTGTGGGTCCTTACAGTTGTTACACTTCCACCACAATAAACCCTGAATATTCTTAAAAAACTTTTTGCTTTCATTTTTGGAAACAAGGTTTTGGTAGGAATCATGGTAGGAATAAACAAACTGTTCAGAAATTAGAGACAACTTTTGTCATTATGAGGAAATCAGGTGATGCTTGGGAATATTTATGCTGGGGAGAAAAGATGGGCTTTTAAAAACACTTGATTCTGTGAATGAAAGAACCATAGCTGGATGGAGATTTCTGCATGACTCATCTGGTTTGCCAAATTAAGATGTGTTAGTAGTGTATTAAGTGACAGAGCTGAACAAAAGAAATTCTACAGCTGAACTATAACAGCACAGGATTTCTGCTGAAAAATCAACTGGGAAGACCATGAACAGAGCATACAAGCAACAAGAATACACTGCTTTGACAAGATTTCTTTTATAGTTTTGACACTACATAGTCTTACCCAAAGCAGATGGTATCCTTGAACAAGGTGAAATTTCTCTAGCATATATTCATACCAAGAAATAATATTAATTACATACTATTAAATGAAAATTTCATGGTGCTATTAAAAGTGTTTTAAAGATGGAGAAGCAAGAAGCACTGCAATTCATTGCACACTAGAGTCCCAAACAACAAAATGTCTAAATGTGACCTCTATGAGGCCCTGTAGTGCTTGATATCGCGTAGCAGGTAAGGAAGTGTTTTGTTAGGTACAGTCCAGGGTACTTACCTTATTTGTAATATTGAAACTTAAAGCCAGCAGTGGAAATGACAAATCATCAGGGGAAAAAGAAATAAAAATCACAAGAACAGAGACATGTCATTTCCCAGCAAATCAAAGATATAAGAGGAAAATCAAGTATACAGTAATAAAACCAAAACCAATTGTCCAATACGTATCACTTCCCATAGATTTTGCTTTTTTCCTTTAGTGTGCCACATTTTTGTCTGCAGAACACACTTCAATTAAAGGAACTTCTGGTGACACTCTATCTGAAGAGCACTCTAGTGAAATGTTCTTTTGATGTATTGTAGTCCTAGGAGAATCTCTGTTTGCATCATATTTTCTGAGCACAGTTAAGCCATTAGATTTCAAGTCATATTTCAGTATATCTCAGAGTCTGAAAGAGGTGATGCAAGCACATAGGTTAGTCAGGGTGGTCGAGACTGGCCACTGATGACAGGACCTGTCCTATTGTCAGTACTTCCTAAGGAAATGCAGGTTGTGTAAAAAGAGAAAGCACACAGCCTTTTCTGTACTCATGACTGACACGGAGCATTTAAATTGTGCAGTAGCAGTAGCCTCATACTCCAAGTATTTATCCTGGGGGAATACACAAATTTATCCATGGAACTCTTGTTTACCAATAAAAACTTCAAACTACTCATCCACGTAAATGTTTCTTGTAAACAGTGAATGGGAATTTTTTTCAGCATGAATGAAATAATTTGAACTGTATACTGCCTTGAACATGGAAAGAGAACTGGAGGCATTTAAAACATGAATAAAAATATGTAGAACATTTGTAAGATCTTTTGCCAATTCACAAAGCACCTTTAAAGCAAATAAACTGGAGAAACCTCAGCTTAGGGGTAAAAAAACTTTGAACAACAAAACATGTACCAACACTCTTGCCCTGCTATACAAAGCAATGAATATCACTGTTACATTGTCCAAATACTTCTCATTTGAAGTGAGGATGCTTTGTAGTTCCAGGAAGACTTTTTTGCAATGCTGATTTTGAAGGATATACTAAGTTGTTCCAATGGTAACTGGCAGAGCTCAGAGAAATTCCATCCAGAGCAATTGAGTGAAAACTGATATTTCCATAATTTACAGCTTTGTTCCATTCTAGCCCATGGCACAAGAGAACAAGAGAAAAGCCAGCAAAAGATTCAGTTGCCACAACTTCATGCTCTAGCATAAAGCGGTCTCTGACAGAGAAAGAGAGCTGCTTGCCTCTTTTGAAAGGTTAGTGCTTCTGGATACCTCTAACAGATGTAACATGCATGTCATCACACGTCATCAGCAGGGCAGACAACATACCCATGACCCTCTTCAAGATTCGAGGGCAGTAAACCTCTTTTGCAGTTGCAAGCCCTGAAGTGGGGCAGAAGCCTTTCTCTCAGCATCAGAAGTCACTGACTTCCAACACTTACCTTAATACCAGGGGAGAACACCACCTGCCCCACTGCTGCAGATGGGATTCAGCTCATTTCAGAGAAAATACTCTCTACCTCGCTTTCCTCTTCTCTGATGCTGTTCTGTAACTCCTCCACTTGGCAGCACAGCTCCTGCAGGACAGAGGGCCACCTCTCCTGGCCTCAGAAAGAGACTCCAAGCATTCCCTGCAGCCTAGGACACTTGCAGGGCTGCATCCACCATTTGCAACTTACTCTGTGTCAAAGCCTCTACCTCAACATGGATAGCTTGCCAGGGAAATCACTCTGAGGTGTGTTAACACCATGTCTGAGACATTTGAAGCAGAAAAACTGACCCAAGTCCCTCGTTTTTGTCCCCTTTTGTATAAACTGATTTATCTATTAGCTGTGCTCTGGGAGCTGCACTCCTATAGTTCTTCGTTGAGCACCAGCTAAAAGCACCAGCTTGGCCCTCTCCAGCTGGGAGCAGCTGTAACAAAGGCAGCTGATCATGCTCTTGAAGCTGCTACAGAAGCTTCCTTACCTTGTCCTTGCCTGGTAGCTGTAAGTACCTCAAATTTCTTAAAGTGTTCCCAATCATTCCCTGATGACCTTGGATCTCATCACAGGAAAGTCAAGAAGCTTCCAAAGCTGAGCCCAGAGATTGCTGCACAAAAATCTGTATCTTTAGTTGTGATCTTGTAATATCCATTTCATAATATTCTGAATTTAGCCTCTTTTTAAACCATAAATGGAACAGTGGGTCAGTCAAATGACATGATTTATAAAAGATGAGAAATTACTGGGAGCCATTTTTCACAGCAGGTCCAGCTCCATCTGTAGATGTCTCTCACTGCAGACAGGTCTGGGTGTTGCTGAAGATGATGATATACTTTCCCTTCTTCCATTTCAACTTTAAAATTCAACTTCAGAGGCTGAAGATGGAAGATTAAACCTTGATTCAGTACCATGATTAATGGCACCAGGTTTTTTTTGTGTAAGATATGTCTCTGTTCAGTTTTTAATCCTACTGAATTCTTGACCTCCACACTGTTTTATGTCAATGAATTCAAGTGTCTGTTTCCACAGAAAATTAGGACTTATTGCTTTACAACCATTACCATGCAAGAATCTCTTCTCTGCTACTGCAAATGAGAAATCTGGGTGTTATATTGACCCTTCTACTTCATTTAATACAGGCCTTAAAATGAAATAGACACTCTGTCCTACAGCCTCCAGCGCAGCCCTGCTTCTGTGGATCCCATTTAGTGGATCCCACAAGTTTTACAAGTCTCATTAAAAGGCAGTGCAGACCTTTAGTTAATAAAGTAGCTCACTTCTGCTTTTCTGATTCAACAAGTGTGAAAGAGGATACTTCTTATTTTACCAATACTGGGCATGAGAAAACATGGTTTATAGCGCAACAGTCAAATCGGCTGTAAAAATTAACAGGTACTTCGGCTCAAATTCACTACTCTGTTCCACTCCTGCTGGAATGAAACTCATAAAACTTAAAACACAATTGAGTGAAGGCTTTCACACCTTCATTGCTTGATGTTGTTTCATGATTCATTATGTGGCTATTTCAGTTAATCTGCCTGCCATCATGATAGGGCACAAAATTATTATTCAAACAGGAAATTTCAGGTCCAGCAATTGGTTTGTTGTCTGACATGATCCACATGATGCAGGGCTGGAGACTTTTTTGTGTTTTGCATCTTTTCCAGTAGAATATCAATATCAAAAAAATCAATCAGTGGCTGATAGTGAAAGCTAAAAGTCCTGAAATGTTAAAAGATGGTACCTTTTGAATAGGTAACAGGATTCTGGGGGCAGAGGGCAAGGAGACTCAAAGGTCAAAAAAATTGTGAAGTTTGACAGACTCTGGCAATGCTTCTGGCACTTAATAAAACCTGCGTTGCATTTGTCAATTCCTATTTTAGGATTCTCTCCTTATTTACCTACAACTACCAAATACATCACATGTTACTTTGTCTAATACCTTCACATCAAGGCACTGTTAATGACTGAGGCAGCACTGTGGAAAGAAGCATCAGAAGATGTTAGCAGATTACACCAGATCACACCAATTTAATGCATTACAGAGCAAATCAATTGTGATGGATAGAACTTCAAATAATAAAATCTGATTACAGAGGGGCAAACCCAAGAAACATCCAGGGAGTTCCACATTGTGGAAACCCAGCAGATTAGATCTGAAATTAATCTCAACTAGATAATCACATTTGTATTCTGGATTTGCACTCACAAAGACAACTGACAAGAATGTATGTTCCCCCAAGTGACATAAATTGGTAGCCCTTGGGGCTACCACCAGAGTCAGGGGGAGAGACCCCCACTTCTTTGGTCAACATCAATTTTGCCATTCATTTCCAAAGGGCTTGCATGTATCAGGATCAAATTGAGCTTTCAAATTTTAGCTTTCCCTTTCTCAAGAGCACATTTCTGTTATGCTCCATAGGCTTTGGCCATTTCAAAGGGTCATGATGAGCTCTTTTCAGGGAGACAATCTGAGTCTTCTATCCTTCACCTCCTTCTGTTTAAGTCTATGAGTAGTCCCACTGACTCCTCTAGGATTACATGGATACTGAAAGTCAAGCATATATCAAGGAACTGGCAGGATTGCTGCCTAGGGAGTGAGAGACAAAAGGCTGTAGAAAAAATATTCTATAATGAGACTCTATTAAAAAAACCCACAAATGTTATTAAAGTTTTGTTAGTTTGTTACTGGCAGGGAAGTACACTGAATTTAACAGTGTGTATTTTCCCTACAATTTTTATTGTTTGGATACATGCTATTATGCATGCATACAGTGATGTTATCTACTCTAATATCTTTCAGATATTTTACTCTGAATGTCATAAGCACATAAAATCAGTTAATTCCTTCCATGTTATGAGTGCAGAATACTGATTGTGGAGCTATCAGTAATATGCATTCAGAGGATTCACTGCACTGGCTCTGAAGGATCTGCAATTGAATACTGAATAATCCACAAAATATGACAAAATGCAAATAAGGTGACTGACATGATATTGGAATGTTGAATTACTGGAGAAATACAAAGGAGGTATTAGTATTTTGTTCCTCTTGTGGAGAATTTACTTATGAGACTCTGATTTAACTAATTTCGATTTTTATTAAAACCCTTTTCATTACTCTGACCCACTGCATATGACAGCTGCATTTCAAAATTAACACTAATTTGCAAGTGCAGCTGGCCTCCCTTGACAGTGAGCACAAAACATTGTTACGACAGAAACTGAGGGTGGAGTTACACACATACTTAATTTTATAGTACATATGTTTCAGAATAATTTATTATAAATATGCCCCAGTGGCATCAGTTCCAATTTTTGCACTGCAGTTCCCCGCTTCTGACTTCCTATTAGCCAGATCTCTGCAGATCAGTTTGGGCCAGCTGTACCTTGCATTACTATTTCATCTCAGGCAGCTGTTCCCTCCCTGTTTATCCCTTCTGGGTTGCAAACACTGCCACAGAGATGTAGAGTTTGAGTTTAGGGAACTGAAAGACTGGTTTTCCCTTGCTGGAGGCCTTGACAGGATTTGGAGAGAAAGTTTCTTGCAGACTCTTGCAGTGGCGAACACCAGCACACCCTGCCCATTTGGCAATAATTAGCGTGGCACAGCAGGTCAGGCCCAGACCCGGCTGGCTACATGCTTGCTAAGCATGTGTTTATCAGAAGATCTTGCTGGAAGATTTAATTTGATGAGCTAGAGCCTTAAAAACACTGCTGGAGTTCTTTGAGGTTTGCTTGTGCCGTATGTTAATAAAGTAGCAGTAAATGAGACAGCAATTTACATTTTTAAATATCTAATATAAATAAATACATATAAATATATTGTGACAGAATCATTAAGGCTGGAAAAGACCTAAAAGAGTCTCAGCATTAACCCTGCACCACTCTGCTCACCAATAAAGCATGTTCCTAAGTGCTACATCCACATGCCTTCTGAACCCTTCCAGGGATGGTGATTCCATCACTTCTCTGGACAGAGGATTCCAATGCCTGACCATCCTCTCTTTGAAGAATTTTTTCCTCGTGTCTAATCTACACCTCCCCTAACACAACTTCAGGCCATTTCTTCTGGCCATGTCAGTCACTACCTGGGAGAAGAGACTCAACCCTACTTGACTGCAACATTCTTTCAGGTAGTTAGAACGAGTTTTAAGGTCCCCACTGAGCCTGAGATTAGATAGATAGATTAGATAGATAGATAGATAGATAGATAGATAGATAGATAGATAGATAGATAGATAGTAAGTATACATATAGCTTCTAAATTCTAAAATTTTTAAGCTCTGCAGTATATCCAATTTAGCTTTGGAAAGATGTAGTATACTCTTTCACCCTGAAAGCTTTCAAAAGGACTTGTTATTTACAAGTGATCTAGAATCCACATGCAAGAAGACAGTAAGGGAGATTAGTGCAAAAAGTAGTCAGGATTCAGGCACCAGCATTAAAGGATTCTTGCTGGTCAGACACTTACTTAGAGGTGTCAACCTTAGGTTTTATGTGTCTGTTTCCAGAGCTGAGGCATTGATAATATGCCACGGCTATGTCATAATTAGGCAGATTTCTAACCTTCTCTGTCCTTCCCTCCTCCAACCTATGACTGTCAGTCTTAGTTTGAGCTGATCTATGTTTTTAATGTTTCTTCGTGGGCACTGCTGACAGCCTGCAGCAGTGACCTCTCTCATCCCACATTTTCTGCCTTTCTCCATAAACTTCTACTACAAGCAAAACCTCTCCTTGCCCCTTTAGCTCGCATGTCACACGTGTGCCGAACTGGTGGTCCAAGCCCCACCTCACCAAGGCAGTCCCTGTGCCATCACCTCTGTCTGCCGGAGTCAAATGAAAGAGCACCTTTTGTGCTTAAAAAGCTGAGGTTCCCTGCAGGACGTCTAAGCCTCCACAGCATCTTGAGGGCTGTTACACAACGTGACCTGCTCCTACCCACGCGCTTTGTGGCGGGTTTGTCTGTGAGCAACACCCGGCAGCGTGACACCACACTCAAGGCCTGAGCCAATTCCCTTCAGAACTGATCTGGGCAGCCACCATGGTACCATGCCTTGACAGGGACACAGACCTTTCCAAGAAATGAAGAGAATACAGGCAGGCAAGTCTGCAGCAGTACTGCTGCTGCTGTGCTCACAAGCTACTTGATGTTCAAAATATGCTAGACTAAAACCTGCCTCGGTCATCACAGAATTCCATGGGTATTAATTTTAAATAAAAATGGAATTAATGGGAAATTTCAGCTCTTGATAAAATCAGATAGTCCTTCATGTTAAACTCTGACTCCCACAGAAAGTGGTAATCTCTCTCCTGTTTGTTTAATAAAATATGCTATTTGTCTAGTAGAAGAGAATGTTATGATTTATCTATCAGTGGTTTGCTAAACATCTCATTCATTTTGGTTTGCAAAGTGAAGCTTTAGGATGAGGGTGCTGATATTTTTGAATACCTGCCCATCCCCAGGGAAGCTGGAAAAGGTTAAAATTTTATTGCAGGCACTGCAAGTGCACTAATGTTTTACAGAGAGAGCTGGCATTGATCCTTTCCCCTCTCCTGCTAAATCTTCCACAGATGAGAGAAGCTATTTACTTTACATTGAGCAAGCAGAGCTCCTCGAAGAGAAATAAAACCTTTCTAACTTGGAACATACTGCTCGGAGCAGAGCTGGATTCCTGTTACACAACGTCTGATTATTCCCATCTTAGAAATATCTGGGGCAAATAATACGTGTCTTCCAGGGCATCAGCTCCAGGTGAGTAGAAAAAGAACTGACAACCTGGAGATGTCTGCAGATGCACACAAGGCATTTATTTATCTGGGCACAGGCTGAGCTGGAGTTGCAGCAAAAAAAGCAAGCCCTTTTTTTTTAAGCTAGGAAAAAACAGTGGAGAGTGTTCAACAAGAAGGAGGTTCAATTAATATATGAATGTAAGGAATAACTCAGTATAAAGACAGGAGTTTTATTGTGATGGTGAAGATAACTGAGGAGCAGTGTCATATCTCCCTAGTATATCTGATGCTTCTTTTAATAGAGCACTTATTAAAAGTAATCAAGTTGACTTCAGTTCAAGATTAGACAAATGAGTCTTATGAGTGCAGGACACACCTCAGCTCTAACTTGAGAAATACTAGATTTAAATGGTACATGCTATTATCAATATAGCTTCATCAAAGGACTGCCAAATCTCATGCACTATGGTATCTGCATTGAAAAATATGGGGAACTTCCATTTAATTATAAATTTGGCCCTCAGAGATGTTTGTTCTTGGTTCTTGTGAAAACTAATGTAAAGAGTAAGTGAAATCTGGCTTTGGAGCATAGCCCCTTATGAACTATGCTTCTGAAGCACTTCTTGTTGCTTTGATTTACAGCAGTAAGTGCTACAGTGGCATCTGAAGGTCTCACCTGCACTTAGATGCCTTTTAAGCTAGGTACTATTCACATTTGTGACTGCAGGCAGTCTCTGTGGAGTCCTAGTTCAATTTCTTGCCTTCCCAGGGCAGCAGAGAGGGAGCCAGAAAATTGAAAGATGCCCTGTGATAGTCTCTGCTTTCGTATAAACAATACTTTGTTAAGACATTAATGGGTTTGAGATAAATTGAAGTTGAATTTACATTATAACTAAGCAAATTTCTAAGCAAATTTCTTTTGAAGGGTCTTGGCTGGCTAGACTCCAGCAGCATCCTTTTGCAAGAAGATTGGGTTGAAATGCAAAGTAAGACTAGTGTTGCACAGCCTAGAAAGCTGGCAAATAACATAACAGGAGCTGAAGATGTGCATCAACCAGAGTCACTTGCCATGTGCCCAGGTCCCAGGAGTGGTTCTGTCTCCATGCAACTGCTCATTCCTCTGGGCAGATAATAAAAGCCAGTGACTTGCTGGTACTACACAGACATGGGAATTTTGCACTCAAAAGGTCTGAGCTGTTATCAAATACCGAGCTGATCTCGTTGTTTGCCTTTTACGCGTAAAGCACACATCCTATTTTATGTGACTGCTTTGAGGGGAGCACAGTCACTCTCAGCCACACAACCCATGCTCTCAATAAATGCACTCCCAAGCTGTACAGCTTCGCTTTTGCCCAGAGTACCACAGTGCAGAAGGCAGCTGCGTAAGGAAGGCAGAGTGAAAGCGTATGGATGGTGTTTGCATGAATCCTGCAACCCACAAGCCTCAGAGAGAAAACCTGAATGGGAGTGCTGCGCTGGCTGGGCTGGCCCAGGGCTGTCTGGTTGTGGCTGTGGCCTGGAGTTAGCCTCCTGAATAACCACCACTTTGCTTGCACAGGACTTGCTTGTGAAATGTCTCTGCACATAAAGCAGAGCTCTCTCACCTATATTTCTCCCCTCCTTGAACAATACTCCTTGCACTAAAACCTGTGTTTACTGAACATTGAAACACAAAAATGTGCTCTCAAAACATATGAAATTCAGGAAGGTTTTTTTCCTTTCCAGTACTCCATTTTCCTATGAAAAGGCTATTTACAGGAATGTTTCTTTGATACCATAAAACATTCTTCTCTGTCTCTCACCGATCACCATGTCCCAAAATTTTCACCATTTGTACTAGCAGACATGATGGTGAGGGTGGGAACTGTCTTGCAGACTGTCTTTAACTTCAATTGCTATTTAAACCAAGAGCAGCTAAAGCACTAGAAAACCCTTGATAAAAGACAGCTCTGCTCTATTTAAGAGAGGATTATTTTGCTTCAGTTTAAACTGCTCCCTTAATCAAATTGACATAAGCTTGCTTGATATCTATTTACGTTTCCATATTATTTTTTCTCTTGTTTAATTAAATCCATTTTGAATTATGCTTTGAGGCAAACCTGCACAACTGTGTATGTACACAAGCTCTCAGATGGTGTTACCAACAGCCCATTTGGAAATGGTACAGCTCATTAGCTTTGCTGGCTCCCAGACAGTTCAGGACAGTTTGAATTTCCTGCCAACTCAATGGTATTATTTAGTTTCTATTTAAAAGCTCGTGTTTCCTTTTGACCCAGGATGGTCATCAAGCACAAGCACTGAAGGGCCTGGCCTTTCATCAGCGTCTGCAAGAGCAGAAGAGCCCTGAGACTCTGGATGAGTACAGTGCATTGCCTTTTGCTTCCTTTTACTGCTGTTTTATGAAACAGAAGGAAAAGACAATGTGAGCTTTTGTACAAAAGTGAGGTGACCTTTCCAAGTTACATGTGGGATCTGCTGCTGTTTCTATAGAGACCAAACGCATTAACCTGAGTCAAGTGGGAATGCCTGAGGCTCATTGAAAGGGATATCGTTTCTCAGAGAAAGCTGGAAGATTTAAGTAAAAGGCTTGATTCATGTGCTTTACTTTTTAAACAAAGGGAAGCTGCATTTAAACTTCCTCAATTGGATGTCTGAGCAAAGACAAACATTTTGTGTCTGATTCAGCTTCCAATTTCCAACTTGCAACAGTCTTACCAAAAAGCTGTCCTACTTTAGGGTCCCAAATGCTTCTTTGGCTGACTAAGATTGTGCAAGAGCTAGGTTTAGACTGGTGAAATATGCTTCTTGTTCAGTCACAGAGTTTGCAAAAATACTCTGAGATGCTGCTTAGTTTGTCCATCCTACATCGACAAACCCATGAACTGAAATAAAATCTCCCCTAAAGGCAGGTTCTAAGACTTAAAAACATTTTGTTTCAATACTGAAAACCAGTGTACAGAATAAAATATTTGTCACTACGTGTAAGAAAGATTAAAAAAAAAAAATCATAAGAGATCGGTTGCACACCTTTTCTGGGAGTGACAAGAAAAGACAATGATGATAAATTTCTATACTAACTAATAAAATAAATTATTTTCACTGATTTTAGGTGCTAGGCCTATTTAATTTGCAGGTGGGTGGACATGAATCATGTCACAAGTACTGCTTGTTGTCATCTGTCTAGATATATTCTGTCTGATCACTGGAGAAAAATAAGCTCCTGCTTATGTGCCCAGGCAATTCAGTTTTTTGGTGGAGGAACAAGATGGTAAAGTGAGGATTCTCTCCAAATCCCCATTTCTACCTAGGCTAACAGGTATATTTGGTTAAACAAGACTTGTTCTCTGGAAAATCATCCCCCAGCCCTTGCCCTTCCAGGGGGTTTTCCTACAGTGTATTTGAGAGTCTGAAAACAAGGGGTTTTTTAGTGATTTTTCTCTTTGCATCTCTTAGGCATGCACTCCTATGCCCTCCCCTGGCTTTGGGTAATGGAGTATGCCTGCCAGGCTGTAGAAGTTAAGAAAAATAAAACAATAGTCAACACCAGCTCATTAAAAAGCAAAACAAAACTCCACACCCAAATAAAAAACTCCACATAGTTACAAAATGGCAGATTAAAGTTTGATTTAAAGGCTAATCTGACAAATGTTGCATAGGAGAGAACCATGTAACTTACAAATAGGAAAATTTCTAATTATCACCATGAAAAAGCAAAACTATGATTAGTTTGAACTGTGTTGAACCTTTGACTGCTTAAGGAAAGAATTATTCAAAAAGGCAGCCAGTGCACAAACAGCTCTTCATCTTTTACCTAGCTCGGTTGGCTTTTAGATCAAACAAGTCGGATCAAAGTTTGTTTTTACAAAGTCCACTTTAGATGCAAGAGTCCCAAAAGTACTTCATAAGATGGCCCTCTGAGAAATATAATATATCTTAAGTAATGAGTTAGGTATACAGAATTAAGCAGAATAAAGAGCCATGCTGGGTATCAGCAACAAAATAATTGGTTTTGTCATCTCAAATAAAAAATTAAATGTTTCTAACAGACTTTCATTTTCCATTCTGCTCCCTGACACATAACCCACACAAAATGCTGGGGTAAGGGACTGAACACTCTATTGATCTTAATAGTTCTGATGGCACCGCTCACTGCCGGGGTTAGTGTTCCCAGAACGCTTACTGGTCAGTTTTGGGCTGTCCTTTGAACTGTCATCTAATGGCACAACCCAAGGGTGAAGGTTGTGTCCCAGAAAGAACTCACTGAGTGTATCTTCCTGATTTTTGGCTTGTTGCCGCTGGGAAATGGGGATCAACGCTGCCTGTACCTGGTGCTCCAGTTGTGAGAGGTGATGAAGTGAGGAGAGCACTGGCAAGGACCAGAAAAGCTTTCTAAATTGGAGATGTTCCAGCCCGATGCTCCGTGGGTACGTGTTCTTTGTCTGATAAGGGTTAAGCTTTTTATTAAAGACGTTCATGTGGGTGCTTTGTGTACCTGCACAATGCGATGCCTCCTGATAAATAGAAGAGCATTAGTTTTGAACACAATCCCGGTTTATCCAGTGCAATAGCACATGCATATGAATAGGCAGGAAATATTGACACAGAGTAACTGAAAAGGTTAAGTCAATGTTTTCTCAGTGCTGCAATCTAGAAGTCATTTTGAGTGCAGCAAATTCTGAGATTCCCAAGCAGGAAGTAAACAAACAGGTCAAAGCAATTAACAGATAAGTTAGGCCAGCTCAGTGCACGCACAAACAGGCTCAGCAAAGCACTCTGTTCCAGCCTGCTGCCCAGCCTGAACACTTTGGCAACATCTCATTGCCAGTGGTTTTGCACTCGTGTGTTTTCCTCTTTGCAGGGGGCATTAAGTTCATGCTTACTTAGGGAAGTGTGACAACCTGCAAGGGCATTGAGGCTCTCCTTGGGAGCAAGGAATAGAGGGAGGTACATTTGTGGGGGTTGTGTTCTATCAAAATAGGGAGCTGCTCCTGTTCATATTGGCAATGAACGTATTGACTTCTGTAGGGGCAGGACTGGGAGCTGAAGGAGTCATCAATCTTGTTACACAGTATTGAGCAGAAGTGTAATAGGTGCTCAATCTGGTCTGTATATTTTTCATTTGCAACAGCTGTGTATCGGGGATAACACACGTTTATAGGAATTGATCTGATGGCCAGAATCTGTAACTAAGGACAAGTAGTGCAGCCCAGGAAGGTGGGATCAAGCAGGTGGGACAGTAGCAGGTCTTTGAGTTTCCTGAATAGCAGCGAGGAGAGACAGTAGCCTGGTCAAGCCCCAGTGTGTTTTACAGCATTGGCAGCACCTCATGCTGGGCAGCAGAGAAGCAGTTAATGTGACTTTTGATGGAGAGATATGAGCTCCTTGCCAGCCCAGGTAAGTAAGTCAATATTACAAAGCAAACTCCATAAAGAACTTCATGTTCTCTGGCAGAGGACCTTCATTAAAGCAGCAAGCGAAGCAGTATGTTTATTTCCCAAGGGTCAACCATTTACACCTTAAACTTTCAGAAACATAAATTTATTCACTGTGTTCCAAAAGACATTTTGCGTAATAGTGCCCTTTTGGGATTAAAAAGTCAGAATCTCTGACATTTTCCTGAAATTTCTGTGATGAGAAGGGATCACGTTGTTAAAGCTGAAGCACACTGGAGTGCCTTACAGTGCAAGAGCTCTCTTTTTGAATACCTGAGCTACTGTTGTCTGTGATGGGGTACCTGCTGGAAGAAATCAACCCTTCAGTAAACTCTTGAAGTATAGATGGTTTCCAGAGAGAAACAGAACTAAAGTCTCAGTCTGGAGCTTCTCAAAAGTCTGCATTCAGCTGACAGCGGTTTTCAGATGAGGTTTATTCCTTCTGAAGTCTCTGTCACGTTTATGTGGATTTGCAGCCACAAATGTGAGAACTTCAACAAGCACGTGGCAACTGGAAGAAGGCTTCAGTGAATGAATCCAGTTTAGTACTGAGGGCAAAAAAAGAAAAGGTTATCTTGGGGCTTTTCATCCTTGATATGAAGAGATGAAAAGGGAACATCATAACTTCAAAGTACATGAAAGACTGCTGCAAAAGAAGCAGCTTCTTTTCTTTATTTACTTGTCAGATGGGACAAGACATAATGTGTTTAAATGGAATGAAGAATCAGGTCAGGCACTAGTAAAATTAACTTTCTAGCAGCAACACACTAAAGCACAGGAGCAACTTCCTTTGATAGCTCTTGGGGTCATCTTTGCTGGGGGTATTGAAGTCCTAGATGAAGCTAGTGACCTCAATGTGTAAATACAGCTGACATTATCTTGTGATGACACGAGACCAGTCTTCTTCTTGAAGTCCCTTCAACCCTGCTTCTTTTGCACAGGGTCAGGAAAACTCTACCAAGGACCAGACAAGTTCCAAGACTTCAGGGACACTTAAGAGAAGATAGAGGAGGGATGATGTTTACCCTGGCAGAGCAGTTTGCACAGTAGCAGGGTTTACCTGCACCACAGAGATGGCACTCAAAACCTTGCAGTGTGCTTTTTTTCTCTTCATGAATGATTTCTGTGATGGTAAATAATTTTGAGAGGTTTTTACTCAGTTTGTCTACTTTCTTAGCTGCAAAACATGAAAGAATGAGTCACAACTTCTCTGAGAGTAGAAATTATTTAAATTGAAAATAAATATCCAAGTTGAACCTCATAGAAGTCAAAGGGATATTGCAGACCAAAACAAATATTCAAGATGAATGTTGTCTCTCCATATAAATTACTCTTCTAGAAAGCAACTTTTCTTATGCTACATAATTGAGATGCTCAGGTAAATCTTAGAAATAAGCTTCAGAACACTGAAAGAAATGCACATCATGTACACAATAGTGCTGTTTTCCCTGGCTTCAGCTGCATTTGAGATTTCAGGAACAGCTTGTATTACCTCACTCATCAATCTCTTGTCTTGTTCTGTTCCCACATTATTCTACTTGAAGTATAAAAAATGCTCCTGTTTCATTTAACCATTTGTATATATAAATCAGACCACCAGGAGAGCAAATGGAGTGAAAGCTATGAAGGGCCTATTATGTATGTAGGATCTGTGAAATAGCTCACCTGGAGGTAAAAAACAAAATACTTGTTATGAAAAGCTTTTCTTTTTGTAGTTCTTCAAGAAATATTCAGATTTAATATGCTAAATGTGTTAGACATTTCATCAAGATCTCTTTCTGTGCTCAGAGTACCGAACCGACAGGCTAAGATGAAAAGGAGAATTAATTAGAATTAGTCTTAGTAGGAAAAAAGAAACTGCTGGATCAAATTCTTGAAAAAGAAAGGAAGAAGTTGTTTCATTACCTCAAAAAAGAAGTAAGAGCAAACATTTTTTGATCTTTAAATCAATTGATCCAAAGCAATTTGCACCTGACCAACAGAGGAGCACCTAACTGACTTGAGTCAAGCTAGATAAAAGAAAGCAGTATAAATTAGCCAGAATATCCTCCCATTCTGACATGATTAGACCACTTTCAGTATTTAAGAGAAACTATTTTGATCTGCCTCAAACCTTTTCACACAGCACTAGCACAGGTTTCTTAGTTCTGCTCTTTCACTACAGAAAGTTGTGTTGTGGTTGAACAGGAAAGGTTGACTATAACTGGACTCTAAGTTGATATATTTTTCTTTTTTTTCATTCCTCAGGAAAATGTTTTGTAATTAAATACTTTTTGGTTTTAATTTTGTATTTTCTATAGCTTTTTTTCTAGGTGGTTTTTACTCCTCATTATACATATCTAAGTGAAACATTATTTTGAAACAAAAAAATATATCTTGAAAAAATTACTTTTAATGAGAGGAGGGTCTTACTAAACCAATTTGGTTTGTTGGTAATTTGTGCATACAAATAGATAGATCTAAATGTTTGGTAGTTAACATTTGAGTTAATATAACTCAAATGCTCTGTGCCCATCAGCATTTTCAGTGTATCTAAGAAAGCCCCTTAGTTATTCATGTGCACCTGCTTACCTGCACCATTGTGCAATCCTAACATCCAAATGGAATTTGAGCATCACATAGCCCTGCTAATTGACTTCTGACCAACAAGCATGAGAAAATTACACACCCTTGCCTTGCTCTTTTCCCACTGCAGTGTGCTCAGGGAATGCCACAAGTGATTTTAGACTGCAAGACATGCATCCACTTAAAAGATTTCCATTCTAAGCAGACAAATTGTAATCTCCCTCTGCACTACCAAAGATGTCTTTCATGTCCTACACTATCTAAGAAATACCCAGTTTATCCATTCTCTCTGAGAGGGAAAAAGATAAAGAATTCAAGACCTTGGAAGTCTTATGACTACTGATAGAGGAGAAAATTTGGATAATAAGGTCCATGTGACATAAGCTGACAGTATGTACTCTTCCTAAAGAAGAAGAAACAACTTCAGGACAGGTGAAGATTGTTGTCTTAAAGCAGCATCTTCTGAGCAGCAGCCACTGAAAAGCCTATAACCAAACACCTGAATTATCCTTTATGGAGTAAAATTATTTTTATACTACAGAATCCTACCCCAAACAGTGCTTTCCAATATGAAAATTTCAAAGGCAGAATAGTTTGCTTAATTAATTAGAAAATAGGTATTCTCCCTAGGAGTCACTGCACTTTCACCACCCTTCTTAAAACCATTTTCCCTTACCCATTTTAAAATGAAAATTTAATTTAACCCAGACAACTTTTTATGTCTCAAGATACATGTTTGGACTGAGTGCTGTTTGATGTGCTCCAAAGAGGTGAGTTGCTCTTCTGAATCTGTCTATTGGGCAAAAATGCAGGTTGCCACATGTGTATAGAGGAAAACAGTTTCAGAATGTAGGCTGGGATTTTTGATGGTAATTAAAGGGAAAGAGCTTAATATCAAGCACTTCTCCTCATTTCACAATTACCCTGGGGACATTTACAGTACCTTGAAAAACAGCAGAGGGGACTGTAAGAAAAATCAGCACATCTCAAAGAGAATAAAGTCATCAGTGTTTTAAAAACAACTCTGGCTGCTTTTAAGAAGTGTGCAAGGCTAAAAGGAGCACACCAAGTTTAGTTAACAGAATACCCAGGTATTCCTTGCAGGTAATTAATGCTTACTGTAATGATCTGCCCCTTCATTCTCATGTTAGCTAGGTTTTAAATGACTGTAAGGAACGAGCCAAGGGAACACGGCTGAGACGAATCAACGAGCAATACTTGTCACCGAGTGAGGCAGACAGTGCCATGTGAGGCCACAGGCTGCATTAAAATATTTGCCAGGTTTTTAGACAGGCAATTATCGCCTCAGTCTTTTGTAGGCCTCTGATGTATAATGTCATATTCACACGCAAACACGTTCTCTCTCACTTCTGCATTTGCCATTTTAGCCACATTTCCCTAATTGAGCTCTTTTGATGGAGATTAGCAGGCTGCTTTCACATGGCAGCTGCGGCAGTTCACCTGGAAGAGAGGAGGGTCAGTGGGGTCAGAAAAGCAGCCAGACAAGTTAATCATCTGCTGAATATGAAAATGACAGTGCAGGGAAACAGTCTATTCTGTGCAAATAAAGACCTTTTGTGAGAGTAAGTGATCGAGTTCCACATAGCTTTCCACCATGGAAAGTACATGAACAGTAAAGGGTTGGGGGTCGGGGGCCAAGACACTCGCAGCACTGTTCTGAGAGCAGTCAGAGCTGGGTAATTATGTCCTACCAGAAAGAGGCACCCCAAAGACAGAGAAATTTGTTACGTATGGTTATTCCTGGAGGTGAACACTCAACGTCTTTTTTCACAAGCTCTGCAGGAAGCTTTCAGGGCTCTGTTTTTAGCAAGAGAGGAACTCCTTTTTCCACACCCCAGCACCAATTATTCGCACCACAGCTTCAGTGGCAAAGGATTAGCTCAGCAGCAGCATCACTGAACTCACAACAAGTATTTTGCGAAGCTCATAGTGCTTGAAGGTGCCCCTGCCCATGGCAGCAGGGCTGGAATGATGATCTTTAAGGTCCAACACAAACCACTCTGTGATTCTATGGCTTAATCAGAGGAAAATTGCCAAATTGGAGCTCACACTTCACTGTCTGCTAGCCAAGGTGTAATAAGGTGCAGTTTAACACAGACCCACTGGTCTTAGCCATTGCAATGCAGACTAAACACCTTGAAGTAGACAATGAGAGAAGAAAACACAGAATTACACTCTTGTAAGCTGTGCTGCTCAATCTCCAGAGACTTCCAAAGGAAAGCAGAATACCTTTAAAAAGGGTGCATTTTATATGAAAGACTGAAAGGCTTCCCCTGAAAAACAGAATTCTATGTGTTTGATCCTTGCATTCATGTTATTGCTCTGAAAAGCACAAAAGACACAAATGTTTAGGCATTAGACCGTCAGTCTGTGAGGTAGAGCTGTATTTTCTATATATATCTGTAGTGCCTAGAGTAATGAGCACATTCACAAATGAAATAATTAATAACTCCTGAGATACTTCTAATATCTTCTGAGATGCCCCACAAAATGTGAGCTAACAGCAAATAAAGCATTTTTCAATATATCAACCATCAGTATCAGGAGGAATTACTTGTTTCTCCACCAGTAATTCTGAGTGGATTCATAAACAGGAAATCTAGTTATGTGTAACCACTACTGATATACTTCACTCGTCACTGTTTCTGTGCTGCTCAAATATGTGGCTGAAGGAGGCCATTGCATGAGTCCTTCACACACATCTGCCAGAATCCTTTGAGTGTGAAGCTCAACTGTACATGATGGAGTGGATAATACATCTTTTGTTGCTATGTGGGTAAGAACAATATCGAAACTATTTAGAGGATAATTGGTGTGCTCTATTTTAAAAGGAAATAATCTGGTTTCCAAGGGGACTAACTATGAGACCTAAAGCCTGTAGTTTATCTCAGTGTAGGAATGGGATCATTATGGAGGAAAACAGAGCACCCATCCAGTTCAATTACCCCAATTGTATTGCGAATGTAAAAGAGGAAATTGTACGTATCCCAAAAAGGAAAGTTTCCCACTCTTCCCCTTCCACCCCACTTGGAACCTACCCTGGAAGCACTTGGTCTCCTTCAGACTACAACAGGGCTTTTGTGCTCAGAAAACTTGGAAGGTTTGCTTCTTGCTGATTAGTCAGCTACCTCTTAAACCCTTCTTCATCCTACATAATCAAAATGCTAGAGCTTTTCAGGCTGTATTCGTCCACTCGGTAAACTGCCATATCTACAACTCCTTACTGGTGCTTTTGCAATCAACAAAAGAACAAGTGGAAAACACACTGCTTGGAAGGGGCGAAACATTTGTATAAGTTTATATATAAGGTATAAGGTATAAGGTCTAAGGTTTAAGGTCTAAGGTCTAAGGTCTAAGGTATAAAGTATAAGGTATAAGGTATAAGGTATAAGGTATAAGGTATAAGGTATAAGGTATGAGGTATAAGGTATAAGGTATAAGGTATAAGGTATAAGGTATAAGGTATAAGGTATAAGGTATGAGGTATAAGGTATAAGGTATAAGGTATAAGGTATAAGGTATAAGGTATAAGGTATAAGGTATAAGGTATAAGGTATAAGTCAACCATGATAAATGTGGTCTCTTTGGGGGAAAACATTCCTTGGAACAGTCAACTAAGAAATGTTAGAAGTGGGAAGAGAGGGGTAGGGTCCATGTTACCCACTCCAGAAGCTTTTTTTTCAGTATTTGGACATCACTGTGTTGTTCTTACTCTCCTGACTTTACCAACATCCCCAGATGTCTGGAAGGCTATGCAATATGAACAGCTGGTCAGCATATGAACTCTGAAAACACTGCAGTGAGAAATAAGCTGCTAAGGCTCTGCTCATGAGATTGCTCATGCCGGGCTGGGATATTCTGCCTGACCAAGAGAACTACCTCCTCTGTTGTTGGGCTGGTATTCAATTAACCACTGCAACCATCAGCTCTCTTACATGGGTTTCTAGCACTTTATGGGGCAGGTCATCTGCTGGTAGACTTCAATGTAAAGCTCTGGTTTTTCTCCTCAACAATATTTATACATTCTCCCTCTTTGATAACAAATTTTCTCTTGAGAAATCTGGGGTATTCAGTAACTTGGATCCTCTTTTGGTTATGTATATTGACTGCATATGCCTGTGACCAGATCAAATTAAACACCATTAAAAATAAATGCATCTGCATCTGTTTGGCTATTCTCTTTCAAATATAGTCATATATCCCTGGCCAGTATGCTGGATTATTGAACTTTGATCAGTATGCTCTGGAAATACTTTGGCAGTCCCACTGTGACACCCAGAGAACATTATCAGAGGACAGCACCAATGCATTTTAGGATGCATGTTGAGAATAGCATGAAGCATGAGATGTGTCATATTTATACTGATCTCAGGGAGTAAATCAGGTTGATTTTTACAGAGGTCTGTGAAGCTATGACTGTGAGAAAACATATGTCTCAGGGTGTTCAGGACATTCCTTGATTTTAAATTATCCAGATCTTCTAAGCAGTGGCCTAGTAGCACAAGTTTGAGAGTTGGCTCCTTTTCTTCTGAAAACTGTGAATATGGTGCAGTCTTAAGAATCCTGCTGTCTGGAAAGGAACAGATGGGCAAATTCATCAGAGTAAGTCTGTAAGTCAGTATGGTAGCTGGAAAAGCTCTCTGCAAATCCTGTGCATCACTGCAGATGGGACTGATATCCTGATGATCTGCTGCCAGTGGTTCTGGTAGATGATGAAAACGAGCATTCATCAAGAGGGCCACATCTAATTTCATGTGGACTTCCACTGCAGTCATGGTGCCAAACCATGGAGGCTGGACAGCTGCTGCTCTCTGAGACAGCCAAGGGAGCCCTACCTTCCACTACAGTTGCAGCAGTACCTTCAGACTTCCGTCTGAAATGAGCTGGAAAAAACAAAAATCCCCTGATCCTCCTGTTTCGAAACCCTTTGCAGGTGCAGAATATGGTGAAACAGGTAGGATAAAGATTTTGCTTTATTTTTTGTGGTTTTCAGTCTGAAAACACATGGATTGGGAGCAAATGAACAAGCACAGATAGAGCAGCTCCCCTATACCCAGCCTGTTTCTTTTTTTCTTTGATGGGTAAAAAACTGGTAAAAAACTCTGGGCCCAGAGAGTGGTGGTGAATGGAGTTACATCCAGCTGGCAGCAGGTCACCAGTGGTGTTCCTCAAGGCTCAGCTTTGGGGTCAGTCCTGTCTAATATCTTTATTGATGATCTGGATTTGGGGATCGAGCGTACCCTCAGTAAATTTGGACACAACACAATTGGAGATCAGCACTTTTGGGTGCAAGTGTTGATCTGCTCAAGGATAGAAAAGCACTACAGAGAGACCTGGACAGGCTTGGTCAATGGACTGAGGACAACTGCAGGAGGTTCAACAAGGCAAAGTGCTGGGGGCTGGGGGATGAGTGACTCAAGACCTGTTCAGCAAAAGAGACTTGGGGGTGCTGGTTGACAGCTGGTTCAGTATGATCCAGCATGTCCCCAGGTGAACAAAAAGGACAATGGCATCCTGGTCTGTATCAGGAACAGTGTGTCTGGCAGGAGCAGAGCTCTTGATCATTCCCCTGTGCTTGGCACAGGTGAGATCACACACTGAATACTGTTTCAGTTCTGACCCCTCACTTTGGAAAGGACATTGAAGTGCTGGAGTGAGTCCAGAGAAGGGCAACAAGGTTTGTGAAAGGACTGGAAAACATGCCTTATGAGGAATGGCTAAGGAGCTAGGTTTGTTTAGCTTGGAAGAAAGGAGGCTAAGGGGGGACCTTATCACTCTTTACAACCACCTGAAAGGAGGCTGTAGTGAGGTGGGGGCTGGTCCCTCTACTGCTCCTGCAGTGAGAGGATGTGGGAAAATGGCCTTAAACTGAGACAGGGGAGATTCAGATTAGATATTAAAAGAGAAATTTACTCTTAGGATGCAGAACAGCAACAATGTGTTGCCCAGGGGCGTGGTGGGGTCACCATCCCTGGAGGCATCTGGACGTGGCGCTGGGTGTGGTGGTTTAGTGGTTCAGGGGTTACAATGGGGTTCAATGGTAGTGCTGGGTGGACAGTTGGACTGCATCATCTTAAAGGCGTCTTCCAACCTCGATGATGCTATGATCCTATGATTAATTCTCTGCCGTCTAGGCAGCTCTGTAGGAACATTTAGTTCCCCATCCATTACAGATTTCAGCAGGAATTAGGCATTATGCAGCTGGACCTCACTGTACATTTGTCTGCTACAGAGTTCTTTCATAACACTGAGTTTGCTTTGGGAGTATGGGGTTCCAGGAGACCCTGCAAGCCATCAGAACCAGTTCTTCAAAATGCAGATCATAGCCATTCAACAAATCACAGTGCAGCATTAGATGAAAACCACCTCCATGTCTCTATGCCTTCCATAAAGACACATGACATGTGACTGAAAGAGAGCAAGCCCATCACAATACCTGCCTGATACAATACTTGGTTTTAGTCAGTGCTGTCAGTGTCTCACTTCCAGGGGAAATAAATTTAAATATGAATTAACTTCCCTGGAACAGAGTTTGCTATTAGAAAGGTTTCTAATGCAGTTGTAACAGACCTCAATGGATAGCAAATTGTTTTCTTGTAGATGTAGTATCATTTAAGAGAAAACAAGAGTTTTTAAACCATATAGCTCTTGACAGCCCCACTTAGAGAAGGGAATATCACAATTCAGCCCAACAACATCTCATCCAAAGTTGCTTTTTGAAATGGCAACTAGTAAATTCCAGGGGCAAGGTTACAAAGCAGTTTGTTAGTAGCTCAAGTGTACTCTAGTCACTTCTTTCTGTCTATCTCTCTCACAACAGGAGGCAATTTTAGACTGCAGAGCACAGATGTGTCTAGCAGACACATCCTTCTTCCTGCATCTTAAATAAGTGTCTCACAGACTGTGAGCCATTAATCTCATAAAAAACAGGTACTCAAATAGGATTAGAAAAAATGTAACAACAAAAGCCACCTAAGAATTGTCAGTAGCTGTAAGAACCAAATGGATACCTCCTGCTGTGAAAAAAACCCACTGTCAGCTATTGCTGTTATTATTCTGAATCCCAAAACAAAGGCTGGAGGAATCAATTTATCTGTGCATTTCCAACTTACCCCTCCTTGTGGGACCAAATGCCACTGCCAGGTGCATTCCCTTAAATATTTTATTTCACTACCTCACAATGCATGTTTGTTACGCTGTCATGGTGCTGACTAATGTAGTAATTTTGAACTTCTGTGATTATTCTTGATTAGTGAGTGAAATGAACACAGCTTCTTCTCCCTCAGCTCCTCATGTTCAGTCTGGTATTCCACAGGCTGGTCCTTGCCATCTGCCAAGGCATAAGCAGGGGAATATTTCACACAGAAGGGAGTGAACTCAACCTCACTGCTCCACAGGCAGGGATTTTCTTCCCATCTCTCCAGGTCACATAAAATGCAGTCCAGAAGAAACAATATGAACATGTTATGTACTACAGACTACATAAATGCCCAGGTATTTCAGTAAGAATTTGGTGCAAATTACATGTAACTCCTGAGACTGAGAGAAATTGTCACCTTAATCTGATATTTTTGGAGACTGGAGCATGGATTGGTTTTAGTGAGACCACTGCACAAGCCTTCACACTAAAGCACTTGCCACGGTGGGAGCTTTCCTGTTTTCTGTGCCTTGAAGTTCTTTATAAATTACCCTCTGACTATACTTTTCGTGCTTCATACATAGCAGGTAGGCATCAGATAAATTTAGGATATGTAATGTTTTCCAGTATGACTCCTGAGAAAAACAATGTTAGCCTTAGACTGAATATCTGTGAAATGATTGAAACTAGGGTTTGGACATTCTGAAAGCCAGACTCTGCCACTGACCGACTGATGCTGAGAAAGTTGTTCCTTTGCTCTATGCCTTTCCTTTCTCCATCTGGGAATCCCAGATATATACATGGAGCTCAGTTACTTGCTGATTATAATGCACCTGACATTTGCCTACAAAATGCATTTTGAAACAGAAGTTTTAAGTGCTGACTGTAAGATTTTCAATGTTTCCAATTTCTGATGAATTTCCTTTCAAGACTAAAATAAAACAAGACTTTTAAAGGATGTTTTTCTTGCCTAGCTAGAAAGATGTGTAGAGTAATAAAAATGTTGCAGAAATGCTTTAGGTTTATTGTTTGACAAAACCAAAAAAATTGGCATTTTTCAACTATCCTACAATTTATCACTGTTATCAGAGCTGGGCAAAAGGCTTTCTCTGCACTCCATTCCTGAGAAAACATTGAGCCTTTGCCAATCAGGGAAAGCCATATTTTCTTGAGCACAAATTTATTCTTCCTTCCAAAAGAACTTGTGTCCTGTTTTATGACACACAGCAGTCAAATGACATTCTAGACACAGACATGAATCCATCCACAGGGTGAAATATAACACTCATACCACATAACCAAGTTAACCTCTTATGCTCTTGTGCTCAACTCTGAATCACTTTACCTTTTGGAAACCATTTCTTTGGGAAGGAAAAAAAAAAGTTATGCTACCAAAATCTATGTTAATCCACTATCTTCTATGCAGAGCTTCTCAGACAGATCTTTTATCAAAACAGCCCTAGCTGGCTTTAATGATTTACTTATGCTGCATCAAAACTCATATGGTATTTGATATAATTTACTTACTGCTTTCAGTGTAAGCTCTTTCCAACTTGTTTCTTTTAAATGAACGGTTGCTTTAATGCTGTAAATATTCAGCAAACATCAATATTATGGCCAGCACAATGTGGTTCAGTGTAGCAGTGCCAAGTTTTCATTGATTGCTGCTTGTATGCGCCAGGTTTAAGACAGGCTTTTAATAAGCTCAAAATATGTTCATGGGATTGGTCTCAAAATGTCTCTAGTGGAATAATCAAGCTTCTTAGAGGCTGCAAAGAAAAACAACAATTTTATTCAAAGAATTCCAGCTCAGACACTCAGTCAAAACAATTTCTGGCTTAGCCTCATTAAGCAGGCCTCAAGCTGAACATCCAGATGACAAAGGCAGCTCTGAAGGACTGCTTAGGGCTGTCCCTAGCTCTGGCACCAGGGCCTTGGCAGATATTGCATTGCCACCCCATGGCTGCTCCCAAATCCTAGTCCCCAAGGCCATCAGAGTCTTTGTTGCTTCCCCAGACTCCACTGCAATCAGGGATCCCAGCCTGTGTCTGTGATTCTCATCCACCACGTTTCACAGGCTCAATGCAGTCCAGCCTGCTCACCAGCTCCTGCTACTACCCAACATTTTAACTACAGGTGGCATCTTCATTGTAGGCTTTGGGTCTCCAATAACCTGAGTTTCAGCCAAAACCCTGGGCCACTAGCACCCACTGATGTGGAGCTGAAGAGTGCTGGGGCAGGGGGAGGTCCCCAGGTGCTGGGTCTGGGGGACAGCCGCCTGCAGCCTGGGGGACACAGGCAGTAGCAAAAGGGCATTGCCCAAAGGAAACCCAAGGAGGGGGAGAGAGGGGCACAGAATGAGCAACATCAGAATGAGATTCCCAGTTTTGGTGGAAAGCACTAGAGCAGAATAATGTGGCCCTTCTTCTCCAAAGAAGAAGCGGTTTGGGAGGTGGAATGCAAAGCTGAATATGGGTGAGGGCTTTCCACTGTCACTTGATGTCAAACACAAGGAGCTTCTCTGCACTAGCCACCCACTATTTTTATTATCATATTTCATCAATTCTAGCAGTTCTGCAAATGATAATTGAATCAAGCCTGGAGCTTTCTGGGGAGAAAACAAAGGACAGAAATAGGACAAAGAAAGGCACAAAAGCAAATGGAGGATACTGTTTTCAGCTGGGACCTATGATTCTTTAGTAGGACCATGGAGACAGTGAGGGAATTGTTAAAGTCAGTGTTTAAAGTCAGTGATTATTTGACCACATTAATGGTGTATATACTAAAAAGAAGAATATGAGAAAAAAACATACTTTGACAAAGTGGAAAGAAAATTTCTAAAAAACAGTGGTTGTCATTTCACAGACTTACAAGTTGATTTGAAAGACTTTAGACTAAAACTAAGCCCTTTAAGTGAATCCTTCCAAACTTTAAGAAAAATCAAGAAAAAATATCAGAATTAAGACCTGAAATCACCTAGGGAGATATTTTTTTCCTTACAATATTTTTCACAGAGAATGAAATAAATACAACAACATGTTTCAAAAACTTCTCTTGCAGAATGTGAGCTGTTGTCTGAAGTTCAAATGCAAGTGTATTTCCCTGCCTCATTTTCACCATCCACCACATTTCAAGAGCAATGAGTCTCACTGTAGAATCAGTACTGTGCCTTCTGTTAGGGACTCAGCCATGTTTCCAGGAGAACATTGATTTGACCTGTGGCAAAGAGGTATTTCTCAGTGCAGTTCAAGCTGGGATAACTCAGATGTAAATGAATTGAAAAAAACCCCAGTCTTTATTTAATAGAAAATATGCAAACCTAGAAAAAAATCTGCTATTTATGCAGCCTTTCTATGACATAGTTAGATTAATTTTAGATTCTGGAGGTGGTGCTGTTTTTGCTGCTCTGTATTTTTAAAGACCTGTCACCACACAAACATTGACTCAATTACATATAATCCAATTGTGTTATTTCCCCATACCAAAGTTAAGAATGTGAGTTTGGGAGGAATGTGTACAAGTCCACACAGGTGCAAGCCCTGGAAATGAATCCAGGTCTCTTGAATCTCAAATACTTTGTCATAAGGTTACCTTTCATCCAGTTGAGATTTCTTGCTTTACTTTTACAGAGACACCAGCATTAGGTCTGCACAGAAATATCACTGAATTACAGGGATTGAAGCAAATATCAGACAATTTTCCACAGTAGTTGTCAACCTTTTTGTCTCAGGGCAATTAACATTTAAGCTCAAAGTTCTGGAATCAGATCTAATCTGTTCCATTTTCTTCCTTTCCCACCCTTTAAAAAACAGTGTCCTTCAGCCTTGACTACTCCAGGCTAAACTTCCACTTGAAGCACATACACGGGAACAAGCTCTTCCTTCTGCTCACATCAAAATACTGAAGTTCCTGCTAAAAAAGAGATAACCATTTCTAAAAGTGAATCAATCAATTGAATTACCTTTTTCAGGGCTCAAATACATATAAACTAGTTATAGATTTTTTGTTTGAGTGTTTATTTTTCTCATGTATTTCTGGCTTTGCCTGAGACTGAAACTCACAATGTCTAATACAATTCAGACTTTTTCTGTCTAAAGAGAACTTGAATATTTGAATGATTGACAGACTTTACAAAACCGATCAAGATTTCTCCACAACATTGACTGCTCAGTGAGCTGTCAGATATTGTGCAGCTGTAGAACAAAAAAAGTAAGCATGTTATTTGCTGGAATCGAAACATTAATTAGATCCTGTGATAAGTTAATTGATATACTTAATGAAGAGTGATATTTTCCTTTAATGTGCAGGGAAAATGGTGCCATGAGTACCAAAAATGTTTGCTAAGTTTGCTGCAGCAGGCAGTTGCTCGCTATCCTTTTCGAAATATTTTGCTTAAAAGGGGGAGATGAAGCTTTTGAACTGAAAAATGTTCACTGAGTTTAATGCCTCCTGTCAGACTACATGCATCTTCCTCCCTGAATAAAATAAAAGTTAAACTGGAAAATACAATAGTTCTTGCCCAGCCTTTGTTTTATTTATCCATCTCAGAGGAAAAAAATGGGCCAAGAAAAAAGATATGAGGCCATTCTTCACTCTTTAATGGATTTAATTTTAAAACTAAGTCTGTGTTGAGGCTCAATTCCTTCTCCTGCTTTCCCTGGCAACTTTCAGTGCATCTGTAGTCATTGCAACTGATTGGATCTCAGAGCCCAGTGGTGGCAGGCTATGGCTGAAACACACAGAGGTGGTCAATAAGTTGAAATATTTTGTGATTATAAAGGACCTTGTTTGGCTCCAATGCTGGCCATGACTGACAAATAACTATGAATGAACAGTTATAACAAATAATTATGAAAGACTTTCAGTCAAAGTGCAACACTGGAAAGTGCTCTGGTCTTCTGCTGACTGGTATCAAAGGAACTTGATCTAACTTCAGGTATATCAGATTAAGTAGGATTTTGATAGTTGTATTTTCCTCACAATCAACTCCGGATTCTTAGCTGTGCATGATAACCATAACCTACAGTTAGTTTAACTGGACTGATGAAGTAAATTCCCAACTCTGTTCTGCAGATCCTCAAGTTCTGATTTAAATTCACATATCTTGATTTAGATGCATCTCAAGAACAGATCAGGCTCAGTTCACAAGGACTGTGACTAATCAGTGCCCATCCCAGGAGAGAGCTTAACAAATGATCCTTCCCATGGCAAGAGGCCATTAGCAGTTCTTTCCAGCTGGCATTCCACCTTTTCTCTATTGTCTACTTCTCCAAGACTGATTAGATGGGAAAGAAAAGATAGAGTGGAAGTCAGGAGAATAACCTAGAACTCTTCAGACTTGTGCTCAATTTGTTATTTTTCTGATCTATGAATTTGTGTTAAAAATATGGAATAAATAATTAGTAAACCACCCTTGTACAGAAATAAAAACATCAAATTGTATCAGTTGCTTACCAGTTATATTGTAGCACATAAAAAATAATTTTGAAAATACTGAAAAATACAGCCCATGCCTAGAGCCGTTCAGATGGTTCAAAACAAATGTGTCATAGTTTGTATTCCATAATCTTTCCTTTGCCCTTTTTCTCACACACAAAAGGCTAAAGCCATTTTCTTCTGTTAGAAGAATTTTGTCTCCTGAATTGCAGTTCCCTGCAATGCAGAAGGCCTTTAATGAAACAAATAGGATTAGGCCACTGGAGGAATAGTTTATCCTGATTTTTGAAAATCTAAATCCAATATTGCTTGAATGATGCTGGCCTTTCTTTCATCAATCCTAGTCCAAATGATGTTTTGAAATTTCTGTCAAAGTACATTGTATAACAACAGGACAGTGATACTGGTTACTGGAATATCTCTGCTCCTTGTAACAGAAATTTTAATTTGTCTGACATAACATTTTCCATTGCCACCATATAAATACATACATTAGAGAAACAATATTTTGTGCTGACCCACTCCAGGAAACTCTAGTCAGGCTAAAATGGCCACTTAATCCAGACTTGAGAGTCATGGGCAGGTCTGTGCAGGCAGCCCACAGTACAACCACAGTGCAAAACAAGTGTTAGAAGCCTCACAAAACAATCCAGGTCATCCAGGTAACTGCGTGGTTCTGTCAAGAAAATTGCTTCAGAACTGGAGGCTGCTCCCAACTCAGTTAGGCTGGTCAAGGTTGCATCTCATCTTTTCCCTACTTATGTAAGCGGATAAAACCTGCCAGAATAGCTCTGCTGGCCTGAGCTGGAGTGATTTGATGTGGAAGCCTGTCAGAACTGCCACTGAAAGGATGAACAAAGACGTAATCTCTGGCAGTCAGCACTGAAATCTGCCTTTGCTATGGCCAAATTCAGTGCTGCCAATTCCTCTTCTCAACTATGCTGGCTCTGCCTTTTGAACTACCCAAATATGAAGCCAAAAATTTCCCTGTGTATCCTGTAAACAATACAGTGAAGAAACATTCACGTAACCATTTCCTTCCTGGTTTCTACTGACCCAAATAATGCTGTAAATGAGACTTTCGAACGCGCTGTGCTCTTCGGTTGATGCCAGGTCTGTGTTGTAATCATCATTCCTGATCTGCACGGAGCAGATTCTGTGCAGCAGGTCAGAGGTTGTTGTGAATATTTGTGCTGTTCCCCCAGATATTCCTGAGCTGCCTCATGCAATCCTGGCTGCATCTCTCCCTTCTCCAAAGGGGCAGTATTTGAAGAGCCAAAGGATCTGCTCTACCTTTGGCAAAAAACCTTTGGTTGTTCTTTGACTTTTTTATGGTTTATCTATGGAGGAAAAAATAATCACTGCCATACAACATGGAGAAGAGATAAAGCAGGTTTACAACAATTGTCTCCAGCATCTACCCTCCACATCTACCACATCTACCCTCCCTGCCCTTTGTATCATATGGCATGCATTTTCCCTTGTAAGGGTGGGAAATTGCACAACTGTGATACTCCTTCAGGGAATCATTTTGTTTAGTGGGTTAAATGCAGCTGAATTCAGATATATTTCCAATCTGGTGTTGTTGCACTCACTTTTGAGAGGTCTTTATCACCTAATGGACAAGAGGTACACTTGGCGGTCTTTTAGGGGAAAGAGGGTGCAGGATAAGTGTGGGGGTATGGATTTCTCACCACTCCCATTAGTTGTGGCCATGGGGATGCTAGTACATTGCATTTCCCTCCTATCTGATGAACTCTGTTTCATCCCAAGCCAACTCACCAGAAGTGGGTTAGCAGTGCTAACCAGCTCACATGGCTCCCATCATGTCAGGCATTCACTGCCCTGGTTGAATCTACTCTGGATACTTTTGCCTTTATCTCGCCTCTGTTTTTTGCCCATGCCTTTGAAAATGTTGTATACCAAGTCAGATTTTCTGCTTAACCAGCTGCATACTATATGTGTGTGTATTACAATCCACCACCCCTATAACCCAGTTTCCTGTTTTCTTCCAAGTTCGAAGTCCTTGTAACTTCATTTCCTAGAGACACGTAGCTCTTTGTAATCTCACCATTCTTTCTGTCCCATTCTCAGCCCTCACCCTTGGCTCCATTACTTCACAGCATTTTGTCTCCACCTAGCAATCCTTTGTCTTTTCTCATGCCATTTTTATGGCCAAGATCAGCACTTGTGTCTTTACCTGAGCTTTGCTCCTCATCTGATCTGGTGCTGCTTTTTCCTGTGTATGCATCAAACCTTTGGATTGTGTCTGTCTCACTCTCAACATGAGACTCTCTGGTCACACAGAGCATCTTCCTGCATTATTCATAGCACCTATGATGTTATATAAATGATCCAAATGGGCACTGCATCAGGTAAACTATGTCATACATTCTGGACCATGGCCAGAGCACAGACGGACATTTCTATTCATGGCACCAATCCTCTGCTTGTTCCCCTGTTCTTAGCATATTCTTTTTCTGAGAGTCCAATTCCTGTATATTTTCCACTGTGACTCAAAAGACAGAGGCATTTTCATTTTCTTCCCATTTTCCCAATCTTTTGTGCATCAACAAAAAACCATTAAGGAATATATTGCAATTAGCACTTCCTCAGATGCACTCATCTGTCAAGAGCACTCAGCACAGAGCCAGTTTTCTGCAGGTGGGTAACTTAATGCCTCCTCTCACCACTTTTATGTATCTCAAGTTAATTGCCAGAAGTGGAAAGCTTTCAGTGCTCTGCATTGAATTCATGATCATAGGAATACGTAAGATGATGGATTGTGTGTCTGTGACAGCTATCAGTAAACCAGAGATAGAACAGGAATTGTCAGAGCAAAAACAAGAGCACTTGAAAAAGCTGGTGCAGACAGGACGGAGAAAAACCTAAATATGTATCAACCTGAAGTTGATACATATTTAGCAGCTGTTTAGAATCCTCAGGTCCATTCTTGATGCAGTATGGTCCTTGTTTGTAGATGCAGGCATTTCTCCCTGCCCTTATTTTTATCCCTACTGGGAACAATGGCGAGGTGTCCCTGTGACAGAGCAGAGCATGACAGCTTTGTTTGACAGCTGTTTTTCAACCTAAAGTGTTTTCAACCTATTCTAGAGCAGAACAAAGATGGAAACTTTTGCTGTCTCCCAGCAAAATAAATATCTAATTAAAGCCATACTGCCACTATGAATCAAATGATAGGTGGGTTCTTCTGCAAGGCGCTGTGCAAACAGAAGCAACTACAAGTCCACAGAGGCAACATTCTGAAACCTTCACCCTGCAGTCATGTTATCCTTTGAGTCAAATGGTTGGCCCTGCCTTGCATAAAGCTATACACTCTTGTGTATTAGCAGAATGAAGCCCAGAAAATCAGGTGGCTATTACTAATTATCCCCCATCACTAATTTGCTAGCTCCTTATGTTAGCCTGGATGTTAGTTAGGATGGATGTTATGTTAGTTAGGATGCTGGGGGGTGCCGGTGTTGTGGGGAAAGGCAGCAGTGCCAGAGCAGCCCCGCTGTGACGCACCAACCCACCAGGCTCTGCGCAAGAGGAGCCTCACAGGAGGTGTCGCATCAAAGCAGGGACTGCCTTGACTTTCTCAGCAAGCTCTTCCTAACAATGTTGCTGGTGCATATACTGTTGTGAGAAGCCAGCTGGCTGCCATCTGAGAGCAGATGCCAAGTGGCTGTCAGATTGTCATCTTGAGTTTTAGTATTCAACCCGTCTTTCTGTGAATTGGCTTTTGGCCTTTTTTCCCCCAGGGAAGAGTTGTGCCTCAGCCAAAACACCTCAGATTTATCTCCTGTAAAAGAAGTGAAAGTATGAGTCACTATTACTTCTGGTGAAACAATTTATAAATCTCAATTCAAGAGCTTTAAGGTTTTTTTCCACTTTTTTTTTCTCTTTAGTTACATAACTTTTTCTCTGTCGTTCCTAAAAGAAACCCCAGGAAAACACATAACAGCCACTTCAGACAGTTTACTCATTCAATCTGTCCATTATGTAATTAATTAGAAAAACTGAGAGAAATACAGTTCTTCAATGTCTGAGCTCCTGATGGTCATATTTTAAGTTTTAATAAAAAGGCTGATAGCATATCATCTTCAATATAGTGCTGGTGAGAGGCCTGGAGAAATTTATCCAAAGATGCAAGACAAACAGAAATTAAAACTAACTAAAAAAATACTCAAAATTAAACAGCAAATATCCCTGGAACAATTTTTCCGTGAGTAGTGGTTCAAAAGATGCAACTTCAAGTACCCTTAAAGGATTGTTACTTTTACGAGAAGTGCTTCACTTTTTTTTTTGGGAATGGAATAATTTTCAGATGTGTCATGGCAGGCAATTTAACTCACTGATCTGGTGGGAAAATAATACCCTTAAGAGTTCTGGAGACTGGAATAGAAAGAAGTCATGGAGTGATAAAGTATCTGCTGGGAAGATATTACGTAAGCAGAAAGAGTGTGTTTTCCATCAGAACAACCAGCTAAAAAACATGCAAAGGCCCAGCAAAGAAATTGTTCCAAGGAATTTGTGCCATTATACAGGATTGCCATTCTGCGTTATCATTTGACCACCTGAAACCAATCATACTCGTGTTAAATCCCATTAATGCAGAAGGATGCATGTTTGTTATATTATTTCTAGTTCTGCTCAAAAAAGTAAAGTACTTGTTTCCTTTCATGTTTTTGGGATTCCCATTTGACTTCTGAGAATAAAATACTATTTAAGTTTATCCAATGACACAAAGCATCTGCTTGCTCACTGCCAGACCCTGGAAACTGAAAGAAGGAAAAATTCTTCATATATGCTCACTTACAGAAACTAAGGTTTTAAGCACAAGGATCAGAGCAAAGCAAAATGCACCTTGCAGTACTCAATGAAAAGATCACAAAACGTTGAAAGGTCTAATACAAAAAGACCACTCTGGTCAGTGCTGCCAGCTCTCATCGAACTAAGTTAATAATGAGGAAATACATTTGATTTTAGGTCTTTTCAAGAATAAGAGGACTGATGTCCTGACATAGCAAAAAACCTTGGGACACTGCCAGTACTTGGCACAGTAACCCTTTCTGTATATCTTACATAGTGAGAAAAGCTGGTTTGGGTGAAGAACTCCTGACATAACAGCAGTAAGAAATTAAAATGTTAAAGTAGAGACAGCAAAGGAGATCAAACCACAACACCCAATGCAGCAGCATGTGATTTCCTTAATCTCAGTGCCTGGGCTATGCAGGGTGCTGAAACAGGCATAGTCTGGTATCTTTTGCATGTTCTAAAGTGCCACATCATAGTTTTCTTGAGGTTTCTAATTAAAAATATTCTCTTGTTGGAAAGAGTCACATCAGGCACCTTTTCCTTTATGGATGAGCTTACAGTAAATTTGTAATAGCACCAAGAAAGATTCTAAAGCACGTTAAACCATGGTTTAGATTAGAGGCATTGCAGCAGTGACAATGGAAGGCAGGTATCTAAATTACTGTATTTCAGGGCATGAAATGTCAGACAGGAGGAAGTCCAAGCAGCAGGGGCATACCCTTTCCAGTACCCTGCCAATCCTTCAGTACCCTGCCAATCAGGTTCAGAAAACCTGAAAAGAGGATAAAAACATATTTGTCTCTTGTTCATTAAAATAAAATGAACAAACCAAGTGTAGACTCCTTTAAAAATGGCTAGCTTGGGGAATAAAATATCTTACTGCTTTCTAATTTATTGTTTCTAATCTTCACATGTTGGTTTTCTCCACATTTCTCCATCTCATCTTAAAATTACTGCATTTGGTGGAAAGCTTGTGTCATCTGTCCAGGCTCATTGAAACGAACATTTCTCATGAAAATTTTATTTTTGTGAAAATGCCAAATGGAAAAGGGTTTTGAAAAGCAGGAATCTTAAAAAAAAATTAGTCAGGAACAAAGATCTATTTTACATAGCAATCCATTATATCCATGGATTAATTAAATATATCCATGGGTATATTAAAAAATATGCATGGATATATTAAAAAATGCTATCCATTTTTTTAAAATTCAGTTTGGCCTGCAAGGACAGTTGAACAGAACACTCTCCCTATAGCTGATCTCCAGAAGTAACAAAAATAATGCAAATAAACAGTGACATTGTACTCAAAAGACCTTAAGAGTCCTGATGTTGTTTTAGTTCTGTTCTGGCCAGATTTCTGAAGACCTTGCAAAGAGGGAGAGTGAAAAGATGCTTCTGTCAGCACTGACCACATGGTCCTCCATGCACTGGAGGCTGCCCCTGGGACTATGCCCAGGCTCTTCACCACACCAGGGGCTCTGGGAGCAAAGTCTCTTGGCACACAGTTAGGGGCAGCTCAGGAATCTCTGCCAGGCACTCTGCACCCCTGCACTTGGGTCACTTTGTCCTTGACAGCTTCCCTTGCATCACTGCCTGCCCTGGATGATGTGGCCACCAATCTATTTGCTTTCCCAGGCCATGACACTTGGTCCTCTGCTCCTCCTGTGTTTCCAAAGGCATGCACCAACATTGCTTCACTTGGAGCAGGCACGTGTGAGTGTGATGACTGTGCTGGCCCAGACACTGGTGAGAGGAAGCCTGGTCCTCCCTGGATCTCCCTGCCTGGAGCTGCTCTGCCCTGGGAGGAATGGGGCAGCACTCTGCCCTCTTTTGCCTCAGGGGTGTGTGACCATGCTGCTGACCTTGCTGCCTCTCTTTACACCTTCCAGTGTATGGCAGAGCTGATCAGTCCCAGCACCATCAGCCAGGCAGCATCATCCCTCAGCTCCCTGGCTCCTGAAAGAGCAGCCAGTCAGGCAGGCTGGAACAGGAGCTCCCCAGTCTCTCTGGAATGGAGAGACAGCCGACTAGCACTGTGTTGACTGAAGGGTGACCAGGTCACTGTCTCAGCTTCTGGACAGCAGCACAAGCAAGCATTTGCTCAACACCAGAGCTCTACAGGTGCAAATTTCACTCTCCTGAAGATTTTCCATGGGGTCTCTTGATTTGAAGATCTATCCAAAGGCAAAATCTGGGTGTATTGCTGTGCTGAATGGCACTATGGGTGGAGGATTTGACTGTAGAGAAAATCGTGTCATTTCTGCTGTAAAACGGACCAAACTTATAGATAAGATGTCAGTATAAACTGTTCCTGCAGGTGCAGAAAGAGTCACACAAGACAGTCTTGCTGTACTGTTTAGTTAGCTGATAGATGCTTTGCATGTAGTAAAAGGGATGATGGATCCTGCCTATACAGGAATGGTAATAAAGAACCATTGGACAGCTGGGTATGAGAATTAACATTTCAGGTAACACAGTCGTGAACACTGTACTGTTTTTCCAGCTTTTTAAAAGGCTGGTTTTAAAAGCTTTAAAATCTGTAATTTTTGAAGCATGCACCCCTTCCAACAAACTGCTTTGAAGGTTCTGGTTATTTCAGAACCCCTTTTGCCTTCTCAACCAATGGCTCAGTTTGTTTTTGATAATATGTCTGTCCATGCTAGGATGTACTTCACACTATGACAGTGTTTGGAAATCTCTTGCACACCACCAAGCCCACCTGCCATTGTGTGGTGCCACACCACTTTGTTCCTTTTGAAAAGCTTTCCTGGAACTTTTTCTAAGCTAAAGGCCTCTTGGTTTGCAAGCCGGGTTGCAAACTTGTTTTCTGTTCAGGCTGAAAATTTGCCTTTTAGCAGCTTCAGAAAGGAGATTTTTCACCTCTTCAATTTCCTAGGCATGTAATAAAGTCTTCTAGCAGAAAAAGTAGTGTAGACACGTCTACTGTCACAGTGCCACTATACACACATAAGAAATAAAACACTGGGCTAATTAATGTTACTTTTTGTTGAAAGCCGTCTTCTGTGACAGTCCTTCCCTGAACTGCTGTAGGCCTGGGCAGGTCAGGGCACCCTTTGGCCTCCTGTCTCTTCCGTTTGTTGCCAAAGCTTTTTGAAACTTTCTATAAGGTCATTGGCCCAGAGATGAGAAAATAGGTACAGCACCAGCCTACATCCCATGATGTGTAGCTGTGATCCCCCAGAGCCCTGAGTGAAAATGTCTGGACCCATGTATGCTGCAGTCAGGGCTTCCTGCTCGGACATACTTTCATAAAATAAAAATATATGGAAATACAAAGTCTTGTGTCCAGCAAAGTCTTTGGGATCCTGTCTCCTAAAGCAGGGTTTTAGATCTCTCATAGAGTCCTAGCATCACACCAATGCCAGCAGTTATTTCATTGGAAACTAATGACCTAAAAACTTTACTGAATTTGGCCTACTGTTCCTATTGGCTTCCTGCCCCATGACTATAATTTCTAATCAGTTGTAATTTAAAAGACTTTTTATTATCTTCATGGGTAATCACAAGCTTACAATTAAATGCAGCATGTAGTTTCCAAGAAAGAAGAACAAAATATTTCCCGGTAATGACTACTTGGGGACTACAAGAACAACCAAAAATATTCAGAGCATGTAAAAACACAAAACTGTAAAAGATTTTTTTTTTTTTAAGTAAAATTAATTGGATGAAGTTGAGCAATGAAAAAGGTAAGTCAGTATCAGGAAGGATGTCCTGGCACTCTATTAAATTGCAAAATAACCTCCTGATGGAAGGGCTCAGAAGCATCATTAGTCTCATTCATTTAGAGCAAGACAAAGAAAAGCCATGAATGGAGCAATGATGTTTCTGGCCATAGAGCACCACAAGCACTTGATTGATGAATGATGAAATACCCTTGTATTGAACTTGTTGAACTTGTGGAACTGGTGTAGTGGTCTGTACTTCACCAGTTCCACAAATGCCCATTATACTCCCATTTGGAAAGGAGGAGGCTGGGTTACCTGGAGCCAGAGCAGGAGGACCTGAGAATGCAGGTCCTGCTTTGTGAAGAACAATGGAACAGCCAGGAGGGGCACTACCAAGGGTTTGGCAGACATGAAGCATTTCCTTGTCACCTAGTAGCTTCAAGGCCCTCTTTCATGTGTCATAAAATCCTCTTTCCCTGTAGGTGGCTGTCAAGCTTCCTGGGAAAGACAGATTCAGAGGATATCAAGCAGAGACACCAGCTGTTAGGTAAGATAATGCACCTGATGCTTTTGAATTGCCAATGGAAAATAAATTTCTGTGTTGCTCCAGAGCCCTGTCTAGTCACTTCAGGTAACTGAAGCGATGAAGTTTCCATGGTTTCTCCACAGATGATCTACTCCTTAGATTCCCTGTACAGAATTGATCCCAAGTTCTCCTTTGCTCAGATTTACTACTCAACACCCAATTAACATTCTTTATGTCACATGGTTGTCTGATTACCGTCGCTGTTATGTAATTGGAGTAACTTAAACAACTGATGCCAAGTGGATAAGGACATCCCATTATCTCACTTATAGTCATCTGAAGCATTGCACTGTTGTCAGGACCCTCCCAGAATGACTGTAGGCAAGAACTACCACAAAGATTTTATGAGAACAACTCTCTGGCTGCCACCTCAGCAGCACCTAAGATGCAGATGCATTTAAATATCTGCTCCATGCTCTCAGGTGACCAAGACATATGAGAGAGATAGCAGGCAATTAAAATTCAGTTTATAAGTGGGAACAATGGTTCAGCTACATGGATCACTTCAGAAAGAAAGTTGTTTTTCAAGAAAGCAGCAACACAGTATACTTCAGCAAACCATAAACTCTGGGGTTACCATGAGAAGACAGATTGCTCAAATCAGTGTTTTTCAACATTAACCTTTTCCTTCTGGAAAGGTCAGTTCATGCCTCCACTCCACTGAACATGGGAACTTAAGTGCTAGAATTAATGCATCTTAGGAGCAACCATCCCAAGAGAGGGCCCTGTCAAAGCTATAACAACATAAAACAAGGGGATTTGTGTGTTTTTTCAGTCTGCCACATGTGGCTTTTACAGCCACTAGTATAGTGCTCTTTTGGAAATCTCTTAGTGATAGCACACTTAATTCGTTCTACATTTAGCTTACCACTTCTCAACAACTAATAGAGGGGGAAAGGGGCCTTGGGGTTTTTTTAGCTACAGAAGTAAGCAGAGATATTATGGTACTGCAGAGCAGCTCACACAGCATCTCCACACCTTAACCATACACCAGCATCCTAGATTTGTGAAGATAAAGTGATGGCAGATTGGAGGCTTTTATTCCAAGATCTTTGCTGAAGTTTGGAAACATTTTCAACCTTGAATAAGATTTCCTTATACAAATGGTTATTAGACAAATAATCCCTCATTTCCTCATCTAGGAATGATCTTATTTAATGTCATTATGTTGTTGCTCCTACTAACAGAATTAAAATGCATCAAGCATCCTCCAGATTTGCCAGCAATGACCTATTTGCAAATTGGGCTCTGTGGCCATTATGTTCTTGCACACATAAGAGGCAACTCTTTTAAAATGTGGCCTAAGATGATGATATTGGGAAACTGTTTATAAATATACATATACATAATATAAATATAAAAATATACATGTAAAATATGTAAAGGGTCTCTCAGAGAAATGTTCCTCTAGAAACTGTAACTTAATCTTACAGACAACTGTAAGTGTAACTGAATCTTACTGTTACTAAGTGTACTAGTCACTGAAATTACAGGTTTTGAGTTTCCAGGTTTTCAGTTATTCCACGCCATTGAACATTTATGGCTTTGTAACCCAAGGCCTCACTCAGAGACACAAGGCAGCACAAAAAAAGGAAAACAGCACAGGATGTGAAGGCTCAGGAGCACTCTGATAGCCTCACTGTGCTATCCTCCCCTCTGCTGTGACAAGTTCCTCTCTGTTCCCTGAAATATTCTGGATAAATCCATGAGATTTGTTGATACTGGATGTATTTTTTGACTCACTTAAAAGATTAAATTTTTTGAGGTAAAAGAAAAAACCAAACAAACCTTTCAACAAGCACATATTAAGGTTTGCTACTCTGGGCTAGGGTAACTTTGAAAAACATGTATACAACAGTTTACTTGTAATATGCCACACATATCCTATATTCTGTAAGGTCCATGTAAATATCAACTTTTTCAACAAGTATCAGGAGCCACTAAGTGATAAAGAGAGAAGGGCATTCCTAAAACCAGCAAGAGTGCATAACAAAGTTCTTGTTATCTATGACTATTTGAAATTACTGCAGTGTCTCCTGTTTGCTATGACTGTTTAAGAAAATGCCTTCTCACCAGAGGAAAGCCCAGGCAGCTGTAAACAAAATCCTCAGTTGTTTTAGAACAAGTTAAGTTTGCACTTGTTCTGAGAAGCTGAAAAATCAGTAAACTAAAAGGAAAATCATATTCTTCTTTGTTGAATCTAGCTTGCGTGATCACACAGACAAATTCTTAAGATATTTTGAGGTTAGAATACTCATGAAGATACAATCAAGATTCTGTCTGAAACTTGGAGGCAAAATTAAAGCAAAGTTATTTGGGGGAAAAGGAAGAAAAATTTATAAAAAGGAAGAAAAATGAGTCAGAGGGCAGAAAGATGATGGACCATGTTTGTTTAAAAATATGCCAACTGTACACAAGGAAAAATGTGCTGTGAAAAAAATTGTACATACAACAGTTGGCAAGAGTTTAATAATTTTGAGTTCTCACTGGACAAGTAAGCTAAGTAATTCAAGGCACTTTCACAGCTATTGAACTTAATTTATGAGCTTAGATTGCTGATCTTGCATATGGTTCAGGGAAATCTGCACCAGTCCATATCATTATCACCTTCAATTCTAACTCTCTTACAGTTACAGCAGTTTGGGAATGTTCAGTGTGAAAATTAAGTGTTTTACAAAAGCAAAGCTGGTGAGATTCTGTCTTTACACGTGATTCTTCACTCTTCAGTCATTGCTGCCTTTGTTTCTAATTATCTCACATTACAGAAGAAGAAAAAGAATCCAGAGGCAAGTGGAAATCTACTGTGCTGAGTGCTGTGCAGACAGCTAGAGACAGTCCCTGTCCCAAGCAGCAGGAGAAACGGCATCAAGCTTCTAAAAGGTAAGAAAATAGCAAGCATTTAAGAATACTTTGCAGGGCTGGATTGTTGAAAGTTTATGCATTGTATCTACTGGGGCTGCCTCCTTTTCAATTAATAAAGTTACATTAAAATGAGATCTAGTATCACCACATTTGGAATAATGCAGAGCAAAATCAGCTGTGGTGGCGGGGAATGCAGCAGAGCAACTGCTCACAATTGGCACATAAGCATTGGAAGATAAGAACAAAATACTAGGGGATGCTTATCAAAGATCTATAAATATAACCTAGAGGAAAGAAAACTCATGGGGCCATAGCTTGAATCTATAAATACCTTCAAAATATAAATATAAATGAAGGAAGGGAATTACTTGATCTCAGCAGATGCTGAGATGCAGAAGCAGGCTAATGAGGAAGGAGTTGAGACTAAGCTCAGAGCACATTTCTGAATGTTAAAAGCAGCTGGAGCCCGAAAGACTATCAAAGAGGGTACCATCCTGCTAAAACAAAAAATACGTATTCAGTGAGGCATTAGTGGGAAGTAATGCAGGCAGGGTGCAATCTTGCAAAGAGTGGAAAGACAAACTGGCTACCCAAGCATTTTCTAGCTCCCACATCTGCCTGGTGTCAGGAGCGGCCTGAATGGATTCTCAGCCCTTGGGACAGGTGTTTACAGCACTCAGGCTTCTTCAATGTGACAGTAAAGTAGTAGCTGGAGAGCAAATAACCTCAGTGGTAACAAAATAGACATGAAGAAGACCTTTGGAAATCAAAAGACAAACAAAATCCAAATTGACTTGGGGAATTTATGAGAGTTTTGAGGTCAACTTCACCCCAGAGCATCAGGGCTTTTTTTCTTTCCTTTTGTTGAGGAGAAGCTTGTAAAGTACTGACAGGGCCCACAGTCATTCTCACGTGGAGATGCTGTCTTGAAAACCTTGGCTCCTAGGACTCACAGCTGAAAATGCAACATTGCACACAGGACTGGCATTCCCCACGCCTGCCCGCAGATTAGGGCTGAAGGCAGCTTGTTTTGGGCACATTACTCAGGGATAGGGGAGTCTGGGAGTCCCAGTGCAGCATTTGGTTGTGTGGGAGCGGTGTAAGTATCCTTTGGGTTTCTGTCAGTCTTTGCTGGTATTGACAGTTACAGAAGGGTCAGAAGGAAGCTCAGACTTTGGCCTTGTTTGGATAAACCTTCATGCAAGAGCGCTGTTAATGCAACACCCCATGTTATGAAATCACAAACTTGTGGTGCTCCATTTACTTCAGTCCCATTTATTTAAATTTTAATTTCTTCTTTAAATGCAGGGCCTATTATTATATCTGAAAAAACAGGCATATCTATACTGCTATAGGACCACTAACTTACTCAGGTTCTTGTAGTTTTTCACATCTGTATTAGCAACTGCAACATTGCAGAAAGAATTGTCACATATAACACATTCAATTGTCTTGGCTACTGAATCCTGAGTACTGACATTATTTTAGATGTGTTACTGATTAACAATATTTCTATAGTGCAAAATGCCAGGCTTGATAGAGAGCAATATAGCAGGCCCTCTGAGACCTGACAATTCCTAAGCACCTCAGCTTCTAGCATCTTCAATGATTTCCTGAAGACCAAGCCTCTTTAAAGGCTTTGGATCCTTTAAAGCTCAACTAACTATAAACAGCATAGAAGAAGGAATAATTCTCCCAGTTAAGCCTCCCACAGAGACTGTTCTCTGTGCCAGTGTACAGATGAATAGGCTTTGAATGCTAATTGTAACACTGTGTGTACTCTTCCTGAGCTAATCAGCTCACAGGGTACAGACAAGCAACTTTTATTATCAATTCCATTCCAGCACACAAACCCTCCTGAAATGCTTTTCCAATAGCTAATTTAGAGACCTCCCATTGGCTTAGTTCAGGCTGTGGAAGGTTTGTAAACAAGCTGTGTTATTCAAAAGGAATTTGCTCTCTCTCACTGTCTCTCTTGCTTTCTCTCTCTTGCCTAAAGTATTAAGATCTAATGGAAGGAGTTGCCTAAGAGAGGGAAGCAAAGCATGCTAATACCTATTGGCAAAGGCGCATGTTCAATGTCTCCAGAGGTTTCATGTGCAACAGACAAGAAAACTCAGTTGCAGACCTAAGTAGCAGTATAACACTTGCTTTACAGAGTAAAAGAAATCACTGCAAAAAAGAAATTATTTTCTTGATTTGATAGTGGAGCAGTCTTTATCATTAGAAGTTACATAGAAGTTTGGGGTTGTCCCTCACTTTGAAACAAGATATTCCATATATGATCAAAGCACTGATAACCTTCAGATATAAAACCTCTCCTGGGAACCCTGCCAACATGAACTGCAGACAGCATCAACAAGCTGAATGCTAAGGGCTTCCCCACACTGTGTATGGCTGTTCAGATTTGTATGGAACAGGTAAAGAAGTGCCACTAAAACTGAATATTTTCCTTTGCTACAAGTGACCACAACAGCAGCGTGGTGGAGTCATGTTCACATGAGATATTCTCTGCTTTTAAAACAGTAAATGTACTCCTAATCTGTTCAGAAGTCTGTTTTGCTAAACAAAAAGTGCAGTTTCACAGAAAGAAGGCTTCTAATGTTTCTGGCACTGTTCTGTTTTAAATATTTGGGAGCAGACAATGCACATTGTGGAAAAATGAGCTTTCTTTATAAGCTCAAGTGTGTGAATAGTTGGTAACAGTCCTCAGGGGAAAAAGAAACTTCAACCAACCACTTCTCTCACTCATCCCCCTCTCTACCCAAAAAAAACAAACAAAAACCCCCACCCAAAACCCTCCCAAAAAAACCCCAAAACAACCAAAATCTTACAACAACAGCAACAACAACCAGAAAACCAACACAAAAACTCCCACCAGCTGGAGAGAGAACTCTTTGTTTGAGATGCAGGGAGTTTTGTAATTTAACAGTATTCTTACAAAAGAACAAAGATTTTAGTGTAGCTCAAGTGGACTTTCAGAGACATTTTGTAAGTGTTCTCTCCTTGCTGGAAGTTCATTTGATCCTATTGTGTCCATATTCCACTGTAATAAGTTGTTACATTGCTATTACAATCCTGTTCTGAACTGCACCTGGGAGCTGCTGCTGTTACATACCACAGTCTGTTGTGGGGAAAGCTATTTGCAAGCCTTTTAAAATTCCACATAGAGTTGAAGCATGGGCAGACATTTTTCTGCCATGAAATTCAGACACAAAACAAGGACTTAGTCTTTATATAAGCCATTCACCAAATTCCCAGTTTATGCTGAGGGAGAAAAACCACTGAATGATCTGGTCTCTCTTGCAGCTGAACACGCATTTATGAAAGCCACTTAGTTCTTTGGCCACTCTCTGCAATCTATTTTGTTCGGCAGCAGAACCACATTTTTCAAACATCTTAAGGTTTTTCTTGAGCAGCTTTTGAAATGGGAAGTGAAGACCAAATTCCCCTTCTGCTGAAGTTGGTAGAAGACTCCCACTTCCTCAGGCAGCAAGCGAGTAACTCTGGTTCCCACTGACAGTATGATACCTCAGGAAAGAGTATTCATGTCCCACATAAGTGACCCCTTTGTTTCTCATCCACAATGACTATGTACTGTCACAGCAGCTCCTTACACAATACAAAGAGTCTAAAGAGAATTTTAGAATTGCATGGGAATGTCATCTTGTCTTCACTTCAGACAAGGATCTCTTACATACATTTACTTTGGATTTTTCTCGTTAGCAAGGAGATGAAATCTCAAGCATTGCAAGACTCTTTATTAACACACAGTCATGCTCTGCTGCTCACAAGGGAGATGGAGATACCGGCAGCAGGCCCCTTGAGACAGCAGCCTGATTATACAACCTCTGTACGTAAACAATTCCAAATGACTGCTAAGAAGAAAGGACCAGTTACACTTATTAACAACATTTATTAGGCACCAGTAGTGGTTTTGGTGCTCTACAAGACAAACACTGCCCTACTTTATCCTGAAGAACAACAGATGTCAAAAGGCTCTTCTGAAGATGCAGAGAAAGCGACAACTTACAATGTTCCTGTTGGGTTTGGTTTTGCTTTCCACTTTTGCTCTTATCAGTAAAGGGCCTGTAAATACTACCAGAAAGGTGAAGACAGGCTAGTGACAGTGACTGATAAAATGTGCTTTGAGGAAGAATTTGAATGAGAAAAAAGAGGTACCCACATGCTGGGAGATAACAGCAGCCACCAAGAGTGAAGAAAAGTGAACAGTGCAGTGGGGTTGGCAATGATGACTACACAAAAGGAACCAAAGACAGAGATTTGGCTTGGTGAGGTGTTGAGATGAAGCATTTCGTCTTGAAAGAGGGAGCCACAAGATTCAGTGAAGTAAAAACATGTTTTGATTGTCAGGCAGAAGGTTGTTGTAGGAACTGCATTTCTGACACAGCAGTGGGGAATAATGAGGGTGTGTAGAAGGTGGGAAAAGGTTAGAGGTTATCATCAAATGCATGGGACTCAAGATGAAAGAGAATAGGATTATAATGACATTACCTATAAATGTTTAAGGATACAGAACATTAAAATGTGTTTAGGACATGAATAGAAGGAGCCACCAGATGGATGAAGGAAGGGAAGGAAGCAGTTCAGTCATGCTGTCACACATCACTGAAGAAGGAAAAAGGCAAGAAACAGACCAGGAACAAAAGCTATTAGGAGAAAATCAGGTAAGTTGATGGGGAAAACTTGTGACAGAGCCTTTCCATCTTATTGTTAAAGTCAGAAACATTTGGAGGAAGAACAACAACAAGGCAGCTTAGGGAAAGAAATTAAAATCTCAAACGGACTTGATGGGAGCAGTGGGACTTCTGCTTGAGAAAGATTTGAAAAGTCTCTTGGAAATAATTCAGTACAGGCAGTCCCTCTGGCTCCTGAATTCCCTTTCAAGACATTCTGTGGTGGAAGAAACAGAAGCAAGATGCGACCTGTGGTTGCACGAACATCACTCAAGTACCAAGGAGAAAAATTATAAAATGGAACCTAAATAGTTAATTGAGCACTTGTGAAAGTAAGAGGAGCAGGTGATAAGGAGGCCAGGAGCTGCAGGGACACTAGACATGTCCATAACTTATAGGGTGTACCTGAATGGACAAAGAAAGGAGAACAAACACACAAGGAGCACTGAAAGAGCAGTGGCTGGTGACCACTGAAAATTTTGATAATGAGCAGTCAGCTAAGACACAATTAGATTTAGATGAGTTTCTGGCAAAGGATGACATCTCTGATGTCCAAACATGTTCTGGCTTCTTGGTAAAGAAGATGCCATGTAAACACAACTATGAATTTAAAACAGAAAAAGGGGAAAGTAGTCAAAAATAAGGCAGCCTAAAAGCTGTATTTACCAGATATAAGACTAAATACATTGTTTTCTGGCGTCATAGCTGAGAGGCTGCATGGTTTGTCTCTTCCTTTCCATTTTGCAGACTTTGAAAAGAGTCAGCACTTGCTCAAAGGAAATAAGCATCAGTATTACATGTAATCAAAAGACAAGTTCATGCATTTGTTAGATTTACTTCACATTTGATGATGTAAAAGGCCTCTTTGAAGTAATCTATAGGGCAGTACCTAGCAGATGCCACTTTGGCTGAAATCAACAATTGAGGAATCTGGTAATTATAGTCTCGGATATTTCAGCCTGTGGTTCCTGTACCCCAGAGGATACATGAATTACTTCTGAGGAGTCTGTAAAAGCAAGAATCAGTAGGTTCAGATCCTGTGCAGGATATGTATCTTCCGTGAGAAATTTTAAGGAATCTGTAAATTAAAAGGGAATATCCCTCTATGTAGTAGCTTTCAGTGCCTTCTCTCCCCATATCATGTGGCTGACATAGAGAAATATTACATAAATGTAATTAAGCATGCAAGAGTTTCCTCTCTTAAGATTTTCTTTCTCTTCCTTCTTCCCCCAGGGGCATTCCATGCTATTTAGAAAGCATTTGTTAAAAGACAGATTAATCTGTATATAAGATCTTAAGAATGAGATGGACATCTGAGCTCTCCATTATTCTAGAAATAGACCACATGCAGTACTTACATGTAGTCAAGTGACTCAATTTTAATGAGACTATCACTGTGGAGAGTAAAGAAAGTATTTATACTTTAGTCCCCAAAATAATGGGCAATTGCTCCTTTTTCTCTCCAAAACTGCCAGTTTTATCAGCATTTATCCTAGTCCTTTATAGAATTCTCTTACTTCAGCAACTCCAAGGTTGAGTCTGACAGAGAATGAACTGAGACAGGACATTGGGATTTGCTTTCAGAAAAGAGGAAGGTTGTATTAACTATACCAGCAAGTGTTCTACTACTTCCTTTATTCTCAAATTATTAGTTTGCCTGAAAAGAAGGTAGGAGAGAGAAGGTTTGCAGATAAATTGTTTCACATCAGAGGATACAGTTCAGATCAACCCTAGGAGTAGTCTGACGACCATAATAAACCCCACAGTTTTCATCTGACTGTTAATTTCTACATGGCATTCTGCAAGCAAATAGAAGCTGGCTCTTCTTGCTCCAAGCCAAGTAGAAGCCATTAATTTCTCAGCAGGACATACCCTGAGTTCAGTGCCCCACTACTGAATCTGTACAACTGCTAGGTTGTTGCAGTGTGAGCAAAGTGAGCGTGCACTTGCCTTCAAAACACAAGAGAAATGAACTCTTTTTGTCCCTGGGCAGAACTACTTGCTTCTCTGATTATCAGGAAAGGAAAAATACTACTTTTCCTCAGAGCAGTTAGAGAAGGAAAAAAAAAATTACTGGAAAGTGTCTTGAAAAAATGAATATGCATTTCAAGATTAAGAGTTAGATCTTTTTATTATGCCACAGTTTCCCCTTTCTTTTCACAGAAAACATTTTCACTTTGTGCAACACACTTAAGTCAGTTTTGAGCATAAACTAATTGTTCTTTCTTCTTAAAATAGGGGCAATAGGAGGTAGCAAAACACAGGTGTATAACCTTTAAAGAAGAACATGCATTTTGCTGTACACTCTTAACAAAAACTAGTGATTTACCCAAATGCCTGACAGACACTGGACTGTACAAGACAATTATATATTCTTTAATCATGGAGAGCCCTCCAAATCTGTGTGCTTGACCTGAAGGCTGCCAAGGAATGTTTAAAGGAAATATATGTGAGGCAAGATCAAGTAGATGAATGAACATTAAAAGGAAGAAGGGGGTCATATTTATTTAATTTACATAAGTTGCTCCAAGTATGACTTCAAACAATATCACCTTTTTTCCCCACTTTCACAGAAGAAGAAGGGAATTTTTTTTGATTTTATGTTAAAGATGACGCATCCATTGTATCTTTGTCATTAAAAAAACATTTTTCAAGCAACACTCCGTAGTAACTTATTTCTGCTTTTTCCAATTAAAGGGAATGAAAATTCCACATGTAATTTCTTTGTAGGTAAAGGTGCATGAGCCATTGGAAAGTCAGGGAAGCCTGTTGGTGGGTGTAGAAAGTTATAAAATTTTTGCCTATGTTTAGGAGGCCCACCGTCTTCCACAGATAAAGCCAAGAATTTGTAAGAGGGCTCTCTACTGCCATTGAGTTCAGGGGTTACTCAGAGCACTTTCCTATCCAGAGAGGACACTGCAAGAAATAGCAAAGGATGGCATCTTTGACAAATGATAGAATCAAAGAATGTTCTCTCTGGATGGAAATCATACTGCCATTTTCAAAGTTGGAAAAACCTCATAAAGCTCCTCCAAGCTTCCAGTTTTCACCTTTGGATCTAACCAGAATGACTACTGGCAGCATGGGGGCTGCACCTGTGTCCTAGGATTAAGGTGGTCAGTAATGCATCCAAATAGAGGAGACTGCTGTGTACAGCTGGTTACATATTTTGGGTCTGTCAGGATTCACTAGTGCACAGTTGTACTGATCTGAGTACCTACCCAACTACTGCAAAATTACGTCAGAGCACTGTAACTCTAAAGTCTCTCAGAAAACAAAGGAAAAAAAGGCAAAAACCCATTCCAACAAACCTGAGTGCTTCAGTTGCCTGTAAGTTGACTACAAACATCAAAACAGTTTGATGCAGTCTCACAACAAAATGAGTCTGTGCAACCAAAGGCACCCTTTTGATACTGATGTAGCATGGGCTAACCAAAGAACACAATGAACACAGCTGGATCTGGTTACCACTAACAAGGAGGAACGGTCTGGAGATATGGAAATCATGAGTAGCTTTGGCAGTACTGGCCATGGAATAGTGAAGTTCAAGATCCTGACAAGTGTGGGGGAGGACACCAACAGAGTACTCAGGTGAGCAGATTTCAGTTTATTCAGGGGACCCTACATTGGTTCTGGTGGGAGGCACCTCTCAAGGGCCAAGGATCTCTGTGAATTTGATAGACCTCCAAGGACACTGTCCTTTGAACACATGAATGATCTCTGCTGAAATGCAGGAAGACAAGCAGATTCTTCATGAGACTTGCTAAGCAGGGAACTTGAGTTGAAGCTTCGACGTGAAGTGGCAGTATATAGAAGGTGGAAGCAGGGACAGGCTATGAAGAATGAATTTAGAAATATTTTCTGGGCATGCAAGGACAACACTAGCAAAGCTAAAGCTTACTCACAATTGACACCTGTAGGGGGTATCAAGGGTGGCAAGAACCCTTAGTATAAAAAAAACAAACAGTGAAACTGTGGAACCTTTGTTACGTAGGGTATGTGACAGCAAGCCCAAACATGGCTGAACTAATTAACCAATGTCTTCTTTGCCTCAGTCCTCTCAAACAAGATTTCCCAGGCTGTTTAGGAAAAAGGGTTCAAGAGTAACAACTAACAGCAGAAAATGAGGATTAAAAGAAGCACAGGCATAAACTGAAACAAGCGAGCTCCAGACTGGCTGTAAGGAAAAGCTATTATCCCCATAGGAGCAATGGGTAACATGCTGGTCACAAAGGTTTCACAGTCTTCAGCCTTGGAGTTTTCCAACATTCAGCTTGTTAAATCCCTGAGCAATCTGTCCTGATCCCTCAGCTGGCCCTGCTTTGAGCAGGAGGTTGGACTGGAGACATCCTGTATTATCATATGATTTTTCTGAACATGACTACTAGGCTAGCCTCTGCAGCATGATGAATCCTGAAGAGTGCTGCAGCTTCTTTCTTAAAATTGTGCTTTTAGAAAATGAGAACAGAACTTGCATGAAAAAGAAAGGAAGAAGCCAGATCACAGGATCTTATATACCCTTCAGAGCCACACAGTCAAGTAGTGTCCAAGGCACTCAGCTTGCTGGATGTTAAGGGAAATGTGAGCTAAGCACTTCCAATAAAAGACCAAACAGCTGCTGTATCTACAAGGAAGGGAAAACAATATGTAGCTTCTTATTGCTGTGGTATTCATACTTTTATTTCCACTCACAGCAAATTTGGTAATATCAGCAAAATTTATTCTGGATTGCAAGGCTGTGCAAATATCTATATAAATCAAGTGTAGTGCTTGGACTGCTGACAGCTGGCCAGAATAGCTGTCTGTGTAAATAAACTTGGCTATTTCTATACTAGCCACTCATGGCTATACCTCTCTCCTGGCCTATCAAGCCAGATTACCCTTTATTTTATGTTTCTCTGTGTGGGACAAAATCTAGCAGTGGAACAGCCTTTACAGGCAATATAATATGGAAATGATATGCACTGCAATTAAATAAATGTCCATTCTTCCAAGCAAGGTCCATTTAAGAATGCCCTGCTGACTTTAGAAAAGGACTGTAGTTCCTAAGTTCCCAGTTGAAATAATAAATTAACTGTGTGAGTTGTTAAGTTAGCTGGAGAAACAGATTTGTGCAGTGACATAAATTAGGACTTAAAATTATCTCAACAGTTTACATAACATTTGCTGTGCACGAATCCATTGCATGTGGTGTTTAATATTGCATATATGCTTTGGCAGATCCAGTGCAACTTTACAGTGAAGCAAGGACACAACAGACAGAAACTCACCACGAAGCAAGAAATGTGATAGCTGTATTCACATACTGCAGATGCAGTGAAATGAATCTAGGTTTAGTAATTATTTATTTATTTACATGTGGGATTGTTTTGTTTGTTTCTCAGATTTTGGATTAATTGTTTTGCTTTGTTTTGTCCATAGGTCACTATCGCCTAATAAGAACCTAATATTTGTAAAGTACTGAGTACATCACTTGATGTTTTGGAGTCCATTGCCTACTGCTTCTTGCAATGCAGCTGTAGTAATAAGGAGTAAATTGAGTCAGTGATGCTGTTCAAATCAAAATAGGAAAGAGGATAACCTTGCTAATAAAATGGTATGCAAAAATTCGCATGTGTTTCATCCATGTAATTGTAACTCTGAATTGTAACTGTCTGCAGTCCTTATGAAAGATTTAAAGTATTTGAACTGAGGACCCTAAAAGTGCCCAATCACCCTACATAGAAATCTGTGGTTAGAAGACAACATTGCCAGAGAGCATTTCAGAGCCTTCATAACACCTTGCTATATGTTTACCAAGAGGACTCAATGAAGAACTTCAGTAAGCCAAAGACTTGCAAAGGGTACCCTTTGATGAGAGGCACATTAGAGTTACATTACACATTACAGAGTTCTTGCTCTGTGCAGTCATCAAAAGCTATTTAAAATACTGTCATGGGGTAGCTTTACCTTTAAGACAGCTTGGAGGGAGAGGAAGTTGAAGCTGCTGGTGGCTGATGGGAGTTTTTCTCTCCTGACTAATTATCAGTCATTTTCAAGAATTGACAGCAGATCTGACCATTAAAAAGTGAATTCAACTTGTAAACACTTCTTTAAGAAGTACAGACAGAATTCTCTTGTTCTCTTTGGTTTTCGGCGTTTGAAGAAGTAACAGGATTCTGTCTCGGCCTCCTCCCCCCCCCTCTCCAGGCCTACAAGGCCGCGGGGTGGAGGGGGGAGAGGGGGAAGAGAAGCAGCGCTGGCCAGCCGAGCTTGGTTTTCAGTTTTTGCTGCTAGACTGAAACTTAACACCATGAACTCTTGCAGTTTTCTTAAAGCTTTTAATTCTTTTACTACCTGGATAAACATACAGATTACTCCTTTTCTCAGAAAGACAGAGAGAGAGACAATCAACATAGAGGAGACATCATAGAACCACCAAAAACAGTGAAAAAAAGAGTTAAGTTTAAATAAGAAAGAGAGAATAAAGAGATGCTTTACAGCTGAAATATCTTTCTGTTAAAGCTATGGAGATGGACAATAATAGTATAAAAAGACTCCTTTAATTCATGATAAGAGTATTAGGAAGAATGAGATATTCAAAGTGTAACTTTTGAGCAGAAGAGAGAGAGAGAGAGTACTTGTGATACTGTGAGTTGCTGGAATTGAGTTGAGTGAAGATTTTAAAGCTTTGAGGGCAAAGAGAAAACTGTTTTCCAGGAAGGCTCACAGAGACAAATGAAGAAGACTTCTGCCTTTGAATAACTTATCCTTAAAAATAAGATTCCTAAACTCTGTGACCCATACACACCTTGGAGATGTGAAATGGGAAGAGAAGATCTAATGACAGATTTCCGGGCAGCTGGCATTAGAGAAATAGAAAACTATGATGAAAAATAGTTTTCTCGTGAGAAACTCCGTAAGCTAACAGAAAGAGACTTCTGTTTCTCTACAAAGACTGATGAAAGACTGTAGCAAGAATTAAGACTGTTTTTAACCACCAAAGTCCTAAAGTTATTTGTCTCTATGTTGTCATGTGTACAGAGAAATAATTAAGATGTAGAAGATAAGGGGGTTTTCTGAAAGTTTATTCTGGTATTCTCATTCTTGTAGTTTGTTAATAAACTGTCTTTATTCCTTTTAAGTCTTAAGCCTGTTTTGCTCTTGTTTTAATCCATATCTCACAACAAAAAAATAAGTAGTTTTTTAGTTACTGGTTTAAAACCACAACAAATACCAAGACCTATAGTTCTCCTTTCTCCTACATTTAGTGTCACCAGCAAAACCCACCCAAAAAATTAGAAAACAAACCCTCAAAGTACAGAGCTACCCGCAGAGGACCTGGGTCAAGGTTCTTGTTGTTATCAAGTTGTGTCTTTGTCTTTGCAGAGTAGCAGGGGAAAAACAAAGCTCCATATGCAATCTATCCTTCCAGTATGTAGATGAAGATGAAGCTTCTGGAAGTCCCAGAAGGTGCAGATGAGCATACAGGCTTGTACTGGCCCCTTTGAGTTTTGTTGCCATCAGTGATAACGGGGCTGTTCAAACACACTCTGCTGAAGAAATAAACATAATTTTCTATTCAAGTGCTTCAAGAGCAAGCAGGCAGTCATCTTAGTGATGAAGGAAGGAGTCTAAGGCTTAATTTTCAGGAAGGTTGTCTGTACAACAGCAGTTATGTCAGAGGAGCATTATCTAGTTTACACAACAAAATATCCTTGAACTATTAAGCTGCAGGCAAAGACTGCAAATCAAAATTAATTACAAGTGTGTCTTGGCTGCATAGAGACAGAAATGCTGCAGCCCAGTAGAGAACTAAAAAAAGTCAACTAGGGCACTCATGAGCATTTAACAGGATCTTTTATTTTGAAATGTGTGGAGTACACCACTATGGGGGTCAGCATTTAGCAGCTTTCCCCTAATTTGGGGTACTTTTGGTATTGAGACCAAAATGAATTATTCACTTCTGTATTTTTTTTAACATAAAACTATAAGGCACTCTCATAGATGAGGATGACAACTACCTTTTTTGCTTTAACCATCCTAACCCCATTTTGAACATCCTTTGCCCTGCTCTCACCCCCTGCTGTTTATTCAACCATGACTACATTTTGGGATAGGATTATCAAATGGCTGGGATAGATTTTCCTTGGCACAGCATTTAAGTGAAACCATTTGCTATTACAGACCCTGATAATGGCACCCCTAGGTACAATACCCTATTTCAGAAGATCTGTGTTAAACATTATGAATTCCCAAACAGTTACCTCCTCGGGAACAAAATCATTAAGCTGGGTAGCCCGACTTAATTAGACTTAAATGTCATCAGTGATTCTCTCTGTTTTAATAAACTCATCTGTTTTCATGTCAGTTCTGTAATTTACACCATAAAAACCCAGTCATGTTGTTCCAATGTCTCAGGAGCATGGTTAGAAACCAGCTGAAAATCTTTCAGGGCTGCCTTCTTGCAAGTTTGATGACACTGTCACAGATGCAGACAGTGTCAGCGAAGGTAAGGAATTTTCAAGGAAAAGGATCCCAGGGAGCTTAGTGGGTACTAGAAAATTTGGAGCAATAACACAAGAAAAAAGATACAAATGCTTTGGAGGAGGAGCTCTACTCCATTTCTCACATTGAGAAATGTGCTTTGCTGTAAAGCTCCGAAAGTGAGCGGAGTGAGAAGAAAACAAGAAAATAGGTGTTTATGTGAAACCCATTTCAAAACGGTAAGTATTAAGTTTTGCCTGGTAGCTTAGCAGGTCCACTGTCTTTCCTAATTCTTTTGGAAAGACATGCCAGAGGTGTGGGTTAGAGCCATAAATAGCCTTTCTTTATACTCTATTTGTTGTGACCTTTCACTGTACTTGGACTTAAAGGAAATCTATGTGGAAGTATTACATGCATTCAGTCCACCAGCACTTTAAAAATCAACATATGAATTACCAATACACTACACTTTTACATGTGGGAGGGCAGGAAAGGATCTCACCTCCGTGCACTGAACTGAGCAGTGCCCAAATACCATTCTAAATGGAATTTGAGCACTCTACAGTGGATCTGCATGTGATAACCTCCAATGAAAAATGCTAAGAGCATGCTCTTGAGCTCTCTAAAGAGTCTATACATTCCTCTTTGATGCTGGACATTATTCGAAACATATATAAACAACCCTAGGTTACGTTAGTTTCATAAGGTTGGTATTTACCACTGTGGTGGATCCAGTCTAGGAAAAGCATTTTCCATGTGGGAAGCCTGCCCCAATCTACTTCAAAGCACAGTTGGGAGTAAACAGGTATGCTAATGAAGAAATTACACATGCTACCCATTTACCAGCTCTCAGAGGAGCATTAATAGCAGATGTTGATTACACATTCAGAAGCAAGAAGGTCCTGTACCTGATCAAAGACATTTGTGGGTACAACACTCCTGTCTGTGCTAGAAACAACGAGGACAGGCAATATACAGAAAAAATTATTCATAATGCACCTCCTGGTCAGATTAACAGGGATAAAGACTCACCCTAGCTGGTGATATTTCTAATTAGAGACTGAAAGACAGCACTTGACATAATCTGTGATTAAAAAGAAAAAAAAAAACAACAATCAAATGAGCATACAAATGCCCTATATAGGTTTACTTTGTTTGTAAGGGTTTTCTTCCTCTACAAATACCAAACAGATTCATGTGCATGAGATTTATGTGCATGGTTGGATATCACTGAAAGTATGTTTGCTTTCCATTTTGTTTGAAGCAGCTCCACTGGAATCAGGTTTGTTTATTTACCTGGTATTTGACAAACTGTCTCTGACATCCAGCTATCAGGGGTTCATGTCCATGTTTCTTACTGAAAACTCCATTCTCCTACTTGTTTCTGTAAGCAGGACAACACAAGAGGTGGTTTTGCCTCCAGGCTATCTCAGCTAGGTCTGGTATCAGCCATGTTTTATTACAACCTGTAAGACTGAGATCTCTTTGATTGCCTTTCGAAAGACTTCAGTTTTACTTTTTTCTTGTTTTTTCACTTTCACATACACTCACACACAGAAGGTATATTTAAAGGAATATATTGATCTTAATGACCTCTCAGAATTTATCCTGGGGCTAATCAGAGGCTTGCTGTGTGGTGCTGGCTAAATCTATCATGGTATTGAATAATTCACAGCCTGCCTTAAAGGCTCCAGACTAGGTGATTTACCCCATATTAATGTGATGCTTTTGCATTTTAATAGGCTTATGTTAATGTTTTACAAAATGATAAAGCATTCTTCTGAACTCTCCAGTGACAAGGGATGATGGTATGAACCACATAATTCTAGCAGAGGACAGCCAATAACATCAGATTAATGAGTGTTGCTACAGCATCTGTCATAAGCTTGAGCCAGACCAAACCATTTGGTTGAGATTTACCCCTCTTCTGACTGCACAAGTGGCTTTTCCCAACCTGTCTGACACTTTAATGAAAGTAGTCAGGCACAGGAGAAAAGGTAGTGCATTCTGAAAGCAGAACTAACCTTTCCAAAACTGTTTTAGCACAGAGGTTTTAATAGCCCTTTGAGAAAAGACCTGGAGGACAACAAGAGGGATTTCATTGCTCTAAGGCTGGAATTTCAGAGAGCAGTTCTCATGAGTGGGGTCGTATTTTTCCATTTGAAAGGGAGACAGCCTGTCAGCAGAGCTCAATGTGTTAGGCATGTGTTGGGTGCTGAGAATTGCAGGTCAGGTGATGAGAACACTCACACCACTTCCCTCCAGCTGTACTGCACCTTTATAGCTCAGCTGCTCAACAGATCACAGGAGTGCTTTCCCCAGCCTCTCAAGAGAAAAGACAAATGACATTTATCTCTTAAAACCTGCTTATGTTCTTATATGAGAAGGGAGTTGAGGCTGGGGGGAAAGCCAGAACGTCTCTTCAGTAGCTGCTTGTAGTGGCATCCTTGTACCAACACAGAACAGAAACAAAAGGGAAAAATACCTCTGGTAGATGGCAAGGTGGGAAATGAGCTCCAGTTCTGCTAAATGCAGACTAATATATATGAGAGGGTGGGAGAGGTGAACTGCTTACCCTGCTGACATCAGCCAACTCAAGCCTTTGAGAATGAGACTTGCTGACAGGTTGAATGGAAAATGGTGGCTTCACATCTTCATACAAGGAAAGGCTAGAGAGGAGGGGGAAAAAAAAAGGAAAAAAAGACAGAGAAATGGGAATAGGGAATGAACAACAGTACAGAAACTTAACATAAAACAAAGTGTGCTGCATTATCTGGAGTGGTGTACCATATCCTACCACTGACAGGCAAAACAATTGCATTTATTGATTTTAAAAACAATATTTTGTTCCGAAAGCCAAAAAAAAATTTCTTACATGATTTCATGTTTCATAATTCCTCTGACAGGACAAAGAGGGCAACACTTAACAGAGAAAGCCATCTAGAAATACTAAGCTATTGAACACTCAGGTGTTCACCTATCAAACAGAAAATTCATTTTTAGCATGTGGCCTACAGGAAAGACCCAAGCCTTCACCTCACATACTCTAACCCAGTTCCTCAGATGCCATGATGTAGAATACCATCAAATGCCATCTCCACCACAATGACTATGCATTGCACTGTGGAACATCTGCTGTTGGTTTTTAAGTGGACTGCCAGCAATTATGAAATACACCTGGGAATTACAAAACCCAGGTTTTCCTTCAGTGTTATTTTATATAACTGTGTTAGCCTCTGGCTTACTGGCTCCTATGAGGTGGGGCTGCTTGTTTCCAGAAAATTCAGTCTGCACTTGAGAGATTTTCATGACAGCTGGACAGTTTTGTTAAGATTGTCAATGTTAACAACCACTGCAAAAGTATTCACCAGTTCTTCTGGACACTTCTAAAAAGATCATACAGAATTATTTTTCACACCACATGCAATTGAACTCTGGAGACTGTGGCCACAGTTCAGAAAATGACACAAGTGACTGAACATTTTAAAGGATAAGAATACCATCTGGATTTTAAGTTATTGCTATTAATGCAGAAGCTGGAAGAAACACTAAACTGCATGCTTCAGATTTTAAGCCAATCTTAACTACTAGGTATTAGTAGCAGATTATTTTATCACTGCTTAATTTAAGGAATCTGAATTGGGACATCTGCTGCAGTCATGTTGGTATTTATGTTCTTCTCTACCTATAGCATGTGCAAAACTTAAAATCAAACTGTGAGAATTAAACCATGTGTGTGGCTGATGAGAACGTTGTTACATACATGCCTCAGATTAAATGCCTACATTTGAAAATGTTGGCCATAACATATATATACCGTTATAATGAAAAACCCAAAAAACCATTCAGGTACAAGGACATCCTGAATCACAGAGTAGAACCAAAAGCAATCTCAGTAGGACTCTTATTCCACCTCCTAGGCCCTGAGTGTGGAATAGATCAGAAAGAGCAGCTGATGTGCCTTCCCAGGCAGGCTCCTTGTACACTGTACTAGAGCATTTTCCTTTTTTTGCAACTGTTGCCTCATGTTCAGCGTGTGATCTACTTTATCTGCCAGCTCCTTTTCTGCAGAGCTGTTACTAATGTTCAGATCTATCCTGTGCTTGTGTAGCTGATTCTTCTTGTGTAAGAACAGAACCTTTATTCATCCTTACTCAAACACGTCCCACACTTTCATGTCACTCAGTGTTTTGTCATGACCTCTCCAAATTCTCATCTTCCCCATTAGTTCTTTGTGGTCTCTCTCAGCACTGTGTTATCTGCAAATGGAATAAATGCAGTTTCTATCCTAGAGTAAAGGCTCTTGACAAAATCATCTACATCAATATGGACACCTTATAAGTGCAAAGACAAACTAAAAATCTTCAAAGTTGAGTCATCACTTTCATAGCAACTGCAGTCAAACTGCTCAAACTTGAAATCCAGAAACACAGATTTTATTTTCATTCTTTTGCTCATTAAGCACTTGTTTGTTGCAGTTAAAAATCAAGCATTCACTTCATTCTAAAGTCAAACTGAGTTAATATCATGAGCAAATGACACATATTTCTCTTTGAGCACTAGTCAATTTAAACATCAGTCATACAAAAACAGATTTACAGCAGAAATGAGTTGCTTTCTCAGAATAAATGAAGCAGAAAGCCTGTTATTTCCTCACTCAATCTTTTGCATACAACATATGTATCGTAAATACAACCCATGATTTTCAGGGTCTGCAGAATTTAAATGAGACCATATTTTGCAAAAGTATCCTTGAAACTTATTTTCAAGACAGATTGTTCTGGAGCAGGAATCATTCAGGAGTCTATTAGATAATAAGAGCCTGCAATGGGGGTGAAATTTTAGTCCATAGTTCAAAGAATTTTTTATATATTCTAATACCAAACTTTAAGCAAGTAGTTCTTCTCCTCATGGTAAATACACTTGACTTTGGAAATAAATTTTTTTATTTCTCTACACTTATATAGCAAATTACAAATCTTCTCTACCAAGCTGGATAGAAAGAATGATATATGCTTTAGATAGAGTTTCATAAAGTAGTATAACAGCAACCATCATTCTGAAAGAAAAGTCAGAAAAATTAGAGTTTAAGAATACAAGGAAAAAACCTTCTAACAGGGCCTTGTGTTCCACACTGATAAAAACATGAGTAAGAATTTCTTTCTGTTCCATCTTTGCAAGTTCTCTTCAAGTATAAGAATATATTTGGTGCCTCTGTAGTCTTGCAGGACTTCTAGAATATTTTTTCAGCATTACAAGATTTAGATGAGAGATGCTGTATAAGTAAGAAATATGATAACAGTAATTTTTGTTTTAATATCTCAACAATGATGACTTACCATTCTTCACTCAATTTCTTAGCTGAAGCACTTGCTAACCCTGTTCAATCATCTATATAGTAAAATTCATTCTTTACAAAAAAAAAAAAAGACTTATCCTGATTAAATTGTCTCCCTTTAAACAAAGGCAAACAATTTTCACTGTGGGTCTTCAACACTGCTGAAATATAACCAAGCAGATGTCAAGAAATGGTGAGAAGCCTCTGAAGAAGCTACTAAAGTTATGAGTGGGTTTGTGTAGTTTTAAATTTCACATCTTTTTCATTCTGAGTGGCAAAAGAGTGGAGACCTATTCTTGTTGCATGGATTATGTTGTAACCAATCTATTTTTCACAGGGCTATCCAAAGTAAAAGATGACTTAATTTAACACTTTATGTAAAACAAAGCCTAAAATAGGATCACCAGCTACTGCAACTACACTGCCCCATCATGAGCAATGGTTGCTTGAGAAGCTGAAGAGACCTTGTTGTACAGCATTACAGAGCAGAAGGCCTGTATTAGCTGTAATACCCTGTGCTGGTCAGGTCTGTTCACTCTGTCTTGCACAGAGGAGCTTAAGTTACACCTGGTGTTCTTTAAGTCCTACCACAAAGCAAAACATCAAGCATAGTTCTTTTTTATACTCCGACTTGTCACTTCAGGGCAAGGACCATTTTTGTGTTTATAGGACACCTAATAAAACAGGGCCATAATTGGATTAAAAGGCCAAAGAATCTTCAAAATCAAAATTATAAAATATTACTGCTATAGTAATGTGTTTCACAGAACCAGCCTACAGACCCTAAAGAACCTGGCTAGAATGGCTGAGCCAGTAGAGAGAAGGTGATAAGTGATTTCTTATGTATGTCAAGTTCACACTAGGACTTAGAGCAGCAAATCTTGCTGCAGCTTTAGCTCAGTATTCCTTTACTAAATCACCATGGACAGAGAATAGATCATCCTTTTTCTTTCTGAAGCAGCCTTTTATGCTCTTGAAGACTGTTAATTCAATTGTGTTCAGTCTTCTGTTTTTTGCTCTCAGCAATACCAATTCACTTGGTCTTTCTTTGAAGGTCATGTGTTGTAGACTTGTGCTTATTCTCACTGCTATCCCCCAATAGACTTTTAAGTCTTCATTTATCCTTGAAGTGCAGTGCTCTCTTCTTGACCTAGCAGGAATATTGCAGCATACTGTTAGGTATAGAAAGTTTCCAGAAAGCTGATAAAATACATTCTGTTAAAAGCTGAGCAGCAAAAGAAAAGCTAGAGGAATGATAGTCCTTAGCAATGCCTTGAGTACTGTTTATTAATGCTAAAACAGTAATAGGAGTATAGAGCCATAACATTTTTAAGGTTGGAAAATCTAAGATCATTGAGCCCAGCCATTAACTCAGCACTGCCAAGTCCACCACTGGACTTGTCCAGTGTCCCCAGGTGCCAGATCTACATGTCCTTTACATATCTCCAGGGATGGTGACTCCACCATTCCCCTGAGCATCTTGTTCCTATGCTTGATCACCCTTTCCATGATGAAATTTTTCCTGGTATCTAATCTAAACATCCCCTTGCACAACTTGAAGCCATTTCCTCTCTGTCACTTGTTACCTGGGAGAAGAAATCCCCAGCTCACTACACCCTCCTTTCAGGTGGCTGTAGAATGGGATAAGGTCCCCTCAGAGCCTCCTTTTCTCCAGGCTAAACACCCCCAGCTCCCTCAGCTGCTTCTCACAGGACTTGTACCCCAGACCCTTCCCCAGCTCCATTGCCCTTCTCTGGACACGCTCCAGCCCCTCAATGTCCTTCTTGAAGTGAGTGGCCCAGAATTGAACACAGGATTGGAGGTGTGACCTCACCAGTGCTGAGTACAGGGGACAAGCACTGCCCTGCTCCTGCTGGCCAGACCATTGCTGATCCAGGCCAGCATGCCACTAGCCTTTTTGGACATGTGGGCACAGCTGGCTCTTCTTCATCCAGCTGTCAACCTGCACCCCCAGGTCCTTTTCTGCCAAAGATTGACATGCTTGTGTGAGAACTGCCAGGTTAACACTCTCTCTGCTCTGAATAATTTCAAGCCTCCTGGGGGCAGTAAAGATAAGAAACCAACACTCCTGCCCTAAAAGCAGACTCCAGACGATTCGGTTTAATAGGTAGATCTCATCTCTCCAGTGCTGCATCAGTACTCAGTATAATGAAATGAGTCATCCCATCACCTCTGCCTACTTCTAATGCTGTCACCAAACTGCGACAGCTTAGGTAGCTCATAAAATGCTCTTTCTGCTTTTTTCCTAAATTTAACCATCTTGGAATTGCTCTGCTATGGGAAAAGAGTACAAACTGAAGGCTTCCTAGCAATATTTCAGTGAATAACAGAGGGAAGTACTGTTATTTCCAAAAGAAGAAAATGTGATACAAATTTAATGAGATAAGTCCGGAGATTAAATAAAAGTTGCTCCAGAGAGACTACAAGTGAGCTTATAAATAATATTGTTGATTTTATCCCTACTGGACAGGTTAATACAGAAAAAGATGTCTGAGAAGAGGAAAAGAACAAAGATTGAGATTAGTTCACAGACATTTGAAAAAACCAGTGTCATAGTGAAAAGCCAGCAAGACAGCCTGCTTTACAATACTTAAACAGTGAATTTTTGTTTGTTGATGATAGTGAGGTTGATGGACAAGTTCACATTGGCACAAGTGACTATGAAGTGATTAATACCAAAGATACCAGAGGCAGAGCAACAAGAAGGGCAAGATGTAATTAAGAAAATAACGAACATGAATAGTAATGCTTTTCGCACCTGGTGAGAAAACACTCATTGTTGACATAGTGTGATAGCTACAGACGGTACCTGGAGTAGAAAATGTGTGAGAGGTAGTGGGAAAATGCAAGCATTTGTAGGACTCTTGTGAAGAAGACCTGATTTTCAAAGGTGCTTTCAAGCCATGGGTATTCAACCCTATAAGTCAATTGGAGAAGGTGGGAGACGAAATTTTGTTCTTTAATTACAAATATGTTAATGATAGCAAAAGGGAACTCACTAGTTATCTAATCACATTGCTACTGCTCCACTATAAGGGTTTATTTTGAGATTATGTTAGGTATTTCTCTTAAAAATGAATTAGCAGTAAATTTCTATTTGTCTCATACCTTACTTCATAATTTCGGTAGATGTTTAAGTGTAGCTAAATAAGTTGCAATAATGAGCACAATAAGTAGTAACTTGAATTATTGGAGAAATTATTTTCTAATCTGTATAGAACACAAGCCAAACAGGGAAACAATGCGTGTGTAACACTTATCAATGTATGCAATGACACAATGTATATGTCACTATGAACTAACATTTGGGGTTCTATGCCTCTATGATCCCATTTCAGTTTTGTTTGCCTTGGAGTTAACAAATTATTAAATAAGAAACTCAATAATAAAACTTGCATAAATGTCTGCTCAGACTTTTATTCTGGAAGAAAAGGCTGTGCTCTTTTTTGCCATTTAGAAAGGATTAAGCAACAACCTTGATAAAGCAGTATCTTCTGCTTTCATGTTTGAGACCAGTGGCATTTAGCAAAGCCTCTAGGCAGCAAACTAAAAAAAAGAATTTTTGGTATAATACAGTCACCTTCAGCAGTGCTTCCATCACCATCTCTTTTAGCCACCACCCCAATTATCTCCCTTATGTATCCTAGTATCTGACAAGCAAGCAGCCCCAAAACACACATCACAGTCCATGCTTCCTCTTTAATTTTCTGAATAACATTTAGATCTAGGTATGATCTAATAGAATGTTGTAGATGTTGCCCTCTCAGGGAAGGGGTTACAGGCCACAGAGGAGCAAAAATATCCATGAGAAATCATTTAACTTGAATCTGTGTTTTCCTGAAAAATGAAGAGTTTGCTGTTTAAATGGACTCCCAGCTTCTTCCCACAGGATCATTCTTACTACCAGTCTCTCAGCCTTGACAATGCAGCAAATCAAGCTCCCATTTGCTTCCTGCTGCATTGCAGCTCAGGGGCAAGAAGCATATCCTTGTTGGGCATTCAAAGGTGCTTCATTCCCACAGCACTTTTAACCTCTTATGAGAAATGAAGGTCCTGTGTGTGACCTTCCAATGACACCTTACCCACACCATCTGCTCTAGAGTGGAGACAGGAACTAACCCATTAGGCTCTGACCCTCTTCTTGCTAAATCAAAATGTTAGCATTCAGCCATACTCCTTTTACAATGCAGGATGAAAGAAGTAATCCTGCAACAAAAACCAAGCAAAGCTGTTGGAGTAAGAAAATTGCATCTGATTTTTTGCTCTCAAGAGCTGCCATATTATATGACTGGGGAAAGAAAAGGGGATTTTCAGAAAACAAAGGCTAAGTAAATATAAGCATAAATCAGATAGCAAGCAAATTTCAGTATTTGTTGGCTTATTTCAATACAGGAATTTAAATTGATGATTTCCTGGGCTGCAGATTAAAAGGTTACAGAGAATGCAGATAATCTTTCATGCAGAGCATGTTGGAGGCTGGGAATTCACCCTCCAGTATTTGACATACCAGTGTTAATCCTCGTGTTAGCTCTTGGGAACTATCCAACCCAAGGTAAACAGCCTGTTTGTCTCTTAATGAGCATCTGGACAACAATTTACATCAATCTCAGGTTCATATAGAAGGGATGATGCCTAAAGTTAGGTGTGCTATTTTCTGGATGGGACACCGGAGTAGATTTAAGTAAGTTTTACTGAATTAAATTAAACAAATGTTTTAAACAAATTATAAATTATTTAAGCAAGTTGAATGCAATCAGACAACTCTCTTAATTGATCATACACTAGAAATTATTTTCATGCTTAGAAGAATCTGCATTTATACTTTCCAGGTATCACTCTCAGCAGTAAATAATTATTATATTCCTATACACGAATGATCATTTTAATTTTGCATGTTTCAAATAATTTTGCAATATTTTTAGAGCATTCTAATGACTTTTTTTTCTTAACAGATACTTATTTCATAGAAGAAATATACCTTATGTGGATGTAACATATCCTGTAAATTCTGTAAACTATGTATGAACATCTAAAAATATTTAGTCCCTGCTTCTTCAAAACTAGCTCTTAAAATTACACTGTTCATAAGCACCTTCAATATTGGATTTGGGCACATGGTTTAGAAACCTTTGTTTTCTCCCTTTCCTCATGGATATATAGATCTTTTTTCTTGATGCTGACTAGTTAGATTTCAGTTGTCTCAACTAATTTTATCTGGATGCTAGTGCCCCCAGGAACTAACATGCTCATAAACTCTCTGTAATTTTATCACTATTTTTTGAAGCAGGACTTGAAATGATTTAGAGTTTTTAAAAATGGAGGTACAGAGTAACCACTATTTAGCTGAAACTGGAAGGGATTTTCACCAGGCAGAATTCATATCAGAATCCCCGCTCACTTCAGGAAAATGAAATTCAGCAACAACATAGTAAGATCTATGAGAAATCTGTATTTACACTCAAAACCACTGAAATTACATTTGTGCTGCCTTTATAGTAGGAATCAAGTAAACACAGAGAGAAACTGTAGATAAAAATACTCTTATGAATGCAAAAGTTGGTGACTATGATTCATCAAGTGATACTAATCACTTCTTTAACATATGCCTGTAATTTTTTTAAGGGCTAAGGTTAACCATAGTTTCTAGCATTTCTTGTTTCCTGTTCTTTCATGAGATTAACAACAGCACAACATTTGGCTCATTTTAACTGGCCAAGAAAGAAAACCATGAAGATTGCTTACCAAATACTTTTTTCCAGACTATAAGACAAGTAAGGTTAAAAAATAGGTGGAAAATTAAACAACAGAAGGAGGAGTATGAGGCACTGTTTAATGCCTTTGGCATTATTTCTTTTAGCAGTGAATGCTAAGCAATGCTTCAAACTGAGATTACAGTTGAGCAGACAGAAAAAGAAAATATCATTTTGTCTGTGAAGTTCTCAGAAGGATGAACCTGTCAAGAGATAGAGAAATAGGTCACTTGAAAGTTAATGAAAAGTAATAAATGGAATACATTGTGCCACAATTCTTCATCTCAATTAAAAGTTCACTTGCTGAATGCCCTTTAAATTGACAGATATCCAGCTCTTATCAACCTGCCTATTTATCATCTTTGCTTTTATAAAGGCTGTTGTTTATTCCCACTGGGTAGCTTCTGGAATCCTCCTGTTGCATTTCTTAGTCAAGAATAATTGAAGTGTAAAGAAGTGAAATGCCAAGATTCACAGGAAAATGTTTCATGTGAAAATGTTTCCTTATTACAGATGCTCGTGTGCTTCAGAGTAAACTGACATTAGAGGAAGGCTGGGTTTTAACTTCTAGCAGTGTCTGGCATTAGACTGACATGAACTAATGGTTGCTCTTTGACCACAGCAATGTCATCACTTCATGAGGAGGCAGCTCCAACACCCCTTTTTAAAAATTCAAGACAAAAAAAAAAAAAAAAAAGCAGTTTGGAAGGCAAGATAGAGAACATGTCATTTCTGCATGATATTCCACACTGCTGCACCACAGCTTCCCACACAAAGGCATGATGAGAAAAAGGAACTTGCTGAAAGGGCTATGATGTGCTTTCTGTTGGCTTACAGCTTCATCATTGCATTGGCCTGTTGCAAGAGGTAGGTTACAGTTTATAAAGATGACATGAGCCACATGTAGATGAAGCAAAGTTTTGTAGCTTTTTTATGGGAGGGATGTCTTAAGGCTGAAGGTGAAACACAGAATACCATAAGTACTATTAATATTGGGAACACAACTGCAGCACACTGAAGAGAAAAGATGAGGCATCAGAAGGATGCACTTTTTGAGTTGCATGTGAACTCTCATTCTCTCCAGGTCAGGTGTCTCTCTTAGAGCTCCATGTTTAAATACTTCATCCCTCTTCTTAGGCTTAGTTCTTCACAAAACTTACTTGTCTCATAGTGGGACACAGTGTGTGTCTCCTGATTGCCTGTAAGTCCTTGACCTTTCTCAGGAAATGAGATCTCTGGTGTGCAGCTCTCCTTCAGTGCCAGGATCTAAACCTTCAACTCCACAATAAAAGCCTGCATTGTGTAAGAGTTGTGGAACACCTCTCACTTCCCATGTTAGAGCCGTGCCACTGAGCTGCCTAAACTGCCAGCTACCAAGAGGGAGTCTGACCTTGCAGGAAGGGTCCCCCACTACAAGGTGGGAGGGAAGAATATGGATCTCCGTTTTGTGATACAAGGATGGGTGCCAGAGTGCCAAATACAAGCAAGCATGCCAAATACAACAAATACACATGGGGTGTTTGGGAGTTTTACTGACTGGGAGCAGAGCTGTGGCAGATGCTGATTACTTCTTTGCTCGGGATGGAAAACCAGTGTGTATGTGCAGAAGTCTAAATATGGGCACCAAACACTTCCACTGCCAAAGTGTTAATAGGATGTTTCATTTTAGGCAAGTGTGCAGGTATTTCAGGCATGGTGAGAAGCTGGAATACATGAGAGACTGTCAGAGTAGCCTCACGTGGGGGCAGACAATGCACCTTAGTGGCTAAGAACAAGAGATTCACCAGTGAAAGAAAAACAAGCTCACATTGCCATGGCTCCAGTTTACAGTAGATCCAAGATAAGTGATGTTCTGACAGTCAGGCTGGCAAGTATTAATCCAGTACAGGAATACCTCTTACAACTTGTACACCTGCACAAGTATGCAGACATATTTTCAGAGAGATTGTATATGAAAAGAAGAACTATTTATCCTTAGCTCACAAACACATATATGTACACTGCTACCATGTAGACTAAAATATCTGTGTTTGGGATTTTTTAAAAAAATCAATCTAAAATACTTCTGTCTGAAGGTCTGAACCTGAATTACCTCCTTACATTTAACCATCCCAATGTCTTCATATTTTAAGGACTTGAGCAACAAGGAGTACTGAATTCTTGCTGATTCTTACTTGTTCAGAGCAGTTGAGAAAATGAGCACTTTGGGTAGCTGTCTCCTCTCCTTACCCAAAGCCTCAGGCTGTTAAAAGCGTGAAAAAGAATGCATCAAGGGTTATTTTTAAAATGCTTCTAAGTGGAATTTGTGCTCAGTTAATATTTAAGTACTGCCTACAATGCACATAATAAAATGGGAGCGTGCTTTAGAAAGCCCTGATTGAATGTGCATGTTGGCTGGTGCTCTGCTAGCCTAATGCAATTTGATTTTGACATAATGTAATGGAGCACAGTGCTGAGAAATGGCAACCCTAATAAGGCTCCTCTTTTCACAGCTTATTTATTTTTGGCCACTGAAGCAGTGTGCTTCTCTATCCCTCTCTTTCTTTCAGAGCATGTAATCTCAAAATAATTAGCTAAGATGACTTTTCTTTGTGTCTTAATTAAATGAAATCTAAGTAACAGACTATTACTTTTACATTGCAAAACCATAGGGACATATTTTCAACTCATATATACTGGTAGCACAGAAGTCAGCTGAACAATGGGAAAACCTACAGCAGCAACAACTTTACTGAAGGGAAAGCACTGGACCAACAGGACCTGACTGCCCTGTAGGTGCTCAGAAGAGAGCAGGCTGTGTTCTATGCTGTTTCAGTCTCCTGCTCTTTAGCATCCAGGCAGATCAGGCTGTGCTGTGACTTGTATAAGGTGAATTAATGTTCAAAATATAATTATATCAGGTTACAAAATTAATTTCTGCTTGATTCTGGTTTTGAATACAGGTTTCCAGGGTGAAAGGCTAATGCATTAACACTTCAAGCACATCTCATTATGCAGAAGTTAATGTTAATATTAACTCTCAATTTCCTACATTTTTAAGGATCTGATGCTTTTGGGGACTTTTTTTCTTGTCATGCTAATTGTATGATCTGCATCTTTTATCTAAAATGTAGTTGTGTCAAAAAATTCCTTTCAAAAAAACAACCATCAGACACTCATGAAATTTCAGATCATCTAGGAAGCAAGGGAAGAAAGATGTGGCAGAACAGAAGAGAATGCTATTCTCAGTCCCAGTAGGCAGGAAAGATAAGCAAATGAGTTACCCACTAAATTGTGTGCATGCACTCTTGGAAGAAAACTGCTTTTTCACTTTAGACATGGATGCAACTATCCTCTTTCCCTCCCAGCCACATGCATACACACCTGGCGATAATCCTGGCCTTTTACAGGATGCTTTTTATGTCACAAAGGGGAAAAAAAAAAGTAAAGAAAGAAACCCAGTAAATGTCCTGAAAAAGCACTCCTGTTATAGAAGGGTTAAGCCACCAGCATAGTGAATGGTCTGTGACACTCAAGCCTCAAAGACTTTAAAGGATGTGTGCAAGGCCATGTGTGGATTACACTGTGCTGAACCAACTAACATGGTTGGCAGCAATAACTTCACATCATGTATAGAGATGTAGGATGAAGTGTAGGGAACCTTGATGAAGTCTGTTGCTGACATTTAAATAAATTAATGATGTACTCGGTATACAAACAAGAGAAGCTGATGTTTCAGCAGTGATGGGCCTGATTAGTTTTTAATTATGATGAAGCCAGCACTTTAATAGTTTGTGTTAAGCTTTTTAAACCAAATTTTCAGTGAGCCTTTTCATGTGGAAGCGTAATGCTTTTACTGGCTTGTTCAACTATGTGAAGGTATGTAGATACTGGTTAAATTTAAATTGTTTATCAAAAACATGCTCCTGGACTGTCCCACCAGCAGGCTTCATTCAGGCAGCAAACGTGACCCTTCACAAATAAAACACAAATCTGAAGGAGGACAGGAAATTTGTCTGGGTCTCTCATGGAGATATCACAAAATGTCTAGCAGCTTAGTAAACACGAGCTGAGAACTGCCTCTGGCTCAGTTAATCTAGACACAGCCAATGCCATTTTCCTGTCTGCTGCACTTGCAATGAAGGGTAGTTTCTGTCCTGTGATGGTAGCTCTGAGGCTACTGCTATTTTATGAGAGCAATTGATGCAAAGTATTAAGAGAGCAATTTTAACACAGATACATTCCTGTTATTCTTTTTTTATTTATTGCTTTTACAGACCTTGATATTGACAGTCTGAAAAAGAGTGGATACTTTTTGTGTTTACAAAACCCCATCTATTTCCATATAGCAAAGGGAAAACAGGAATGTTAACCCCATCTGGTAGATTCAAGAAACTCACTGAAATCCATATTATTTTATAATGCTGTGGTGTTAGGAAAGCATCAGTCTTGACCAAGACTGCAGAGAATTGATTCCCATGTAATTTCTGAGTGACTATTAAAATGCAGATAATTTGTCTGAGTTGGTGAAGTAATCTCAAGAGCTCAAAGGGAAAATGTTAAGCCAAATAAGGGGAGTGGTATTAAGTTGCTTAAAAGGCAACATGAAGATAATGTTGTTTTATTTACTTCCTTTGCCTCTCAAGTGTTGCTTTTAGCCCCTAAAAGCTGGTAGAGACAGAAATAAATTACATGATCTATCATTAATCAGAGGATCATGGAATCACAGAATGGCTTGGGTTGGAATGGACCTTAAAGATCATCTCCAACCCCTGCGCCATGGGCAGGGACACCTTCCCCAGACTGAACTGCTCAGAGTCCCATCCAGCCTGGCCTTGAACACTTCCAGGAATGGGGCATCCATAATTTATCTGTGCAACCTGTTCTGGTGCCTCATCACTCTCACAGTAAAGAATTGGTTCCTGATATCTAATCTACATCTCTCTTCTTTTAGTTTGAAACCACACCCCCTTGTCCTAACACTACCTGCCTGTGTAAGAACTCGCTCTTCCTATTTAATATAAGGCCCCCTTAAGTACTGAAAGGCTGCAATGTGGTTTCCCCAGAGCCTTTTCTTCTCTGGTCTGAACAGTCTCAGCTCTCTTAGCCTGACAGAAAATATTAATATACCATTTGTGCTTATTTGTAATAAGCTGCCGTATTAAGGTGATAATGTGGAATTTTAGTGTTATATTTCTATATTACAGCAAATAAAGGTTCTGCAATAGGAAAATTGCCAATTTACCTTCCTGTCTGGAGGTAGGTCAGAAATAATTTTTCTCTCTTACTCGACAGCAAAAGTCACAAAACTGTTCCCATACCACAAGAAGATACATCTAAAAACCCACATTTAGACATTGTGATAGGACAGAGGGATGTTACACTGTGATCCACTTTAAATAAAAAAGGTATTTATGCTTTGAACCTACATACAATGCGGCATAACATTCACAAATGCTGATCTAAGTTAAGGGTAAGTGTCATTCTTGGAGGCCACTCCCATAGTGGGATTTTGGTTAGAGCCTGACAGAAAACTTATTGTGCATTTTGGAGGTAGTGAAATGTCCCCTTTATTTAAAGTCTGTGTCAAAACATGCTATGTTTGGAATCAGGATCTTGCATTTTGTCCAGCTGAAGAACAGATAATTGTATTATTACAAAATTCAAGTGACAAGAACTATGAAACCTGACTTCATAAGGATGTCTCTTGTGACTGGATTTGCTAACACCTCACACAGGGTCAGTTCCAGCTGATAGTCTTCCCAGCTGAGGTGCCTGCAACATACAGACTTTCTTATATCTACTCCCCTGTGCCTCATAAGGGTAGAATTCCTGTTACAGTGGGCACTCCTTTTACAAGTCTGCTCAAGCTGCCTCTACCTTGCCTGCTGGAAACTGTATAGAGCATAATGCATTTGAGACAACTACCTCTTCCAAATTCTTAATCATTAGACACCTTCTGCTAAAGTCAGTAGGCTCAGATCAGACAGACACAGAAAGGGACACGGTGTAAATCTTGTTATCTTCTGAAACTAGTTAAAAAGAAGCTGCCATGCCCCAGCAGGGTTCTGACAGGACAGATCTAGTTTCATGTTCCTCTGATCAGCTGCAGCACATCTCTCACTGGTTCTTGACAAAAACAGCAATGCCATGAGATGGTTAATTACAGAAGGTGCAAGGCAAAAAAGAAAAAAAAAAAAAAGAAAAAAATATCCATAGGTCTCTTTAGCACCAGTCCCCTTTCTCCTGTCTCTAGCAGTAGAAGTGTACATTGCTAGCTGACAGTCAGTCTCACTCTCAAACCCTGCAGGAAAAAAAACACTGGTGTTTTGAACGGTGTTACCTCCTTCTGTTCTTTCCCAGTGTACCACATTACCTACCCAGCCAAAGAAGAATCCCTTTACTTCCTGCTCTGAGGTACTAGGACATACATAGCATTTAAAATGTATTCATTTGAGTGGTTGCAGATTGCAGCACATTTAGTCCATGAGGAGAATTGTACCTATGCGAATAAATCACAAAAGTGGTGACAGATACTTTTTAAAAGAACCATGTAAGAGTTCTTCTTAAGTATTCTAAGTATTCTTCTTTTACAGTGCATTACAAGAAATCCTAGCCTGGAACTGCTGAGAAAATAATTCATCCTGATTTTTTTAAAGCCTGATTCAGTCCTCTTAACGTAATTTCCTGAGCTTTGAACTCATTGAGTCTTCTAATAGTGTCCTTAAATGAGAGAAGGAGGTAATTTTCTCTCTCACTGCCTTTAGGAGATCATCAATCATGCATTACTCAAAAGTGTTAGCATTGCGCCATTCTGACTTTTTTTCTTCTAAAGAATCCTAATCATGCATGGAGAAAGTGCTGTAGTGTAAAAGTTTCCATTTATAAATTGCACAGTCTTTGTGCAGAATTACTGTACCTCCTACAAGGCAATTTTAGTATAAAACCTGACAATGACTCAAATCCCTAGCTATTATACTTTTTTTATAACCTTTCCATCACCTGCTGCCACAACACATTTTTATAACAAGCAAATTCCATGGATGTTATCATGACAGATTTATAAATGAGTTGTGCTGTGATTGTATCACAGAAAATGTGCTTATTAAGCCAAGGGGTGATGCAAGTATTGAGCTATTTGAAAAGCCAAACCACTTCTATTTAAATCCCAAGAAACAGGCTCCAAGATATTAAGAACTGATTTGACTGAGCAGTTTTCAATATTTGCATATTCATTTAATTTCAATATTAAAACACTGTCAAATTATACACTAGCCTTTCCGCTTGAAAAGTGGATTACATCATATGAAATATGATGGCCTTTGTCTAAGTTCTCAACTGACTGTCCCTGCATTACAAAAATCAATATTTACTTTTCCAAAAGGAAATGCAAGTGACAGAAGGTGATTAGGAGAAATTAAGTCTGAATTCTAACTGTATCCAGGGGCAGTAAATACCCAGGAGGAAAGCACGAAATAATTTCTGAATCTCACAGTTCATTGAAATGAAAAGCATTTCCATATTAGACATTAGTTACTTCTGGAGAATAAATCAGACCTGGAACAAAACATCCCTGGTGCGTTCCTCCTTATTTACAATGTTCTGTTTCCTGAATACACCACAGCACAGAAAGAGACATCTCTTTTCACCATTCCAAGGCCCCACAGCACAATGTTCTTGGTTCAGGATCACAATCCCAAGGAATTCCCACTTTCTTCTTCCATTACATCCACTTATCTTTCCACTCAAACAACATCCTCTGAACTCCATTCACTCCTGTAATACCCATTTCTAAATGGCCTTACATGAAACTTTGCTGTGAGCAGCTGCATGCCCATCTTTTGCCAGGGGAGATATTACTGTTTCAAAAGCTGCTTATTTGTTTCCAAATACTTGTGGAGAAGGGGCACATCTTTTCCCACTGTGGTTTCATTATGCTTTAAACCAGTCTTTCATGGGGTATATATAGTAGCAGCAGCAGGGAGCAGCCTACACTTGAGGCTAGCAGTCTCACAGAATTACTGTGCAAATACGACTTAGTGCTTTCTCCTCTTTCATCCAAGACTTGAGTAACTGGCACTGCCTCATGCCTGTCAAAAGACTGCTCTGTAAATCCATTCTGAGCAGAAAAAGGAAAATATAAGTAAAATGCACATGTTCACTAAGTCTGTTTTTTAACCTTTTGAACCCTAGAGAAGCTTTTTAAAGCAATCAGCTCCGAGTGCAAATGATACCCTGCTGCTGCTTATCCTCCTTTCCCCAGAAACCCATTTGCAAAGTATTATTTGTTTATTTCTCTCAGGATAGAAATAAGCACCAAACATGGGAATGTTAATACACTTCATAATGATAAACCAGGGGTTTAAATGAGCACAAAAACTTGCTGAGGCAAAGAAAATTATTTTAAAGCTCTAATAGGATTCCTTGCATGAATTTGAGCCATATGTACATAAAGCACTGACCCAGGACATAGCCACTGCCGTTTCTATTGTCATTATGACCTTGCAAGTTGTGTCTTATTAATGAGCGTACACTGCTGTGCTTTACCTGTTGTGGGAGTTGCTGTACCTCTGAAATCCCCTCTTTTTCTGAGAACCATCCCCTATTAAGTATAAAACTGCTGTGAAATGAGGTGATACCACACATAACAGGAAAAGCTCAGAGCAAAAGATCTGCATATTGACAAGAGACACCTGTGTTGCCTCAATGACCAGTAGCAATCCAGCATGGGCCAGGTGTGCTACCTCCCTAGGCAAAGAAGTGACACTGAATTACCCCTGCCACCATTGCATAAGAGGATCCACCTCAGGTAGCTGGAAAACAAGAGAAGTAAAGAATAACTGCTTATAAGCATGCAGATATTTGGTGTTCTTTCCCTTTACAGCCAGCCACCCAAAAATGTACATGCAGAGCACACACAAAAATCTTCTTCCTTGCAGAAGAGAATGGAGAAGATATACTGGTCACTGCAGCAGGCTAATGCTATGGAAGCACTCAGCCTGCTAAGAGAGGATGGTAGAGGAGAGCCAGCAAACAAGTTTTGTTTCTGTAAATAGATACCACAAAATTACATGTACACAGAGTAAACCTCAGTTAAAGATTAGATGACAAAGTACTGCAGCAGGTTTGGCTTCCTACTTAAATCTTGCCGATTCAACTTAATTCCTGGGGTCCCTGCAGACAGTACAACATCCATGACTCTATCTTTTCTCATCCCATAGGCATATATCATGCAAAGCTGTATGTATGAATAGTCTGAACAGGGCTGTGCTTTCAGCTGCACACTTTTTTTATCTCCTGCAGTGCTGTCACTCTCCCACAGGATGGCTGATGCCACTGGCACTATTAATGCAGTGTCTTGCCCAAATATGTGTCACTTCTATCTGAAAGAGCAAGTTAGAGAGATTTCCTGGAAATGTTAATGTATCTATGCAGAAACTCACATGCCTGGTCCCAAGGAGGGAAGCAATTTATGGAAGTACACAGGATGGGATCCTTATCATGTACACCTTCTCAGACCCACAACATTTTTTCATGTAACTTTCTCAGTTCTTCAGGTCAAGACAGTGTAATTGACCCTGCTAGTCAGAATTGCAATATTTCAGGTTTCTTTCTTCAGCTTTTGTTTGGCTCCAAATTCATCTGTCAGGCAAACAAGGATGAAAAGAAAAATAATATGAGCTGCATAGCCGGAAATTTTCATCAAATGAATGATCAAAAATCTTCAAATAGTTATTAAAACAAAAGCTTAGCTTTTCTTTCCTTCTGCTGCACAGAAGCAGCCTCAGTGAGAAAGTCACTAGTGCCTACTTACAGAGCATATTTTCTCATTCTAATGTTTGTTTGCTGTTTCAAGTGCAGCATATAATCAATGAGCAGTTAAATTTTGAGCCTATTATAGAACTCTAAAGTGTTGAAAACCCACAGCACATTCACTGCTAAGGAGCATACTGTTTCTAGCCTCTATCCAAACTGATAATCTTTGTTTTCCACATCAATATTCTCCATCACATGTGAGTCTGTGAAGTTTTCTATATATATAAATGTTGATTGACTCTGCCTCACCCAAAGCTTATGCACGATTTCAGTGCAAAGGCTTCCAGTGATCTCATGGATCAGATGATGTACAAAAAATATCTCATAATGGTAGATGTACCTGAAGAAAACCTCTGATTAAGTTAAGTGGATCTGCAAGCCAATTTTACTAAAAAACTCCAAGTGTGCAGGATGATAACTTTATGGATCTATTCTTTAGCCACCAGCTTCACAAGGTGTCAGGCTGATAGAAACCACAACTACTCATCTGCCAATCTCCAAACATTTTTCATAAGGAAAAAGGCTGTGTGCATACCTCGCCAGGTTTTTCAGATACAGGCACCCATAAAAGCATGAATATTTATTATGGGAAACTGAACAGTGACGTGCTTTTACCGTCTAGGAAGGTGGTAGTACTTGAAAGAACTATTCTCCTACTGCTCCATTTATGAGTTTATAGGTAAACAGAGACCACTGGCTGTTTGCAGGAAGTATGAAAAAGATTTGATTTACAGTTGTTTTGCTTTTAGGAGTTCTGAAAAGTTTGCAAATGGAAGTTGTTTTTCTACCTCCCTTGTTGCCATGAGTCCCTAGTGTAAGGGAAACCTGCAGTTCTCAGAAAGAACAGGTGCCAGTGGTACATTTTTATTCTTCTGACTTTTGCACTGCAATCTTCTTTTATTTATTTCTTTATTTATAAGCAAGACCACCACTGAAAAAATATTCTAATTAATCTGTGTTACAATGACCCTTCTCTTTTTAATGTGTTCACGGCAGTTTAGGAAAAAAATACTGAGACATCCAGTAATAAAATTTTTCTGAATTTAAAATTTAAAAAATTGTTGAAAACAATGTTGAAAAAAGTGATGTAAATGAGATCTTTAGGGGAAAAAAAGCCAAACTGGGATCAGACTAGGAGTTGTGCTCATGTAGAGCCCCATTCCATTACAAATGAAGAGGGTTTGACTTCCTGAGAGAACATGACATAAATGACTTCTTATGAGTCTACGTTCATTTTTTTGTAATTGACTGATTCTGCTTGGCTTCTCTTATTGCATTAAAATTTTTAACTACTTATTATTTGAGCTAATTTGTTTGTAACAAGCTTTATCTTTCTGGAAACGTGCACAAGTAGCATACCCATATTGTTTTTCAACATTTTATTCAAAGACACAGTACTCACATCCAGAAATAACACACTTCTATGGAAATCTGTTCCAGTCCATGTGGCTATGCTAACAGGAACTTTCAGTTTGTGGTTTTCTTTTTCTTTTTCTTTTTTTTTTTTTTTTTTAACACTGATTAAGTCATTCTTCTTGAAAAGGATCATAACTTTCTTTGCTAAAACTTCATAAACATAAAGATAGAATATTTTCAGACAATGTTAATTCCTTTACTGCCCTGCAGGAATCAACCTCTGCAAATATATTGCCTAAAAACACAGTGTTGGGTGAGAGGCTGGACATGAGTCAGCAGTGTGCATTTCCAGCCCAGGAAGCTGATTGGATCCTGGGCTGCATCAAAAACAGCGTGACCAACAGGGTGAGGGAGGGGATTCTGCCCCTCTGGTCTCTCGTGAGACCCCACCTGCAGTGCTGCATCCAGCTCTGGGGTCCCAGCACAGGAAGGACATGGACCTGCAGGACAGAGTCCAGAGGAAGCCACCCTGTTGTCTAGATGGGTGGAGCATCTCTCCTATGAGGAAATACTGAGAGAATTAGGTTTGTTCAGCCTGGAAAAAAGGATTGCAGCCTCTATAGAGTCTATGAGAAAGATGGAGAGAGATTACTTACAAAAGCAGGTACAGACCAGGTGCAATGGCTTCAAACTGAAGGTGAGTGGGTTTATACTAGATATGAGGAAGAAACTATATACTATGAGGATGGTGAGGCACTGGAACAGGTTACCCAGAGAAGTTGCAAATGCTGCTGGAAGTGTTCAGGGTCAGGCTGGACAGGGCTTTGAGCAACCTGATCTAGTGGGAGATGTCCCTGCCCATGGCAGGAGGGCTGGAATTAGATGGTCTCATAAGTCCCTTCCAACTCAATCTATTATTCTATGATTCTGTGATCATGCTGTGACTTAGTTTGGTGTGCAACTACTCTGCTGATCTGTTGGGGAGAACTTTCACTCCCTTAGTGAAAATCCTGAATCTTGCAATCTACTACCTCCCTCTTCCAGGTATCCCCGCTCTTAACCCTAGTACTTTTTTGGGAGACAGTCTAAGAGATAGAATAGACATCACTGCACCCATCCAGATGCTTCTGGAGGCACTTCACTGCACCAGTGATGAAGAAGTGTTCCACTGGATGCTGCAAGTGCAGCATCCAGTGCGAGGAAGGAAGAGAACAATGGCAGAGCAGGGCTCTCTGCCTCTCTACCTACAGCCTGGTTATTACTGACAGACAATTGCACCTTACATACAGTAAGTTCTGTGGCGGTCAGTCTCCCCAGCCAACATGTTCCTGAGCAATAAGAAAATATTCTACCCAGCTGCCTGTGTAGTTAGAAGGATATTTGAAAGGATAGACTGGGGAAGCCTTTTGCTGTTGATGAGCAATAGCACAAGACAAGACAGGATTCAATTTCCAGTGCACAAACCTGCATATCATTGTCCCACAAGCACACCTTTGAATGTCACTCTTTTGCAATAGCCCCTTTGCAGACTTACCTCATTTTCTACTCTTTTATTCACTACTACTTTGATTCTTCAAGTCTGGCTCAGCTCAGCTTTTCATGCAGTACATGATCCAGACAGATGCCTTCTCTTGCTCTTACTATCCAGACCCATGGATTTTGTCTAGTTCAACACAATTCTTTTCCTTCTTCTGTTTCTTTTGCAGTTTAGAGCCAGGCTTCTTTCTGTTCCTTCACACTTACTGTGCTTGCTGTAAACACCTTCTCATCTGTAACCTGCCATCTGAAACAGATTGCCTCTTTCTCTCTGCTACATCAATTCATTCTCTCTTTCCAAATCTCAGTCAAAAGCATAGATTTTCTCACTATGCTGTATCTTTTAATTTTTTTTTCATTGTGTTATCAGCTTTATGCCTGAATGCCTTAATTAGCTCACTGTAGAATGCCCTTACACAAAGACTTTCTGTAATTTATAGTCCTCTGTATGTGTGAGGGACATTTCAGGCTGTATTATTTATGACATTTTCTGTAAACAGAGCACAATAGTAATCCTGTGGTCTGCCAATAAATCAGTGTTACCTATATGAAAATTATGAGCTGAAAAGAAAGACTGCATATCATGACTGTACAATAGAATTAATGAATCAACTGCTTTAAAGCATACCACATTTTCTTTTGTATTTTTTCAAGCATTTGGATCATGTGAAGGGTAGAACTAATTTCATGTAAAAGCAAGATATTTTTACCAAGTTAAATTAGCAAGACTTGTGAAGTTATTACATGGGCTCTCTGCTTAATTTAATGAACTACTGGTAAATTTACTGTAGGTGCAACTCCAATTCCTGCTGAACACCTGACAGCCTCAAAAGTGGTGTCTTTGCAGAGACAAACAAAGGACAAAAATAAAATGACAATTCAAAGCTAAAGATGGAAAAGATCAGTTGTATCCCTTAGGGAGCCACTGGTACCTGCTGCAGACTGACAAATTCATGGTCAATCCCAATATGTCAGTAAATTGCACAGACTATGAAAGTACCATCCAAGAAAAAGTGTACACATTGCTTTTGCCCACACTCAGATTGACATGGGAATAGAATTTTACTCACTAGTTTTTGAATTAATTAATCCAATTTAATTTTTTCATAGAAAGCTTAAGGATTACAAAAATTTTGGAAAACTGCATTTATATTTTACTGGATTTAATCATGCCTGTAGCATAGTAACTGATAAACTAAATACTACTATTCTAGGTCATACTCCCTGGCAGTAATCTTTCAGGAATACATTCTCAGAGAAGGAAGCAGGAGAGGGAAGATAAGAAAATCAAAGCAGGAAAAAAAAGAAACCAGGCCACAGCATACTTAATGGAGACAATAAGCTGAGAAAAAAAGCAAGGAAAAGGAAAAGCAGACATCAATGTATGTGCAGTGTGGAGAAATGATAGGCAAGAGAAGAAAACCTAACAGGTCTTGAAGACTACTGTAAATGTTTCTTAAAATGAAAGAAAATAATCCCTACTCACCTTGCTTTAGATAAATTAGAGAGTTATGATTTAGATAATGCTTTTAGATAAGCTTTTTAGAAATGCTTTAGACAAAAGAGAGAAACATATTTATTTTTATTCTAGTCTTAGTTACTTAGTTATACCATATAATCCATTGCTGTGGTTGACACGTGAATTATGTGAGTCTGTGGCAGCAAATAGTTTCTCTACAACTTTTGGTCAATAACCTGAAAATGTGAGACCCTGTTTTATGAACACATTCCTACACACCTCCTTTCTCTCTACTGGATGGCAATGATGTCCTTCTTATAATACAAATTTTTAAAAGAACTTAAAAAATGGCTTTCTCTCCTGTTTAGTAACAGAGTCTCAGAGTCATAAAATGGGCAGGGTTGGAGGGGACCTTAAAGACCATCTCGTTTCAAGTCCCCTGCTTTTGAAGGGACAGCTTCCACTAGATGAGGTTGCTCAGCCATACCTACAATGTTTAAGTTTCTATCAAATATGCAACACACATTACCATCACATAAAGTTCGTCTTTTTATGTTATGTTCCTTTCAGGTAAAAATAACCATGCATTTAGCAGTGTTTCATACCACCGTAGCTCAAAGCACACACAGGACTGGGTACAGCAAAACCACCTGTAGCTGTGGGCTGGGAGAATGTGCCTACTACAACTGTGGGAAAAATCTATTTGGTAACTGACAAGAACTTGTTTTGTTTTGCTCATTTTCTTCTAAAGACAATATTTATTGTCATAGAAACAGATAAGAATTATGTTTCTACAGTCTGCAAGTGAATAAGACTTGAGGAAGCAGGGAGAGGAGTATGGCTTGCACAGTGTGAGAAAGCAGGTCCCTGTCTTTGGGAGCTTGAGGAAGGAGAGCAGGGCAAGTTTGAAGGTTCCCAATGAACAGGAGCTGTCCCAGCCAGTGCCTAGCAAGGCAACTGTCCAGCTGAGTTAGGAACCATAGCCTTGTCCTTCTCATTAAATCTGAGCCCACTTTTTTCTGCTCATTAGAAAAAAAGACGATGTACAGACATGAATCGCTGAGCAGTGGTAAATAAGTAAAAGTGGGGAAACTCTGTTCTGCAGAAAGCTAAATTCTCTGTGTCTCCATTGTCTTCCCAAGCAGTTATTCCTCAGGATCCAACTCCTATTATAAAAGGCCTTTTCAATCATGAATTTCCCACCCTTAAATCAGGTAGCCTCCTTGACCCTTCCTCACAGCTTTCTTTCATGATGATTCTTGGCCATGTAAAAAAACTGTTTTGCTGTAGCAATATCTCATATTTTGTCTACTCTCATTTGAATAATTAATCTTCAAGGCCTAACAAACTCACTGATGGCCTTCTGCAGAGCGTATCAATTTATCCTGGCATTCCCAGCCCACATCCATAAAGGTGAAGCTGTAATATGTGCAATTAATGCTTAGTATACAAATGGAGTCTGTAATTCAATACAGATTTGAATAGCAAAGAGAATTCACATTTGCAGATCATGGTTTTCTGAGATACCACAGAAAATTTGAGGCAAAGTTACACAGTTTTGCCCCAGAGTCCATACCAGAAATGTACATAGAACTTAAACCACATGAATTCACTTTTATTTTTTATTTTTATAGGAACTATGTGTATTTGCTGGGAGTATCTTTACCCTGAAGTCTTTTCTTTTATATAAGAAAGACTAAGAGACTGATTTAACAAGGTCTAACAAGGATCTGTGCATGTTTGCATACATAATGAAGTTCAGAACAGGTCTTCTAGATGAGGATTCTCTGTTAGTACTTGCAAAATGCCCACGCTGTGTTTCTAGTGCTCGTGTTTGGTTTTAGTTTTAAGTTCTCTCAATTCACTGGCATCAATTACCATTTCCAGGGACACAATTTTTAAAAGATGAGCTCAAAAGAATAATTTTTGCTTGCCATTTCAGTTCTATTCTCCCATCTACTCCTACCCTCACTCCCAGAGATACATGATTCCACATCCCTGCTCGTAGAGCTGTGGCTCACAGAGAGTATTGATCAACATGGCCCTATGGACACTGACAAATACGGACTGTTGGCATCTGGAAGAGCTCAACAGAGAGACAGCCATTCCACTAAGCAGGATTATCTCTGTTGAAGACCTAGCAGGCCCACCTTTTATCATTCACACCATCATGTGTTTGTCTTCTGCTTGCAAATCTATCATATTATAACGCAATACATCATAAGCCAGAAGGCATTTCATTGTAGTTTGATTTATTTGGATGCAATACATGTTCATGAAGAGAGCTGGAACTCTTTAGAAAGGCACTTGTTTGTTTTTCATGGCTTTGTTTACAGAAGACAAAACAATTAAGTGATTGTTGAATTTCTGCAGGCAGACAGCTATATAGTTTAGACTTTACCAGCTTTTGGAACTTAAAAAAATCCAATGGCCAGAGAGGCTGGAAAATGGTGAGACAATTTCACATTTCTTCTACCCTTCAGAGTGGTTCAAAATATATTTTAGCTCAGGGAAAGCTGTTGGTTATGGACTAATTTTGCAAGTACTCTCTTCATCTGGTTTCCATGTTGTAAATGGCATGAGAAAAGCAAGCTTTCTCTTCACCTCCTTATGGCAGTGACTAAAACAGGAAAGAAGAATAGGAAAGCAAGCATATGAACAAAGATGGCAGGGATTTTCCAAACAGAAAGACAAAACATGCTAGAGGACATCTGCCCTTGGTCCTCCAAATAAACACCCATCGACACAATCAGGAAGTCAAAAATAAAGAATGCGAACAATCTCATAATATTTAGACCAGAAGGTACTTTTGAAAAGTCATTGCACTTCCTCAGATCTTTTATTGGCTGAGAATTTGCTACTTCACTGCTTCTAACTTTTTGTACTTGGGTCATGAGAATGAGTGAATGCAGAGCAGATGGGTGCATTAAACCACACTCCTAATGGAATGGGGGAAGAAAGCGGTGAAACAAGAGAAAGGAGAAATAAGAACACCACGATTCTATTCCTGTAGCAATGGGTTATTCCAAGTGCATCTATCTGTGCGTGTTATACAACCCCAAGTTCCTATACACTGGAGAACACTTTGAAGATTCTTTAATACTCTTCCAAAATGGTACAGTATCCCATCTTTTTAGCACATACCTTCAGACTACTCATCACAGCATAACAGTTTCTCAGAAACAGGGAGAGGAGGGGTGGAAACAGTCTGCAGCACAAAAATGAAATTCTGGAAGTACTACTATTACTGAGATAAAGGGATGGAAACATAATGTAAACAAACAATTTGTAAGAGTTTTGAAAGCAAGCTCCCATCTGTTCTAGGCACACAAAAATGCTACAGAAGGGACTATAATTTACAGCATAAATGGCAGTACTGTTAACCTCAATTTAACAGGAGAAAGAAAACTGCTATTCATGTCAAACACCACAGCATTATATAAATGATCCACACAGAGCTGAAAAACTGAGACACAGAAATAAAATGGTATGATTTATTTCACAAGGAAACCAGGGGCAGAAGCCCACATATACAGGTATGCCTGATACACTTTGTCAAATCAGTGCTGAAACATACTCTGTGGTAAATAAATAAAAAAAATTCCCCAGGTTCTTCACATCTTCTGGGGGAGGGAAAAAAGAAAAAAAAAAAAAAAAAGAAAAAATAAGAAAAAAATAAACCACCAAAAATCAGACCTTTCAAATATCTGGTAATTATTTTCTCAGTGATCATTCTATACCAGCTGCTGTGATTTACTGTTTCACTCCAAAACCAAAATGGAAAATAAGGTTGTTTGGGAACAGAGGTCCCTTCAGCAGTGTTGTGTGAGTGATGTGGCATTTGTAACTGCACTTTAGATGATTTGGGAGCACAAGCCCTCCTCAAAGTCATGGCACAGATAAAAGAATTTAATCCACCATCACAGATGCAGGATTCCTCTTCTAAGTGGATTGGTGATGAGAGCAGCTGGAATTATAGACATCAGAGTCATTCTGCTCTGCTAGTTGAGAGGAAAGAACATTTTCCAGTTCTTTAGCAGATATCACTTGCTAAAGTCATTAGGATGAAATGGGTCTTACCCTTAGGAAACTACACCAGTTACAGGGATGTGCATTTGGCCTGTTTCATAGAGGTGTCTATTTTCCTGCAGTTACCTAGGAAGAGTGTCCTGGGTTGCAGTATATTCTATCACCATCCTCATGTACTGTTGAAACCAGGTGAGGCAGTGCTCCCTGCCTCCCCCCCCCCCCCCCCCCGGGCTACCTTCTGTTAATGGGCCCATCAATGCCCTGCCCCATGACTCATAGATAACTTCCCCCTGTATTGTCCCCTGTTAATGGGCCCACCACTGCCTTGCTGCATGACTCAGAGATAACTTCCTCCTGGACTGTTTTCTGTTAATGGCTCATCAAGGCCTTATCTCATGACTCACCATCCCATTGTGAGATGCTCCTCCCCGAGGGAGGAGCCAAGCATTCCATACTGGATATAAGCTGAGAATTCGAACACCACAGCAGCCCTTACCTACGGGACTTCCAGAGGACAGGAGCTACTGCTGGACTTTCAGCTGAAGACCAGACCCCCTTTCTTCCAGAGGATCACGCTTCAACAAGACCACCTCATCTGGACGACTACCATCACCCTAACAGGGTTCCAGGCTGTATTCTGACTCTGACAGTGTTTTTGATATTATTGCATTTATTCTTTTTATCATTTTCCTATTAAATTATAATTCTGACTTGCGATCTCTCACTGGTTTGATTTCAAACTAGTACATATTTTGGCGCCCAACGTGGGGCATTAACCTGAGAGAAAGTCAGAATTGCAATTTCATATTAACAGAAACCTATCCACCATGGTGGTTGGCTTGTCTATATGGGTACTGTATCTTGCTCTCTATATTTTCCCTCACATGGGGAACTACTTGCCTGTTGTATTGCTCCTGTTGAGACCAGGGAATGGTATGAGAATTGCTTTATTGGTTTATTATGCTTATGGCATGATAACCTGTGAGGCAATGAATACCATTCGGAATATATACTCAATTTTGTTTGCTTGTCCTAGTCTGGGCTGCTACATCTGGGACCTTCTCAACAATCGCACCCTGCCCTTGGTGGGAAGAGTGGAAAGTGGTTTCTTCCAGCCTTTCAGGTCAGGCACAGCAGTTTTTAAAAATATTGAGTTCTCTCTGGATGCCAAGGACAGCCTAGTCTTGCTGTTTTGTTTTCTCTGCATGGCCTGCACCATGTACACCATGCTTAGAAACAAAGCACTGTTTGGTGTGGTACAGCGTCTTCTTGAGGAGGAAGAGAAAAGAACCAAGAGCAGAGCAACAGCATCCATGACCACACAGACTGCCACAGAGGAGAAAGGAACCAAGAGCAAAGCCACAGCGTCCGTGTCTACGCAGACTGCCACAGAGGAGAAAGAAACCAAGAGCAAAGCAACAGCATCCGTGTCCACTCAGACTGCCACAGAGGAGAAAGGAACCAAGAGCAAAACAACAGCGTCCATGTCTACGCAGACTACCACAGAGGAGAAAGGAACCAAAAGGGCCATGAGCACCTCCACACAAACAGTCACCGAACCAGAGCAGCCTAAACCGGTAGAAGTTGCCCCCATTCAGAAAAAGAAATCAAAAAGCAAATCAGTCCGCATAGTGACTGATGAGGGTGAGGCAGGACCTTCACACGCAGCGGAGGAGACAGAACCAGAGATTATCACTCGCTCTCTATCCCTAGGTGAGCTGCGTGACCTGCGGAGGGAATTCACCCGCCAGACGAACGAGTCCATCCTAACCTGGCTGCTCCGCATCTGGGACGCTGCAGCAAACGACACCATCCTGGATGGAAGTGAGGCCAGGCAACTGGGATCGCTGTCCCGGGATGTGGTCATTGACCAGGGGATTGGGAGAACCCAAGAAACTCTCAGCCTCTGGAGGCGACTGCTGACAAGTGTAAGGGACAGATACCTCTGCAAAGAAGACCTCCAGGTGCACCAGGGAAAATGGAGCACAATGGAACAGGGTATCCGATGCCTGAGGGAGTTGGCTGTGCTGGAGATCATTTTTGCAGAAGATGAGAGATTTCCTAAGAGCCCAGATGGTGTCCAGTGCACGTCACAGATGTGGCTGAGATTTGCACGGCTTGGACCAGAGATGTACTCCCGTTATCTGGCAACACTGCAATGGAGGGAAGGTGAGGACAGGGTGGGTGTCCTGGCCAATAAACTAAGAATCTACGAGGACACTGTCACTGCCCCGTTTCGCACCCATGTCTCATCTGTGGAAACAAGGCTGGCTGAGCAAGTCCGGAGCTTGATTGAAGAGGGCCATCAGAAACTAAAAAAGGAACTTAAGGAAGAAATTTACCACGTCTCCCCAGAACCAACAAGAGTCTCTGCTATTAGGAGTAGGCATTCCCCAGCCAGGGAGAAAGGATACACCCCACGAGGTAACCTCTGGTTTTTTCTCCAGGAGCATGGAGAAGACATGAGGAAGTGGGATGGAAAACCCACCTCCTCCTTAGCAGCCCGGGTACGTGAACTAAAAAGAGGGACAACTACCACAAGGAGCTCATCTAGAGCCAGCGCCGCTCCGGTCTCTCGTGGCCAGAACATCAGAAGGTATAGAAATGATGATATGAGTGATCCTCTTGAAGGGACATCAAGAGCATATTCACCGGAGGAGAGCAACGTGCACCATGACCAGGATTAGAGGGTCCCTGCCTCTAGCCAGGTAGAGGAGAGGGACAACCGGATCTATTGGACAGTGTGGATCCGATGGCCTGGCACATCTGACCCACAAAGATATACGGCTTTGGTTGATACCGGCGCTCAATGCACTCTAATGCCATCAAGGTATGTGGGAGCGGAACCCATTTCTATTTCTGGGGTGACAGGGGGATCCCAGGAGCTCACGGTACTGGAAGCTGAAGTGAGTTTAACTGGGAATGAGTGGCAGAAACACCCCATCGTGACTGGTCCAGAGGCCCCATGCATCCTCGGCATAGATTACCTCAGGAACGGGTACTTCAAAGACCCAAAAGGTTATCGCTGGGCTTTTGGGATAGCTGCTCTAGAGACAGAAGGCATCAGACAACTGAGTATCTTGCCTGGTCTCTCAGACAACCCTTCTGCTGTGAGACTACTGAGAGTTGAAGAACAACAGGTACCAATTGCCAGAGCAACAGTGCACCGTCGGCAATACCGCACCGACAGAGACTCTGTGGCCCCCATCCATACGATGATTCGTGAGCTGGAGAGCCAAGGGGTGGTCAGCAAGGCTCGTTCACCCTTTAACAGCCCCATATGGCCAGTGCGTAAGTCCAGTGGAGAATGGAGACTGACGGTGGATTACCGTGGACTGAATGAAGTCACGCCACCACTGAGTGCAGCCGTACCAGACATGCTGGAGCTTCAGTATGAGCTGGAATCCAAGGCAGCAAAGTGGTACGCGACCATTGATATTGCAAATGCGTTTTTCTCCATTCCTCTGGCAGCAGAGTGCAGGCCTCAGTTTGCCTTCACCTGGAGGGGTGTGCAGTATACCTGGAACCGATTGCCCCAGGGGTGGAAGCACAGTCCTACTATCTGCCATGGACTGATCCAGACTGTGCTAGAAAAGGGTGAGGCTCCAGAACACCTGCAGTACATTGATGACATCATTGTGTGGGGGAACACGGCAGCAGAAGTATTTGAGAAGGGACAGAAGATCATCCAGATTCTCCTGAAGGCTGGTTTTGCCATCAAGAGGAGCAAAGTCAAGGGACCTGCCCGGGAGATCCAGTTCCTGGGGGTAAAGTGGCAAGATGGACGGCGTCAGATTCCCACTGAAGTCATCAATAAGATCACTGCAATGTCTCCACCGACCAACAAGAAGGAAACACAAGCTTTCCTAGGTGCCATAGGCTTTTGGAGAATGCACATTCCTGAATATAGCCAGATTGTGAGCCCTCTCTACCTGGTTACCCGCAAGAAGAACAATTTCCATTGGGGCCCTGAACAGCAACAAGCTTTCGCCCAGATCAAGCAGGAAATCGCTCATGCGGTAGCCCTTGGTCCAGTCAGAACGGGGCCAGAAGTGAAAAACGTGCTCTACTCTGCAGCCGGGAACAATGGTCTGTCCTGGAGCCTTTGGCAGAAGGTGCCTGGTGAGACTCGGGGTCGACCACTGGGATTCTGGAGCCGAAGCTACAGAGGATCCGAGGCCAACTACACCCCAACAGAGAAGGAAATTTTGGCCGCCTATGAAGGAGTCCAAGCTGCCTCAGAGGTCATTGGTACTGAAGCGCAGCTGCTTCTGGCACCCCGACTGCCAGTGCTGGGGTGGATGTTCAAGGGAAAGATTCCTTCCACGCATCATGCCACCGATGCTACTTGGAGCAAATGGATTGCCCTCATTACACAGCGTGCCCGTATTGGAAACCTGAACCGCCCTGGGATTCTGGAAATTATAACAAACTGGCCTGAAGGTGAGACTTTTGGATTATCTTCTGAAGAAGAGGAGCAAGTGACACGTGCTGAGGAAGCCCCACCATATAATGAGCTACCGGAGAGTGAAAGACGATATGCCCTCTTCACCGATGGTTCCTGCCGAATTGTAAGCACTAACCGGAAATGGAAAGCTGCTGTATGGAGCCCCACACGACGAGTTGCACAAGCTACCGAGGGAGAGGGTGGATCGAGTCAGGTCGCAGAACTTAAAGCTGTCCAGCTGGCTTTAGATATTGCTGAAAGAGAGAAGTGGCCGAGGCTCTATCTCTACACTGACTCCTGGATGGTAGCTAATGCTCTGTGGGGATGGCTGGATCGCTGGAGAAAAGCCAACTGGCAGCGCAGAGGGAAACCCATCTGGGCCGCTGAGATTTGGCAGGACATCGCCGCTCGGGTGGAGAAGCTGATCGTGAAGGTTCGACACGTGGATGCTCATGTACCCAAAAGTCGGGCTAATGAAGAGCACCGTAACAATGAGCAGGTGGATCGAGCTGCCAAGGTGAAAATATCACAGGTGGATCTGGACTGGCAGCACAAGGGAGAATTATTTTTAGCTCGTTGGGCCCATGATGCCTCTGGTCATCAGGGACGAGATGCAACGTACCGATGGGCTCGTGAGCGAGGGGTGGACCTTACTATGGACAGCATCTCACAGGTTATCCACAACTGCGAGACCTGCGCTGCAATCAAACAGGCCAAGCGGGTGAAGCCTCTGTGGTACGGTGGAAGATGGTCCAAGTACAGGTATGGGGAAGCCTGGCAAATTGACTACATCACCCTTCCCCAAACCCGCCAAGGCAAGCGCTACGTGTTGACCATGGTGGAAGCAACCACTGGATGGCTGGAGACATACCCTGTGCCTCATGCTACTGCCCGGAACACCATCTTGGGCCTGGAAAAGCAAGTCCTTTGGAGACATGGCACCCCTGAGAGAATCGAGTCAGACAACGGGACGCATTTCAAGAACAGCCTCGTAAGTACTTGGGCCAGAGAACATGGAATTGAATGGATCTATCATATCCCTTATCATGCACCAGCTGCTGGGAAAGTTGAACGGTGCAATGGACTACTCAAGACTACCCTAAAAGCACTTGGTGGAGGAACCTTCAAAAATTGGGAAGTGAACTTAGCAAAGGCCACCTGGATGGTTAACACCAGAGGATCCATCAATCGAGCTGGTCCTGCCCAGTCTGAACCCTTGCACACGGTGGATGGAGATAAAGTCCCTGTGGTACACATGAGAGGTATGTTAGGAAAGACTGTTTAGATTAATCCCACCTCAGGCAAGAGCAAACCTATCCGTGGGATTGTCTTCGCTCAAGGACCTGGTTGCACTTGGTGGGTAATGCGGAAAGATGGGGAAACCCGATGTGTGCCACAAGGAGACCTCATTTTTAAGTGAGAACTGTGTGTAAGGTTCCATTGTATATATATATATGTGTGTGTGTGTGTGTGTGGAGTTTAAGGAAGGTACTGATTTGGAATTATGTAGATGGTAATAGAATAAGGGGTGGATTATGTCCTGGGTTGCAGTATATTCTATCACCATCCTCATGTACTGTTGAAACCAGGTGAGGCAGTGCTCCCTGCCTCCCCCCCCCCCCCCCCCGGGCTACCTTCTGTTAATGGGCCCATCAATGCCCTGCCCCATGACTCATAGATAACTTCCCCCTGTATTGTCCCCTGTTAATGGGCCCACCACTGCCTTGCTGCATGACTCAGAGATAACTTCCTCCTGGACTGTTTTCTGTTAATGGCTCATCAAGGCCTTATCTCATGACTCACCATCCCATTGTGAGATGCTCCTCCCCGAGGGAGGAGCCAAGCATTCCATACTGGATATAAGCTGAGAATTCGAACACCACAGCAGCCCTTACCTACGGGACTTCCAGAGGACAGGAGCTACTGCTGGACTTTCAGCTGAAGACCAGACCCCCTTTCTTCCAGAGGATCACGCTTCAACAAGACCACCTCATCTGGACGACTACCATCACCCTAACAGGGTTCCAGGCTGTATTCTGACTCTGACAGTGTTTTTGATATTATTGCATTTATTCTTTTTATCATTTTCCTATTAAATTATAATTCTGACTTGCGATCTCTCACTGGTTTGATTTCAAACTAGTACAAAGAGGAAAGCAAGTGAGGCTTTGATGTAGTGGGAAGAACCACAAATATTATTGATTAATTTGCTGAATAAAGACTCGTATTATCCCTAAAAAATATTAATCTTCCTTTCTTTATAATTTTTTTTTTCCCAGTGCAGTTGTTGCAGTTTTCCTATCAATCAGATTACTGTTAAGTTTAACAGGTTTGCCCAAAGAATATTCCCTGTGAGGTAATACAAAAATCTTCAAAAGGCACAAAAGGCATTTGCACAGGTACAAAAATTGGAAACACATTGCAGCTAGAATAAAATACTTCCCCATCAATGACAAGCAATGGTTTTGCAGAAATAGGGCTCATCTGGTAGGGCTGAAGTTTAATTTGGTACCCTCTCCACACTGCCAAAAGTTACAAGTCAAAGTTACAAAAATCATTACTTTAAAAAGAGACATTTTCTCCAGTGTTTCAAGCAAGCAATTGGAACTGTTTCCACAGAGCTGAGGGGGTTTTTGTAAGTATTTAAAATACTTTTTTTTTCTTGCATCATACTCCTGTTGTGGCAGTCTCCACCGTGTGCTAGAAACTAGCACAGGCTGCCAGGGAAGTTGTGGGCTCTCCTTCCTTGGAAATATTCAAAAGCCGCAAGGATATGGCTCTGTGCAAGTGGCATTAGTCCTGCTTGAGTGGGGATGCTGGACCAGATTCCTCTGATCTTAACCATTCTGTGATTCTATATTTATCTCTCACCAAGAAAGGCTGGTGAGACTAGCTTTGTCCCCCCAGGTGAGGTTCACTCACACCAGAAGACTCTGTGTTATGTATATACAAGAGTGCCATACACAAGACTTCCAACTTATAAATTATTTCAGTTTCCACATGTACTGCCATTACAGCAGGGCACATTTGAATCATTTGCTTTATCAATAAATTGACAATGTGCTTTCAGAACCTTATATATTTTGACACATATTGCTTCTAATCGTAATGTGAAAGAATTTGTTGAAAAACAAATACTGCTGGAGTTTCATTAGGTTACAACATTTCATCTTAAATTACGTTGCTTTACAGAGACACCTAGCATTGCAACGAACAATAACAGATGTGACTGGTTTGGCTAAGTAACAGTCACCAGACAAATACAAATTCCTAGAGGATGCTTTCACCATAACAAACTACTTGTTGTTTAACAGAGGATTGTCACTGGCAGTAACAGGCTGCTGATAACTGCCCATTAAACCTTTTGACATACAGGATACAGACACAGCTGCTGAGTGCTGGACAGCTTCATGTGTGACAACTAATTCCTGGAAGTCACTGCAGGAGCATGTTCCTGCTACAACATACTCATATACACACACATACTCTGTGTAGGATAGGAGAATGCCTGAGATAACTCATTATATGAAACCAGACTTCAAGTCAGGTTTAAAAAGTTCCTCTGAAAGCATTTTGAAACACACTTGCTGAAGTCACTGGGATGAAATAGGTCTTTTCCTTAGGAAACTGCATTGACTGCACAGATGTGCATGTGGTTTGTTTCATGGTTTAGAAGGGTCAGAGAAAACAGATAGGGAAACTGGCTTATAAAGGGTGACACACAAGGGAAAATATTGGGAATGAACAAGGGATAGTAGTACTGGAGAAGCCAGGTGATCCCTGTTCTGAGCAGGGAGGATGGGGAAGGTGCCTGGGGTAGCCTCCTCTCACAGGACAGATACAGGACCCTGCAAAGAGGAGGTATGAGAGGACATAGCTCAGGCTCTGACTAAGGTGTCAGCCAAAATCTGCCATGAGTAACCACTGGCAACCTTCCCAGTGGAAACTGGTACATTCACAACATGCAAGCACATGACTCTTAAAGACCATCCCATATTACTGAGAAATGTGAGAATTTCTGGAAGACATTCCTGTATGCCAAGTAACAGAGACTGGATACTCCTTTCTATACGAGATGCCATTTCTCCCAGACTTCTTGACAGTGATAAATAATCACCCGACTGTGAAATGGCCAGTGCAGTCCCAATGCTTTCTTATCAGCAGCAGAAAGTTCATGTGCCAGACTATGAAAAACCTGATTTAGAGAAACAGTGATATCAAGGAATCAAAACAGCAGTTAGAGAATAGACCAGGGAAAATTAGGTGCAGATATTTCTCCACTGCTCCTTTCCTTTAAGAACAAAACAAGTTCTTTATCAGAAGACATGTAAGGCCTTATTTAAGAGGCCATGATGATGACATCAACAAAGTGTATTACTACAACTAATTTATATGCATGAGTTACTACACCTGCACAGACCAGAATTTTAATGCTCAAATCTTTATATATTTGTTTAAACTATCTTAGATCCCTAACATTGTCAGAGTGGTGCAAATTGACATAAATAAAGATAACACACTACTATGGAATTTGCTTAGGCAAGAGAGATAGGCCACAGATACTGTCTATGCAATTAAGAAGAGCAGTTCTGTTCTATCACAAACAAAAAGTAGAAGTAAAGTAAAAACCACGTTGAAAGAATTATCCTGCATTTCAGCTCTATCATAAAACTTCTGCACTTAGGTGCTGTATTTACTACATATCTTCTATGGTTTCTACAAGATAAAGCAGTGTATTTGGAGGCAGTCCCTAGCTTCAAGGCCTGATTCTCTGCTCTGTGAAATTAGAAATACTTCAGTTGAAAGAAAAATCAGTCACATAAAACCTGAATCTAAATTATATTGAAACCTCGGAGCTATGCTCTTGGCTCCCCTAAAATGAGCACAGAAATGTTCAGATTCCTGCAAGCGTATCAGGAACACTATTTAGGTTACATGGCAAACAAATTACACTGAAGATAAGACCCACAAGATTCTGGAAATTTTAGTGCTGCAGACCTTAGTCTCTGGGGAAAAAACCCTCAAAGAATTCTACTGACACATACTTTAAAAAAGTAAACACAGTATTTTATGCTGGGTGTGTGGAAAAGGGAGTAAAGCTGATGGCATGAACAAAACAATTGCAATATCTCATAACAAGGGAGTTTCTTATTATTACAGCCAGCAGGAAAAGGCTATTATGTGTGGGCATTTAGGATACAAGCAAGCACAGCATCAGAGATAGATCATATGGCAAGATGATTCTGATATTACCCTAAAAGAACTTCACAACACAATCTGCCACTGTGACAAAAGAGTTCAATGAACTGCTTGATCATAGAAAATAACAGAAGAACCTGCATCTGGACAAAATAATCCATGTCATAATTCACAAGAAACATCATCTAGGAACAAATGGAGCAGACTGGAAAAAATGCAGTCCTGCTTTGCATTCCCTTCAGCCAGCTGATTTTTTTTTTTGATACAGGTCCACTGGCAATGTAATACTGGGAAGCTGTTACTACACTGCCCACCTTATAACACATGGCTGCAGATTTTCCACTGCACTGCTGCCCATAAGTTGTTTTCTCCACAAAGCTGGTATGAAGAGTCAAAAACATGACACATTAGCCAACAGTGAGATGCAGCAAGAGCAGATCTAAACAGCCAAGTGGTGGGTGCTGAGACTTGACATCTTGCAGTATGTGCATCTGGTTTATCTGTAACCTGGTTCCAAGGGCCAATGCTCACTGGTGGCTGGAATAACTTGAATTGTTATGTACAATCTCAAATTTGACCCAGAAGGCATAGACAGGATTTGGATTTCATATCCATTAATCCCAGCCAATATGGGAAAGCTTTGTAGTTTCGCTGCTTTGTTGATAAGGCCAGAAAATGATTGGACCAACTGGAGCATTCAAACCTGAACCAGAAACAAACATAAACAATTGCTGAGTAATAACCTCTCAATAAAGCAGCCCACTTTAATGCCACTTTTCTCTCTGGAAGAAGGTGTGATGTTACATTGTGCCACTTAGTTTAGAAAAATATATAGCCAATATTCTTCAGGAATACATACAACCATGTGATGTTTGATCACAGTAACATGGTGATACTTTGTGATGCTAGAGAAATAATCACTTATGCATTTATGAGACCTATCCATTCCTGCCAGCAAGCAGATACACAATGCCCTGAACAAAAAAGTTCATTTTCTAATCAGTGAACACGTGTCTCTACTATGCCTTGGCTTGGCCTAATTATTCTTAATTAATTATTGCCTTGATCATGTTGTTAAACAGAGTGGGTATTTGCAGAAACTTTATTTTGTGCTGATATTAAGGAAAGAGAGCATTAGAAAAACATTAGAAAGACTTTAAAATAAGTTTTCTTGCATAGATAAGTAATTTCTAGTTATTCTGGCAATTCAGCTAGCTGCATTTTAACATCTAATTTTGATGCTTGAAAAGTAAGGAAGATCTTGTTTAGTTTTAGGGCAGAATTTTGCTCTCATCATTGACACCTAAAGAGAACTTCAGAACTGTGTCATTAACACAATTCCATAGCTGTGGGGAAAACACATCCATATCTTCCCCTGCAGCATAAAGCCAAACTTAGAAAAAGCTGCCCTGGCAGGCACTTCAGTAAAGGCTTGTATGTTGACAGTTGGCTTTTCCTTCATTTTTTGGAGACTCAGAAGGACTGTCTGAGACAGGCAGACAGACAGACATACAATGTCTGAAGACGATTGTACACCAAGTGGGAAGTATTTTCTAGACCCCAAAGCCAGGTTATCTATTTAAAACTATAATTGTTAGATTATTGAGATTTGTTGGTGTTTTCTAATTATGATGGGCAGAATAAAGAGTAATTCTATCTATAAAATATTAACCACATTTAATTCCTACGGGCAAGAACACAGTAATAACTGGCATTTTTTTATAGACTGTTATATTACTAATGCCTTCCAGTTATTTCACTCCAAGCTGAGACCATCCCCCTGTTATTAAATCACAGCCAACATTCAAATTACCATTTGCATAAACTTTGCCTGCCTCTGGCAAGAAGACAGGAGAAATGCCTTTCATGAAATCATCAAACAAGTACTTTTCCAAAAATAAATTGAAGATTGTAGCCATTTTTTTAGTTTCTGAAATAAATGCAGCTTTCAGCCAATGTATCAAATTATTATATGTAGGGAAAATCTCAAAGAGAGCAAACTGCATTATAAATACAGTATTTGTCAAAGTGTTGTTAAACGGCATTTGAATTGGCATGTTAAACTGAATTAAAATGCGACAACATCCAGATGTAAGACTAAATCTTGTAAAGGTGTTCTCTAAGGACTGGTGTAGGAAGTCAGCCAACAAAATCACCAATCTCAATATTGCATTTCATTCTATCTCCATTTTTTGCTTCATGTTAAATATGCATTCTTGCCAGACTGATCTTCTTTTTAAAATTATGAGCTTCAATGAGGGAAAAGAAAGGTAGAATGACAGTAAAACACTGCTTCAGTGTACACACCCTGATAAAAAGAACTTTTAAAAAGAAATATATAGCTGTGTTTTACCCCATATATTTTCATCCCCATTCTACTCCTATGTAATACTTTGTACAGTATTTTACACCTCTCAAAAGCCAATGACATTTTTTCTTCATTTCTCTTTTTGTTTGCCTATTACCTTTTAACAAGAAGTACCTTTCACGTAATAACACTAGTAAAAGCTCTTACTTGTTCTGGACTAAAATTAAACATTAAAGTGTTTCTAGACTATGGAACATTTTCACAGGCAAGTGTCTAAACTGAAAAAACATACATTTCTCTGGATTTACACTGATATAATTGAGATGGGAAGCAGATGCTGTTCTGTAACCAAAAGCCCAATTATGTCAATCAAATGTATCTTCAGGAAGTTAGAAAACTACATAAAACTTGATCATCCTGCTAATATTAATATATAATTAGTTAATAAACCCCTACAGAGGGGAAGTAATTTTAAAAATTGTAGTGCTCACTGTATTGCATTTTAAAGACTAATGTCACTCATGAAAACGTAGACTTAAGTGGTTTTTTTGAATTTAAATTTCACTACCCTTTATTTTTACATTTTACATTTCACCCTTTATTTTGTAGCAAGCTTAGTAACTCATTTAGGAGCTCTAAAAAGACAAGTTCCACAAAAGAAATCACAAGTCCATTATGTATATGAAGTAATTTGTCATCATGGATATTTTATGAAAATTTTGTGAAGCTGCAACAGATGGTGAAACTTTTACTTGGGCTAGAAAGAATTTTAAAAAGTAGCTTTATTTGATTTCATCAAATACGTTTTACACACATGAAGAGATTACAAAACATCTTTAGTCTCTTGCCTTTTCAAAGCTCTTTGACATGTAATATTTTGTCAAAAAATTTTGACACAGAGGCAAAGCCAGCTGAGTAGAATCATCTTATGCAGAAAATGATGCTTTGAATCTTATCTATAAGAAACTCTGGACAATTTTGTAAACTGTAATAAAATAAAAGATGGAATAAACCCATGGAAATCAGGATTTGTATCTTATTACAAAAGAAACATATTTCTCTTGTAAAAGGAAGAATAATCAGTTCTCATTGAACACTTTCAGGCTTTGGATGTAGTACTCTATCCCTAGTACCATGGATATTAACATAACATGATTTAGCTCAATCAGTGGAGCTGCTATTCTTTAAAGATCACTGTGTGCATTCACGAGCTTCCACCAACAGAAATTTTGTTGTCTAAAGAATCCTTCTAGGACATTTGAACCATTTTTTCTAGTGATGCTGTGTTTGTTTCAAGAACTTTGCCCATACTTTTCCCAGCTTTAACAGTTGATATAAAAGCTGAAATAGACATGAAATGGGAGACTTAGAAGTACCAAAACAGTCCAACATCACCTCCTAGACTGACTCTACCATGGGCATACTTCTTCATATTTACTCCTCTCAAAAAATGTGCTATTATCCCTTCCTCCTTTTATATCAAACACCTTGCAGTTTTGAAGACACACAGAATCTTTGGTGTTAAAAGCTTCAAGATCAGGTTTGACAACTGCTTTTAGTGATCAAATCTGAAAAAATGAATGTACCTTCTAGAAAGAAATTAATTAAAACCAGGACAAAATAAATGAAAAAAAAAAAATGTGGAGGAATGAGGTAGGGAAGAAGAGGTAGATAAAATAAAAGGAAGGAATCCCTAATACACTGTCAATAGCAACATCATCTTCTCTGAAGCAGATATAATATTGCTTTGTGTCACAAACAGCCCACTGGTGTGAAGCTACCCAAAAGCAGTTTCTTTGGTGCACGGATGGCAGAAAAGCAAAAACCTGACCTAGTGCAAAATACTCTTAAATATATAAAACAACCAAAACAAAACTTCTGAACTTTTCAAAGAGGATAATAACTTTGTAAGTATTAAATCCTAGAAACTTCTAGAAATAGCATGTGTGTTTTTAGTAGAATGAGAAAAAGATAATTTTTCCCTAGAACAATCCTTTGTCCTCACTATTTTAGCTAAATCCAATGCAATTTAGCAATTAAATCAAAACACAAACATTGACTTGGCAAACACTTGAAGTAAAATCAACTTGATTGTACATGTTCTTACTACTTCCCCCAAGAGAAATTACAGTGTAGAAATACTGCTTTCCTTAGAACTTGTGTGCACACAATGTGATGTTATGGCATAAAGAGATAATCGACATAGAAGTGAAAGTAGCCACTAGAGTCTTCTGAATGCCTTCCACCACTCAGGCCAGTGCACTCCAGGAATATTCCTGGACTGTTGTTCTCTGCCTATACTCTGAGAGAACACAGCAGCTGCTCAGAGCCAGGTCAGGCACTTCAGCCTCATGCTGTGCTGTGCAGGAAAGGTGTTTCACTATTTTAGTATTTTGTTTAAAGCTCCTCTTCCTGATTGTTACTTTCATGGTCTCTTTGCAAGAGAATTCAGCAGGACATTGTATTTCTAACCTCTTTGTCTAAAAGTTCAGCAGGTTGTAATATTTCTAGTTCTTCTGTTTTGCAAGACTAAAAGATCCAAGTAATTATTTTCAGCTTGGATCAGTTGTCTCATTGCCATGTAAATCTACACAGATTGGAATTCTGTATTGCAGCTCACATATCCAGTGAAACACCACATACACCGAAGTATTTCCATGAAATTGATTCCTGTTCCTTTTTCAAAAGAAATCTGTAAGGGACAGTGAAATCTTGCAAGAGAAAGAGACTTGATTCCCACACTTGTAGTTTAGAATATACCCAGCTGTCATTTTAAAACTGCTAAAATCCCAGTCATTTCAGATATTTTAAAATTTTGTTGCTTTTTTCTATTGCTATTAAATGATACCTTCCAATTCACAATAGGCTTCTAAAACTATTTTGCTTTACAATTGCTCTAGGGTAGGGAAAAACATTAGTCTACATTAAACAAGTGGATGGTATCCATCTCTCCACAGAGACAATGAAAAAACATTATTGATTATTAGGAGCTGGGAAAATTTACTTAAAACATGAGATAGAATAAACTCCATATTAAAAGGCTAATCACTGCCTTCCTTATTCATGTAAAAATAGATCCTTTGAACTTTCTAAAAATAATCATGTGGGTAAAATTAAAAGTGAAAGTGTTCGCAGCTTCTAAGACACTTAATTTTATGAAATTTGGAGTGCTTTTTTCTATTTTCCCTTGACAGCTTCTCTCCCTCTGCAACTCCAACAAAGCAAGGAAAGAAAAAAAATACCTGATATGGAATAAAGGAGTCCAAAGAGCACTATTTACAATGTCAAGAAAAGTGTCCTAGCCAAACCTTCACATGATCTTGCACTGCCTAAAATTTCAAGTTGGCAAACTCTCTGTAAAGGTTACTCTCTCAATATAATGGTCAAGATTTTGAAACAGTGCTATACCTGCCTTTAAATCATAAGTATTCATGAGTTCAGAATGGATACATCATACAAACTAAAAATAAACATTTATTTAGATGCTCTTCCAATCCCCATATGAAGTTCTTTCTCAGGTCTTCTAGTTTAAGAGTGCTTATTTTGTCTGCGTCTGTTATTTACTCCATGTCTGTGGATTTTCAAGTTTCTAATCCAGGAGCTGGACTTTGACAATCCTTGCATTCCAACTCAGAATACTGTTGGATTCTATGATTTTATAATTCTATGTTTCTAGTCAGAGATGTAATCACACTGCAGCCTTTGTTTCTACATGGGACTAACAGAAAACCACTATAATAACCTTGTGAATTCTTTATATCTCTTTGTATCTGAAACAGAAAGTATGTTTTATATTATCTTCCTTCTTATTCCTCTAATTTTTTATGGGACTGAAACATTCCTTTTGTTCTGTCATTAATACCTGGGTTATGATCATGTTCTCTTTTCCTATCCTATCCTCTTTCACATTTAGCTTGCTCCTCAGATTGAAATAGGAAACACCCTCAGGAGATGTTGCAGTAGAGATATTCCTGTATCCTGCTGAATGGTTTGAAGAAGATCCTTTCTTTGTAATATCCTTAATTCACACGTTTTATATTTTTCTCCCACCTCCTAATCTTGTTCTCTCTCTTCACTCTCGTCTTCCTTTTTATAATCCTCCTAGGATAATCTAACCTGGATGTTTAATTGAAAAATTCTCTTTGTATTGTAAAAGTGCCACATCATCTGCAGCCACACCTTGGCTTGTAGCAAATGTACTACTTCCTTCTCATCCTTCCTTTTTTGTTTTCTGTTTCGTGTGAGATCATCAGCTAAAAAGTCTATTGTGTCACCTTTGTACAACCTCTGAGAGTGTGGTCCTGCTCTGAACTGTCCACACTAATTGATCATTCAGCATCTACTTGCTAAGCCCACAGGAATCAGCAGATATATAGATAACATACCTGGGGGAGGAATGCACTTTACCCTGTGCCTTTAGAATGGAGAGAGACAGTGTCCCAGATATTCTTTCCTTTTGTAGCAGTTCCTGAGTTTGCTTGCTTTGAGGCTGCTTTCTTGAAGGTACCTGAGCAGTCTTAACTTTAGCACGTGGTGACAGATAAAACATGGATATACATTATATTTCTGATTTCTTTGATCTGCTACCCTGAGACACAACCTTACACTGTGGGGTCTGATATAATTAACCTCTCCCCAACCTGGGGCTGACAGCCTTTCCAAATTCTGCTTACTGAGAAGTCCACTGATCGTGGAGTTCTACATGCTGTGTACTTGGCATCTTCCACTAAGCAAGTACAGCCATCTGTTTTAGTTCGTCATCGTACCAGTCAGCCCTTCAAAACTTCATGGACAACTTTTTTTAACATTAAAATGCAAAGACCTCCATGCAGCAATAAGGAGGAAGGGAGAATAAATTAGGCAGTGCTTAGATTAGGAAAGAAAGCAACCCTTAGATAAGCTATAGATACTACATTCTCATTTGAATGTTAGCACGTTGCTAAGGAGATGGGCAAGGAAGAGGATTTGCAAGGGGTATCTACCTTAAAGAGCAGGGTGAGAGAAGTAGTTTGCCAGCTTCCCATCAGCTAGACATCAGTTCAGAGCTGAGGACAACATCCACTGCACAAAACATTGCTCTTTATCCCAGTCTTCAGCTCAAAGCACCTGGGATACATTCTGGGAATCCTAAGTGAAAGAGACTGAAGATCTGCAACATCATCTCAACTTCACACATATTAAGACAGAGAGAAATGAAAAATTTGCTTCAGGTCACCCACCAGACCAGGAGATGTAGCAATGACTTTCTTATTCGGATAAAACACCATATTGAAACAAATCAAAACAGTGGCAGCATTAAATATGTGTGGGATTTGATCCACAGATTAACAGCCATAGGAGTGGAGTTGTACCACAGATACTCCACCGAGAGTCTCTGTTTCTAGATTGTGATACTTCTGTTAGAGACAGAAATTAAGACAAAAAACAAATGGCAGCTACAATAAAAGCTGCTGAGCATTCCAAACTCATTTAATCTCTTGAAACACAATTCTTTCAAAATGAAGATGTTTAGAAACAGCAGTTTAGCAGTTCTAAGCATGCTAGCACCATCACCAGAGAGATTCATCCTCTGGGGGATTAGAAATACTCATCTATGCTCCCTGCATTAGAATCAGCCAATCTCGTTATGCCTTCCTGCTTTGTAATTATAGATCTTATTAACAAAGATGAATTTCATGAAAAATAGGCATTTCAAATCACACATTTTTCAAAAGAAGAGGGAATAATTTAGTTTTGGATGACAGTCAGATTGTTTCTTCATTAAGATAGAAAGTTTAGGTTTAGTTAATCACTACCTATCTGGCCTCAAGTTTCTTTTCAGCTATTCATTTTTGTGTTAAGCAGGAAAGTCAGGATTATGTCAATTATGTCATGGGGTGGCCTGGATAGCCAGAGCTTGTGGCTTTTTGGGTGCCACTACTGCAATGGCACTCTGAACGGCTCATCTCTGACCAGAAAGCCCACAGCCTTTTCCTGCAACCTGTAGTAAGCTGGGAGGTTTGGAAGCACATAAGCTCCCACTGCATATACAAAACCAGGATATGACCAGTGTCAAACAGTAAAGTGAGCTGGGAGAACAAGTAGAGTTTATCAAATCTCTGAGAAGCAGGCACTGGTTTGAGTTTTCACTATCACAGTTCTCCTAGAAGACAGCTACGACTGTGACTGTAAGAGTATAATCTCCCTGAACTCCTCAAAGAATTCTTTGAGTCTGTGGGAAAGGGATCACTTACATAGTGACTAATCAGCTGGTTTTAAACTTGCTAAAGACATGAACTGGTAGAGCAGGGAACTGATCACAGCTTGTGATTGGGTTCCATCTTTGAAAACGAATCTCACGCTAAGTTCTTCTCCACAGAGAAGGAGAGATCAGGAACTAGGAACCCTCTTTATGTCAGTTGTGAGTGTCAACTTTTCATGCTAAAAACTAGCATCCTATATAATATCCTGTATAACACTGAGATTATTCTGATAAATTACTATTCTTTTATGTTGTTCAATTTACCAGTATTTTAGTATTAGAGGAAGGAAGAGAATAAGAAACTGTATTTGGTGTAAAGTTTTTAGCAGGCCCTGTCGTGACAATACAAAAGGTAATGATTTTAAACTAAAATAGAGCTTTAGATTAGGTACACAGAAGAAATTCTTTACTGTGAGGATGGTGAGACACTGGAACAGGTTGCCCAGAGAGGTGGCAGATGGAAATATTCAATGTCAGGTTGGATGGGGCTCTGAGCAATTTGAAGTTGAAGATGTCCCTGCTCATTGCATGGGAATTGGACCATTTGACCTCTAAACGTCCTTTCTAACCCAAACTACTCTATGATTAGATGATTTGATGAATGGCAAAGAGAAATAACTGTAACAACCCATAGGCTGTAATGCACACACACATCCTTCCTTACCTGTGCCCCTCCAGGACAGGGCAAAGGAGTTTGGTACATGGGAATGAAGCTCAGCATGGGAAAAGCAGGACAAAAGGTACTGTAACATTTTTTTCCCACTAGCCAAATATATTTTAATTGGGAATAAATTAAATTAATTTTCACCAAGTCTATTTTGCCTGTAACAGTAAATGATAAGTAATCTTCCTGTCTTTATCTTGACCCATGAACTTTCCTGTGCCTGTTGCCCTTCTTGTTTTCTCTCTCTGTTCTGCTGAGGAGTGGGGAGTAAGAGAGAAGCTGGATAGAAATTTGGTCCTTAGCTACAATTAACCCACCACAGAAACACATGATTAAACCTCTTTAATCCCAAAAATCAGCAGGAATCTGTTACTTCAACTCCAATGTGTTTCTGAAAAGCTTTTGTAATAGTTACTGCACCTTAATATTGCTTTGATTAAAGCAGTGTTTAGAGAAGACAAAGTGCAATTTTCTCACTATCAACAGGGAGTCCTGTTTCAGTATGCCATAGATCACTGCTACAATTTATAGGCAATAAAGTAAATTCTTTCATTTGAGAGTATTGTTTCTCATACCAAATAGCTTTTAACAGTTGATAAATGGAATGAACTTAACCAAGCTGTAAGATGTATGAAGAGGAGAAAATGAAAAACTCATTTCTTAAAAGAAGGTACCACGATAAATAAGCAAATTAAGGAATATTAATATACAAGTCCTCTCTTTCTTTTTGGAAGTGCTGGCTTGAAAAATTCTTGAAAAACAGGTTTCAAATGATAAATGTGAATTTGACAGAAGATAATTGATGGAAGAATGCATCTATTCACTGAAATTGCTCAGCAGGAACCTTGTTCACCTGTCAGACTCTGCAGGCTGATGAATTTCTGTTAAGTAGCTCCCATGCTCCAGGGAAGATGAGGAGGACTCCCACGTCTAAAGTCTGCAAGCTTTGGACTTCCAGGTCACTGAGGCACTGAGAAATCATTCTGCAATATCTGGAATGCAGGGTCTTGAAATCACTTACACAGATGCTGTACTGTGAAAATAATAATCCTGTGTTACAGATGTAAAGGCTCGCTAGATGCAAGCTGGCCTTAGACAAAAATGTATACTGCTTTGACATTTCAGGTCATAGCATCCTTAAAGAAAAGAGTTCTGTTCAGAAAAACGTGAGAGTTTGCCCTGTGCCTGTGTATCAGCAGATCTGATCATTCACCTATGTTTTTAACTTCATGAGACTGCAAAAGTCCTTTCAGAGATATAGCTGTCATTTTATAATCTGAGAATTTTGCTTTCCTGCATCAGGAGTCATCTTTCACTTGTTCTGGAAGGTACAGCACAATAGTATTTAAAAACTTTTAAAACTTAAAAAAATTCTGTTAAGTTACACTCATGTAAACTCCTGCAAATGGTTCTCCCTCTAAGAACACTAAAAAATTAAAAGACATTATGTTGCCTTGATTAATTTAGGTAGATCTAACAATTCTGATAATTTTATTAACTTTGATGGACTTTGAGATTATTTTTTTTCTGAGATGCGAATATTATGGGACAGTAACTCTAGACCTGTTTTGCCAAGGAAGTGAAGAAGGAAGATCACAAGACACTGTACTGCAAGGCCTCCTCTTCCTAAACCTGTAACTTGACAGAGCATTTCAGACTTCAGAGAAATACACAGTTCTCAAAGACAGCAAATTCCCATACATTTTGTGAAAAGTGATTGCTGGAGATGGATCGAAATTAGTGCTCCCACTAAGGAAAAGCCAGCTGCAGTTCAGCCAGTTGGCCAATCACCATGGATATAATGAACAGGCAATCGGCACACGCTTATTTCAGCAGCGGCATATGTTGCCACATTCTCAGCCAAACTGGCAAAAGACATGAGAGGAAGCTGGAAGAATTACTTGAGCACTGAGAATGGGAAGGACTAAGGAATGTGGGAGACAAAAATAGTTTTAAAAACTTCATTAGTTCCACTGTTCACAGAACAACTTAACTTTGGTATCTTAAAACTGCAGATTTTTTTTCTTGAATAAAGGAATGTATGAATCTCTGATGCGAAAGACATATGGATTCTGCCTTTTAGTCTGTATTTCTTTATGTGATGATACATTTATAATAAGATGCGTTCTATAAGAGCCTATGTTTCATTTTTGAATAGCATAAAACCCAGCTTGTTCTCTTCTATAGTACAAAGAAAATGTAAAGTGAGAGCTGTTGAAAAAGATTTTCTAACAGGAGAATGAAGGTGTTGTATTCTTATTTTGGAAATGACAGAATGGACTAAAGAAATCAATACCTTTATGTAAACTGAAATCATATGAACTCAATGAAATCATTAAATTTTAGTTAAAAAAAGCTGGATTGCTTTTCATTTTACAATGTCTGTTCTTCAGCCTAACTGATAATTTGAAGACACTGAACAGTCTATTTAAAATAACTTTTGTAAAAAAATAAAATTGTCTGATACAAATTAGATATCTAATATTTTCCCCTGTTACTTCAAAAATGAAAATATTACAGCCATTACATGAAGTCATAAAGGCACACACGTGTATATCTACATACATAAAACATTATGTATATTACATTTCTTTTTCCTAGTCATATTTAGACTTGTGGTAGTAAAAAAAGTGCAGGGAACCTCATGCTGAAATGAGTTGCTGGACTAACAAATATATAAGGCTAAGAATTTTGATGAGACTTGATTTATTGTTATACAACAATTCCATAAGTAACTGCTGAATATTTAAATCCTCTGTGTTTGTATATATTTGAATCTTCATTTACTGATATTCAGAAAACATCTTCAGAACTCTCAGTATCAAATGAGCTAATTTGAAATTACTGAATCACTCCTAGACACTGATGATTAATTGGAAGCAAAAAACATATCACTGGCTGATTAAAGCAATACAGTAAAGTCATTACAGCAAGAATCAAAGAATCACCATTTTAGCTCAGTCTTCCTCATAAAATCTAGGGAAACCTCTGCTTTCTGTGCCTTAAGTGTACAGGTTACTTCCAAAAGTTGTATGTATGAGTAAAAAGGAAGTACCAGTGAATCAGTAAACAGTCATAAACTGAAAACTTAGTATGGTATTTTAAGAAAACAAGATTTTACAGAGATCACTGAATCACAGAAGGGCTGGTTTTGGCAGGGACCTCTGGAGTCCATCTGGCCCAAGCCCCTCTACTCAAGAAGGGTCACCTAGAGCCAGTTGCCCAGTACCATGTCCAGATGGCTTTTGAGTATCTCCAAGGAGGGAGAGTCCAACGCCTTTCTGGGCAACCTTTGCCAGTGTTTGGTCACTCTCACAGTGAAAAAGTGTTTCCTGATATTCAGAGGGAACCTCACGTGTTTCAGTTTGTGCCTGTTGTCTTTGGTCCTGTCACTGGGCACCAGTGAAAAGAGCCTGCCTCTTCTCACTCTCTCTTCAGGTATTTGATAACTGTTAAGATCTTGATAACATCTTCCATGAACCTTATCTTTTCTAGGTGAAACAACCCCAGCTCTATCAGCCTTTCTCCACTGGAAGGATTCCCCAGCTCCCTGATCATCTCTGTGGGTGTTCACTGGACTCTCTCCCCTAAGGCCATATCTCCCTTGTGCTGGGGAGGACTGGACACAGCACTCCAGGTGTGGCCTCACCAGCTCCTAAAAAGAGACGACAGATCACCTCCTTTGATCTGCTGTGACTACCCCCAGTGCATCCTCCTAGTGGAGTACAGGGTTCCATTAACCTCCTTTGCCACACGGGCACATTGTTGGCTCAGGACCCACCACTTGCAGCTATATTCATAAAATATATTTTCTTCCTGTTGAACATACTGTTTAAACACATAGGGTGATTTTGCAACTTCAAGGCAGATGTGAGCAGTCTTTAATATGTACAGACAGTGCCAATATGAACAGCAGCATTTAGATCTGTTTACTGCTTACTCAGTAAAAACAATTCCTAGTGGAAGCTATGGGATGCAGGATATAGCTAGGATATAGCTATCAGAAGTATTTTATGAAGCTAACAGAGATTCAGACATGGAAGAGCAGAGGGATCTAAGCTAGACTTAAAGCTAGATCTTGAATACATATCTTTGGAGTGAAAACAGTTTTCAGTTTAAAACTTGAGAGCAGTTCAAAGTTCTTGTATCTCCCTGTCATACTGCTTGAGTACACCATGCATGTAAACAATAAAACCATGCTGAATGGCACAGAATTGCTCTATGAGAACAATTGTATGTTTGGCTACTAGACATTAATATTACTGCTGTGTAAACAATAATATAGCAAAATTAATGTTAAAAAGTTAGAAGTTGAATACATGAACTACTGAAACAATACATTGTACTGAAAGAACTTAAATAATTTCTGAAAGAAGTAAAATTCCTTGTTGCAAGGCCATGCTGGAAATACTCTAGGTTTATTTTTATTGTCATTTCCCAAGAGAAAGAAAGTATGACACATTTGAAGGCCTTTGACTATCTTATAAAAAGTATATATACTAGGAAAGCTTTCTGGTTATGAATGATATTTATAACTCTTCTGAGAATAAAAATAATATTCTCACATGTTACCTAGTTCCCTTATTCTGCTACTGGGAAAAGGCAAGGTTTCAGATGCATCTCTCAAGGACATGTATTTCCTCTTTCTCACTTTAGTACACATATTTTGCTGAAGGCTCTTTAAGCCTCCCATGTATTCCATTTCAGAGCCTTGGTCTGAACAACATTAACCTCACACTCTCTCATTCCTGGAAAGTCCATACAGTGAAGAAAGCCAATACTGTATCTCACAGCAGTTGAGCACAACATACAGGTCCAATCCAGTATTTCCTTTTTTGTGTGCTGGGTAATACAGGTCAAAATGACTAAATGAAGTGGCTTAAATTTGGCACTAAAATGTTTTTATTTTCAGACGTTGCACAACGGGCACATCCCACTTTTAATCATCTCAGAAGCCCATGCCATAAATCAGGCACCTAAATATGAGCATTTGGTGTCTTTGTCTCAGTGTTTTTCATATGAACAATACTTGTCTATGTCTAATGGACCTTGATATTCAGCAGTGATAGCTACTTTCCAAGTGAAAAGTATCCCTGAAAAAAATGGAAAAGAAAACTGAGAGAGAGCCAGCAGATAACACTTTAAATCAAAACTCGCCTGTACAATTCTCAGGTCCAGCCTGAAGCTATGTAATTTGAAATATGGAGTACTTTCCAGGAGGATGAGATACTTTTACTGTAGCTAGTAAAGCAACTCTGGGTTGTCACAACAACTGTAAATAGACAGATAAAATAAATCAAACTGACAAAATGTACTGTGATAAGAAAGTTCTGCAGAAGTACAAGAACCATTCTGACTATTTAATTTCATTTCATTCAAACTGAATTATGCTCAATAAATAAAATACAACATGATGATAAAAAAAACCCAGCTCTGTCTTCAGGCTACTTACAGCATAAGTGGATTAAATTCTATGCATAATGAACTAGTAAACAGCAGACCCATATAAAATGAGAAAAGAGAATTTGATTTCAAATGCTGAAACAGTATGAAGTTGACAATTGCACAGAGTTATTAGCCAAATGCTAGGCAGTCAGCCAGAAGGCTTCAACAAAAATTGCCTTAAGCAAGAGCAGCAACCAAGGGGAGGAGTTAACAGGGAAAAAAATAAAGGGGGGAAAAATCCATTAAAATCACTCATGGGATGATATTTGTCACTAGAAAGGCCAGAATGACAGATGATTAAGATCTTGTTGATGGAAAAAAGTGCAAAAAACAAGAGCAGATTTAATGTAAGAGGAAGTCAGGGAAATAAGCAGTGTATTACCAAATACAAATCTAGAAAAGTCCTCCATTAACAGCAAAGGGACAGCCATTTTATTCTGTTAGTCTGTTGTAATTCCCTTTAGAGTTCACTTGGATAATGAGTGATTAATGTCTGTGTGCCTAAAACTAAAACAGTGTCCTAATTGGGTTTGGCTGAGCTAATTGCCTCTGATCAATAAAACTGACACATAATATGCTTGTCCTTCAAGAATCTCTGTCTGGGTATCATTCCACTTCCCTCAAACCATCCTTCTGACATCCAGGGCAACAGAAATTGGTCACATTAATGGAAAATCTGAAGTAACACAGAAGAACTTAAACAGAGCAGTAAGCACTGGGGAAACGTATATTTTATGTGACTAAATGCCCCTTGTGCTTCTCGACACATGCCACCCACTCGCAGCAGTTTCCTACACGTTTACAGCCCCTTCTCTGCCTTCAGAATTTCTGTGCCTCCCTTACACCAGCACAGAGACTCCAGTAGAGCTTCTTAGTGCAGATTGGGAACATAGCAATGGAAGGGGGTCCCTCCCAGAACACTTCCAAAACACACAGGTTCTGCTAAGATTATTTCAAACCCCAGTGCCCCTGGAAGCATGCTCCTATAGCCACACCAGCATTTTCTGGCTCTGCAGTGACACAGAAAACACACGACTTTTTCCTCAAACCAACCAATTATGCTTTATAGCCATGGGAAACATCTAATTATAGGATACAAGCCTACTCTAGCAAAATTACTCACAAGTGCAATAAAAATAACAGACACAATGTAACTACTTAATATTACTACAAATACCATTGTATGACATTCATTCATGCTCAATACATCTTTTTAATTTCCTTGACATCAGGGTCACAAGCTGAGCAGCCTACACAAGTATGTTTTCTTAAGCCAGTTGCTACCAAGTGCAGCTCCTCAGATAATTTCCACAAAAGTGCCAGTGTGAGAGACATTGGAAATGGCATAAACTAGTATTCTGCTAAGAGGCAGGGACATGAGACTCTGCCCTTTGCTTTGGTTCATGAGGATTGTCTACACTCCTTAAAATACCGAGTGAAATTGCATAACACAGATCTCCCCACCCAGCTTAACCTGGAGAAAGCAGCTTATGTAAACAACCCTGTGACTGTCAAATTCCAGCTGGCCACTACACGCTTGAGCTTGGTGCCACTCAAACCAGTGGTGGTTTTTAAAATGTCCTTCTGAGATGAAATAAGCCATGAACTGTACTTAATACAACATCAGTAAAATTTTGCTCCTCTGAGATACATGCCCTTGCAGAGAAATAAATACTATTCATACTACACATCTCTATTCTGCTTTTCTATACACAGCCGTGCCCTCTAGTGGAACTGGCTGGTTTGCTGAGTGTTTTTTCCTTTTCTCAAAATCAGCACACTCTGAACTACATTCACCAGCTGAAGTTATGATCCTCATTTTCTTTTTGGAAAATGCTGTATTATTAAGTTTCAAGAATTTAGTTGTACAGAGGTTTCAAGATACTGAGAGAATCCAAATTATAAAGTTTAAAATAAGAACCTGATTTTTAAGGTAGCCTTCCTATTAGTTGTTCTTTTGCTAGAAGAAAATCCTGCTTTGTGGTCTTTTACACAATGTCAAAGTCAAATCAACTAGTTTAGGAAGAAACAAAAGGAACTGAAGTAATCTGGGACCACTGCTGACCTATTCCAATACTTTCATAGCAAAAGTACATGAAAATGAAGTTACAGAAAACTTCAGTAACAGTAGAAATTACAGTTTCAGGCCCAACCCACTTGCAAGCTCACTGGTGGAGAAGCACCTAGAGCTCACAATCTCATACAGTAAAAATATTAAAGACTAGGAATAATGTGAAGGGAGGAAAGAAGATGAGGAGAAAGATAACAGGAGCCCATATCCTGCTTTCTCAATAGTTTTCAGGGTCTGCCAGTTTTAGTGGTGACAGCAAAAATTTTACCAACATCTGCACACAGCTGTGACTGAAGATTAAGAAAATACAAAGTCATCCCACTGAATTAGGAAAGGGGAGTTACAGCAGCCATGGTGAGATGTTCATTTCCATCACATCAGGATGTGTTTTGTCACCTCATCCAGTTAGGTATAACTTTAGGCTGCCTTTGGAACTGTCTGTCCCAAGGTATGGGCTCTTGTCCTCTCCCCAACAGCAATTAAGGTCCTGCAGAAGGATGATCCTAATTTCTGTTCAGTTTCATAACTCTGCTTAGCCACTGATTCCCTGCACCCTCAGTTTTTCCCAACAGTTCAGAAAGGCAGGAATTCATTGTGTCTTCATTCACTAGATAGAATGTAAGGAGAGTGGGAGATGAGGACCAAAGAATTTCACCATTGCTTTAATCTATCACTACAATGTGCCCCCCCCCCCCCTCCCCCCCCCAGTTTATTTCATAGAAACAGGGAAACTGAAGCAAGATATGAGTTATTATTTGAGAATTTTAATTCACTTTCATGCTGTCAAAAAAGTAGTCCATTAAAAAGTTAACGTCTAAACCAGGTCTTTGAACCTATATTTACATAGAGATTAAGTCTCATACCTGTTCTTGTGTGAACTGAATTAAGAATATTTTTACTTGGTATGCAGAAAATATTCTTCCAGTTCTCTTTAGGACTGGTAATGATTACTGTCAATTTCTTCTTCTACTATTTACAGGGGGGAAGAAATTAAAATCCCAACCACACACCCAAAAAAATACCCCTCCTTCACAACTTCCTTTATTGAGATAAAGAAGTATTCTCTATTCATATAATGTAAAAACTTCATGTCAGCTGCAAAGACTATTACATAGCTAAACCCCCACGAGTTAGTACAGGTGAGAGCATAAGTTAACTCTTACTAAAAAGCTATAAAGGTTAATTTGGAAAAGGAAGTTCTTAATAGCTGCTAGAAATGTTAATGAAGCCTCAGGATAAGTGAGACTGTGACAGATAGTTCTTAGGATGTAGTGTTTAAAGTTAGTTTCCACTGATATAATGTAACCCTGCTGAAGCTTTGGGCATATAAAAATTTTTGATAGATGCCAATCTTTCTTTTCAACATGCAGTGGAATTCCTGCAAGAAATGTTGAATCAGACCTTCAGACACACCTTCATTAAAGTCTTTATCAAGTATAATGGTAGTAGAGATTTTTAGAATTAAAGTTTGTCTCAGGTATTTCTAACAATATTTAAACTTTGTATCAGTACAGATCCAGCTTGCTAAACAAAATATGTATAGAATTGAAGAGGTATAATATCCAGTAGTTTAACCATATTCTACAGATTATTAAAACGAAGAAGTCTTAAATCTGCACCCAAAATATAAAGATTCTTAAACCATGCTACCAATAAGACTTAAGACAAAAATTACTTCCACAAACCTGAGAGATTCTGAAAGGGCTGAGAGTTTTGTTCTATTTCTAGTCAGTTTGAGAATATCATATTGGAGGTTATCAAGCTAACTGCACTCAAAAGAAGAGATCAAGACATAAACATACCTAAACAAACTACATTTCATGTCATATCAGCATAATGGGAAAGTATTTAAAATCATCTTTCACTGAAAAGCTTGGTATGAGCCTGGTGTCTGCAGTATCACTCTTTCAGAGCAGTCTTAATCTACAGTCAGTCTAAATGGGGGTCACTATAGCCTAGGAAAAGGTGGAATTATGGAAAGGCACGACTAGGGATGACTTTGTGCTGCATAATCTGTTAAAGAAATGTAGCCTAATTTATGCATCTTAAGGGAGGCTGATCTAGAAAAGAAAAGAAATCTTCATTTGACACAAGGGCTATACAGTCAAATACATTTCTGTGCTTTCTGCTCTAAAGATTTATTGCCAGTGGTTTATATCTCTGTTTACAGATGTGCAAAGTACAGAATGCCTATGCATTTTTTCTACAAACCAGTATAGCCAGTTACAGCGAATTTGCAAAAGATATTACATGTGCTTGTATCAGAGAAGCAGAAGAATAAACTAGGAAGTCCTCACTCAAATTCAGGTCAAAATTAATATCAAATAACCAGTCCTGAACTACTTAATTACTAAATGAGCAGAACAGGTCATTGATACAAAAGAGTTACTTAGCATTAATTTTCTCTCTAGAAAACTTGCCCCAAAGCCCCTGGCAGAATTTTAGGTGGCGCTGTGCTCAATTAACACCTGAAAGATCTGTTCCTGTCTCAGAACTGTCTGTTAAATTAATTGCTGTGGTACATAAATACTAATAAATTAGTATAAATATGTAACTTGTGTTCAAAATGAAGCCATGTAATTCAGCTTTAGTAAAGGAAATGCTATAACTCTGCACTTTATGGACAAACTGGGGAATGTCCAGATCAGACCAACACATATAAGAAATTTGGAAAGTGACTACAAGGGGGAAAAAAAAGAAACCAGGCCTATTCACTCTAGAAACAAAAAAAAAAAAAAAAAAAAAAAAATCAAGCTAAACATGTGAGCTGATAAGAAGCTTGCAGAATCTCCTTAATTTTAAATTCTTAAGAAGCAGTTAAACAAAAGTTTACACAGTGTATTTATAATTCATCACAGCCCTTGAGCAGGGCATGTGCTTTTAGAAGTTTCTTCCAGTCTTGTACTTCTAGAATTAGTGACTGTTAATACTATCTCAACACATTTCTTCATCCAAATTCCACACAGACATGTGGAAACAAAACTGTACAGAAGTTTATGAATAGTTTTTCTAACTGTGAAAGAAGCAATGGAGTCTAACAGTGCTTATTGACACTGACAAGAAAAACAAGAAAATTGAAAATATGTAACATTGAAGAAATTCATATGATTTCTGGAAGGAAAGCTAAAAATTAAAAGTTAAAACCACTCCCTTGTCTTCTGAACACTTTAATTCCTGTAACGCCGTATATTACATAAGGTCAGATTGCACAGCTTTTGTCAGCATTTTTAATGTGTGTCTGTGAATACATCAGAAAACACTGGATTCAAGGCCAATCCCTCCTTGTCTGAAGAATTAACTACCAGGAAAGTGGGAAGTCTCTATTTTCAGATATTGTTGTAAGATCAAGCATGAGAAAAATACCTTCTAAGTGTCAAATATTTTTTTACAGAACTTTATATTCAGTCTGCCATGAAAGTTGTCTTTCTGGCCTCAACATAAGGCAGGCTACATAAATTTCAACGTTTGAAATATCAACCCAACCATTTTTCTTTTAGCAGGCATTTGGCTTTTAATTGGTACTTATGCCACAGAGCAATAATTTTTTTATTTCCATAAACCAAATCAGAAACAATCTGTAGGTCATATACTCTTCTAAAAGCACACAAGTATCATTTTCCAGTTGATTCAAAATACCTCCAACCACTCCTGAATATACTTCCTGCAGTATCAAATTACACATCCAGCAGTTGCCTTCTGCATACATTCTCCTTGTAACAAATTATTTTACTGCTCTTCTTTTCATATTTTTGGAGCTTTCAACCAAAATGGAATTGGTTAGAAAATAAAATGTTTTGACTCTGAAATCTCAGCTTTTAGTAAAAGTTGAAGTCTCAATTAAATGAAAGTCTGAGATTTCCTAGATCCATTGAAACCCTAGGTCCATGTGAGTCAAACATTAACTGAAAACAGATGGGGTGTGTGACTGTCTTCCTGTTACTGTAACTGCAAATATAGCCATCCAGAAAGACTGGCCAATTGCTCTGAAAAGGTCTTGATTCCACTTAAACTGTCTAAAGATTTGCTGGATAACTCCTAGCAGTTATCATGTGAGCAGACAGTATGTAGAAATTTTATTTAAACATTTCGCTGCGTTATTTACTATTTGTAAGAACAGCCTTTTTTCTTTTAGGTCATTGTAAGAATCACTAGTGTCTACAGAAGTCCAGCCATCTCCAAAGAAAATAGTGGTGGGACACATAGACAAACATTTCAGCCACCTGCTTTGCAAGGACTTTGAAAGGTCATCATCTATCCCTTACCCCAAGAACCTGGCAAACCCAGGGACACGCAGTGATTTTGATTTCCATACTTTAAATATTTTATCACAGAGCCTGATTCCCTGAGTTCACAGGATAGGTCAGGTAGGAATAGACCACAGTGGGGCACCTGGTCCAACCTCCCTGCTCAAGCAGGGTCATCCTAGAGCACGTAGCACTGTTTTACATCCAGATGGATACTGACTATCTCCAAACAGGGAAACCACAACCTCTCTACTGGTGACCAAACCCGTTCCAGTGCTTGGTCACCCACACAGTCAAGTTCTTCCTCATATTCAGGTGGAACTTCCTGGGCATCGGTTTATGCCCTTTGCCTCTTGTGCTATCGCTGAGCACCACTGAGAAGAGCCCGCGTCTGTCCTCTTGGCACCCTCCCTTCAGACACTTACAGACATTTTTATGCTCTGCCCTCAGCTGCCTCGTATCAAGGCTGAACAGGCCCAGCTCCCCCAGCCTTTCCTCCCAAAAGAGATGCTTCAGTTCCTTGGTCAGCTTTGTATTGCCAAGGAGGTCACTCCTACGCTACCATCCCTGAACTCAAAATCACTCTGGTGAGGGTCCCAACCTGCCAAGGGGCTTTCCTGTGGCCTTTATAATAACCTCTAAAAAACTGCAACTTCAGGGATTCCCACGCTGCTCAAGATCTCTCCTTGATACCGTTTTAAGCGCAGTTCTACTCTCGCACAACGGGGGACACAGAACGAGGGGATCGGCTCCCCTCAGCCAACCCCCCCTGCTCCCAACTCCGCCAGGCCGCACTGGGAGCCGGGAGGGGCGGAAGGGACGGGGCGGGCTGAGGGGAGGTGACACCGGGGGCGGGAGCTCAGCCGAGCCCCGCCCGCGCCCCTCCCTCCGGCGCTGGCCTTCGCAGCCGGGAAGATGCTGGAGACGCTGCGGGAGCGGCTGCTGAGCGTCCAGCAGGACCTCACCGCAGGGTGGGTATCGCCTACGGCACCGCGGGGCTGGCGGGGGGAGCGGGAGAGGGCCGGCGTCCCGCAGGCCGGCCGGAGCAGGGGGGGAAAGCAGGTGACCGGGGGCCGGGGGAGGCGTGGACTGGCACAGGGAGGGAGGAAGAGGAGGAGATTGCGCAGACAGGAGCTGCTGCCGGGGCTGCTCTGTCACCCGGGATGCCCTCCTGGGTGCGGGGACTGGCCGGGAAGGCGGCTCCAGGGTCCCGAGTGCCCCCGTGTTCCCGCCTGGGCTGGGCGGCTGATGGCGGGCTGGCGAGCCCTGGGGTGCCGCGGGCAGCTCTGGGGAGCAGGAGGAGGAGCCGCCGTGCCCGGGAAGCAGCTGCGGTCAGGGGAAGGAGAGAGAGAAGAGAGGGACAGACAGAGCGCTGTTGTGAGAGGAGATGTGAATGGGGTCAATTAACGCGCTTGAATTTTTCATGAAGTTACCGACCTTTAAGGTTTCATGGATCAGCGTAATCCCTTAAAGAGCATTTCTTGGCGCCGCTTGGTGTGTGGAGAAACTTGCTCTTCCTTGGAGGATGAGTTACTGTCACTTGGGGAAAAGAAGCGCAGGATAAGCGGATGGAACAGCCCCGCGCTTGCACTGAAAAGCAGGAAGACATTCTTCCTATGTTGCCTCCCAGGGTTTATTTGGGTAGGCCCTGTGTCGATGCTGTTTTTAGTAGAAGCAGGTGGCCCAAGTGCTTGTCACTGGGAGCCGGCAGTGGCCGGAGGACAAGGTCATGCCTGTGCTCCAGAACTGTTGGCTCATGATGAGCCTCAGGGGAGTATCGTGTTGTAATCAATTACTTTTAAAAATTGTGGGGTCTTTGGCAGTGTTAAGGCTGCCTTATAATATCCCTATGGTAAATATTTATGTATAGGGAGGAGTGTCTGTGTACCTCAGAAACTTAAAATAAGCAGTTTATCATTACTTGTACCAGTGTATGATTGTCAAGAGAAACTGATAGAAGAGGCTGCCAATCAAACAGATAAATTGCTTATGTATTATCTGTCTCATCTTACCAAACAGCAACTAGATATTAAACTGTCTTAAAAATACAAACGAAAGCATTGCTTTATTTCTGTCTTTCTCTTTTGCTTTTCAGAGGAGGTGATAACTCAGTACAGTGTAAGGCTCTTGAAAAGGGTGTTTTTTACATGGTGAAAGAGGACAACAGAAAGGTCATAACATGCCAGATCTGATGGTCATTTAACTCTGTGTTTTCCATATTTGCTGCAGTGGAGCCGAAAACACAAATTCCATGTATTTTGCTTTCTTCCTAGTGTTGCAATGTTTTGTTCTGAGAATAATCCCCGATTTCATAATGTCCATCTTTGTGTTCAGCAGCGCCATTGAAGTGCCCTTGTTCCAGTGCCCTGTCTTTAAGTGATATTTTCAGACATTTTTTGTGGTATCTCAGAACCACAGTGGCAGAGGCTGTGGAAGGCATTTTTTATTTTTTATTTTTCCTTTAGTGTCCCCATGTAGCCAGAACTCAAGTTGACCTGGTTTGCCCCTTCTTCCTTCCTACACCATGTAACCTAATTTCTTGGTGTTCTGAATTACTCTATTCTGCAGCCCACCAAAGTGGTAATAGAAGTAATTTGGTCATGTTGAGACTTTAGCTTAAAACTCTCTAATTCTCAAAACTCAAAGAAAGTATTTTTGGTGTCAAGTTGTTGCCAACTTGTTAACTACACATAAATGCTTACAAAGTAGAACAAGTTGAATTTTGTGAAATTGTGAGGGGGAAGGTTTTCCAGGGCTTCTGAGAAAGTAATATCACTTCCCAGGGAATATGGGAACATGTATGTATTGCTGAGAAAGATTAAATCTGGGTTGTGTGGTTTAAAGAGAGCAGTTTAGAGTTATTTGCCATTTCTGTGGCCTCCTTCCTTGCTCAGTTGTGTCTGCTGTCTAATTCTGGTAAGGTATCTAAAGGTACCTAAATTTTGACCCATTCACTTGTTAGCAAGCTTTTTCAGGATGAGGAAAAACAACCAAAAGGGATGCAGAAGAGTTCTGCTGTTTCAGGCCAGGCTTCATACTGGGGAGCATGGCAGCGGTGAAGGGCAAATTGCACAGCTTCCTTCAGCAGTGGGCTTCTTCCTCAGTGTGCTGTGGTTGTTGCTGCTTGGCTTGGCTGGTATAAACAGCTCTCTGAGAGGGAGTGGAGACCTGCCTTAGCATGTCTTTTCTCAAATTGGAAACCACCTGGTGTGCTGTAGAGCTTTGATGTGTCTTTGAGTTCCTGGAAAATAGTGGTCAAGACTGGGGGAGTGATTTGACTACCCCTCAAAGCAGCCTGAATATCTGTCTGCATATTGGGTTGTTTCTCAGTCCCTGAGTCACTCAGGATTGCAGATCTTTCTGTCATGTCCAAAGTGTATCTTTGGCTCGTGTAGTTCATTTCCATCTTGCTTATGTCTGTGTCATTTATTTCTTCCTTACTTTTACTGTCCTGGACTTTGATCACAAAGGGCCTAGAAACATTGCCATGGTGGTCAGGGAATAGCCAGTAGGTTTAGTTCTCACTGTACTGTGTTAATTTGGCTAACATATTCAGGTTGTGTGAGAGTGGAAAGAGTTGTTGGGAAGGATTGTTTGGTTGGTTTGGAGGCTTTGGGTTTTCAGGTTTTTTTTGTATTTGAGGGGCAAGTCAGTTTGAAATGGACTGTGTGTGAAACAAGCCTCAGATACACTCAGTAGCAGTGCACTGTGGTGATGCTGCTGGAGGTTCTGAAAGCTGACAGAAGTTATGCTTGTGATGGTTTTGTGTTGGCAGACTTCTGGCATGTGTATGTGTGACTGTCGTGCTCTTCCTTGTCACGAGAGCCTTCCTGTAAATGGTATTCCTTGGGCTGGATTGGTTATTTCTATGCAGGTCTTTAATTCCTGTCTGTGAAGGAAATTGTATGAAGATGTGGATGGCTTGTGTACAATTTTTTTTATATATATATATATATTACCTGATGCACTTCTACAAAAGAATCTCAAGATTTAGCAGTGTCAGTGGAAATTCATATGAGGGTCTCCACAAAACTAAGTGAAATTCAATTTATTTGTGAAACAAGCTGAAACAAAATTAACTGTAATAGACTGAAATTAACACATTATGTGTTCAATTCATTCTCTGTTTTTGGTGTTGTAATGTCTGATGGATTTTTGTTTTGATTTGTAGGTTGAAGACTTTGGGTGACAAATCAAGAGATGCAAAGAAAAGCAGGCAAAGGTACTTCTGAATGTCTTAATATATAGCATTAATATAAGATATTCTTGTTAAGGAAAAAATTTAAGTGGCTCATATATATGAGCCAATTGCAAGAACATTTGCATATGATTTTACAAAATGCTATTTTGACAACAGAAAAGCTTAACCAAAGCAAATGCTTTGCTTAATACAGCCTTCATTGATAGGCCTAAATAATTTCTAATGGCTGTCAATCAGTTTATAAATTACTATTTAAATTAAATGAATATGCAGTGTTATTGTAATACCTCATAAAAGATTCAAGTTGCAGTACACTGAAATGTAATTGTTTACAATCTCTGTGGATCTCATGTCCTAAAATCGTAACTCCGTTGGTTTTTTTTTAGTGTAAAAACAAAAGTAGGAGCTTTTTTATTGTGGAAAATGTGTGTAGTGAAATACTTCAGTTTTCTGTTTCAAGAAGTTTTGGGAATTGTGCTGATTTGGTTTCCTTTCTTTCATTGTTTTGGGGTGGTTTTTTTTTTTTTAGTTTTTGTCCATTCTTTCAGCCTGTGAAAGCTACAGGTAAAGACTATTTGATGTCTGTAAAGGACATCTGTGAGAGTTACTTCTTAAAATCAGCCCAGATATGCTTTAGTGTAAAGCATGTTCTTATTAAAACATGCTATGTAGACATAAATTAGTTTAAAAACAAGCCAAATGCTAAATAAAAAGCATCTGAAATAAACTGTCCTAAGTTCTGAATCTTGAAGTTTTGGAAGTTTTGGATATAATTTTTTTTTTTAACAGAGGACTAGTTGTATGGACAAGGCACGGAGGCTAAACTAAGAATGGGTGAAGGTCTCAATGAAACTGTTTTAGATACCTGCCTTCTCTGTGTGTTTCCAGTCCATAATATTTTGATTCTTCTCCAGTGCTGTTATAAACAGCCATCCTTTTTGAGAAAAACACTGGGTCAAACAGTTGAAGCATCAGAAATGGGAATGCTGGGGTGGTTTCTGCTTTGCTGATAAAGTTCAGGGACAAACACAGCTTGGCTTGATTGTAAGGATGGCTGAGGTCATATGGATGGGAGCCAAGGAGAGGCCAGTAAGGGATGGGTGGTGTTGCAATGGGAGTTTGTCACTGACCCTCTGACCAGGGAGAGAATGATGTTCTCTCCCAACAGCTTGAGGAATCCTCTGTATCATTAAACCCCCATTCTCGTGGGGACCTTTAGCTTCCAGCTCCTGAAAGGACAACCCATCAGTATGCAATCAGGAAGTGCCCTGGGAGGGTGTCAAGGATAACTTCTTGATGCCTCTTTATAACCTCTTTGGCATGCTGGGATAGCCAGATGTCACCTGGAATTGACGTTTAAAGAGATGTCAAGGACAAGAAGAGCTGCTAGCCCTGCATTGGTAGTAAGAAGTCAAAAGAAAACATGGTATTGGTGATGAATGGGGTGAATTACAGCAAACGTAGAGGCTGGTGAGTTATTTAATGCCTTTGTGGCTTCAGTGCCTTGTGCTTATTGGAAGAGGTAAAGGAGACTGACCAGGAGTGAATGAAGATAGATTGAAGATACTCAATCCATGAAAACCTATCGGACCATTTGTGCCAAGAGATACATTGTGAAAATCAAGAGATACAAATTCCATGTTTCCCTGGGAAGAAAATGTTGCCGTGGCAGACTATCTGAGACTGACAATCTGGGAAATAGTTTAGCTAGAAACACTCTGGAGTTCTTGGTAGACAGCAGTCTGAATGTGACCCAGGGATATGCCTTGCAGCAGGGAGGGCCAACAGCTAATGGGGCTGCAAACAATACCCAGACAGTGGGACTGAGGAAGGTGATTGTCCCCTGCATTCAACACACCTCAGACCACTAACTATCCTGTCCACTTTGGGTCCCCAGTTTGAGAAAGATGTTAATGTTCTGGAGGAATTTAGTGGAGGGCCACCAGAACGGTTTGGGCAGGAACTCTGTGTATGAAGAAAGGCTGAGATGGGCAGTTGTTCAGCCTGGAGAATAGGTGACTTCTGGGAGACCTGTTAGCAGCCTGTCATTACAATTGAAGTGGTTATTGGGGAAACTGGTATGTGGTGGGTTCACAAAAGGTGATAAGCATAAATTGAAATGAGATGATCAGACAGGAAAAGCTGAGAAAAGTTTCCTGGGGAAACTACTTTGCTCTCATAGCTGATTTTAGCAGGGGATTGCAATAGAAGCTTCCTGAGGTCCCTTTCCACTTCACTGATTCTGTCACTTTTCCCTTGCTTTAAGGACAAGAAGGTTTCATTTATGGTAGTTATTTTTCCTTTTTTTTTTTTTTTCCTATTTACATTGTTTGGATGATAGTGCAGAACAGTCTATTTGGGTGATCTTACAAGAGACAATCAAGATTTTTAAATCCTTGAAGTAATGCACTGTTAGTTTTCTACAACTTATAATAAAATGTCTTTATACTTCAAGCTGTTATTGATGGAAGTGTATGCATTGCATAGGTGATCATTGAAGCATTAAACTGGCAAAGGTTATTTACTTTAGTATTTGTTTTTAGTGTAGAATATCTTAAGTCAAATATCTGTATTGAGGGACATGAACTTGTGTAGTAGTTGATTTTTTTCAGAATATTCCTTTGCCATTTTTTAGGTTAAAGTAATGTTCATCCTGTATCTTTGTTAACTGTACTTAGAAATTATTTAATAAAACTTTTTTAATGGACACGGTTGAAAAGAGGTAAGAATAGGTTATCATAAAACAACAAGGGAAAAAAGCAATCCTAGCTTTGGAATATTCTTGTCAGATACACTGTGTAATGAATTTTAAACCAAAATTGGAGAAGTTTTTTTGAAAGTAGGAATAGGGAGGAAACACTTCATTGCTCAGCATATCTGCCAGGCACAGATGTGTGTGCACACATTTTATTATAGGAGCCTTCCATTCTTTAACAGTTTTGTACATTTTCAATCTGTTTTATAGAACTGTTCAGTGTTTGCCAGAGTTTTCTGCTGGACTGGAATTACTAAGCAGGTATGACCTTCCTTTTCTTTATTAGTGTTTGCTTCCTATATTAGATTGAAAAAAAATCTAATTTCTAAAGAAAGAGATTAGAGAAGAAAATCAAAGTGTTGCTAATAGGTTTTTGGTTGTTCTGCATTTAGCAGTGTGGGAGTGGTTACCAAATGATAAATGTTTTTAAAGCTTGCCCAGTCCTGAAGTGCTGTCATGTTAATGAAACTGAAGTCCTGGAGGAAATGCCGCATTTGAAAGTTGACTTCAGTCCATGTCCTAATGCAGAGGGGTGAAGGAGGCCAGCACTGAGCCCCAGTCTGTGGCTTCATAACTTTGATATATTTGATATAATTTCCTTCTGTCTTTTTTTTTTTTTTTTAAATTGGAAGGGATATATGTATGATTACAATCTTGTTATTTTTTTTCATTTTCATAATTACATTGAGTTCCAAGTGATGTTTAAGGTGGTGAGTTGTCTTGTAAGTATTCCTGGGTCCATTTAGCTTTTAACGTCAGTTAGCAGGTTAAAAATATGAATCACTTTTTCTTTAAAAGACATTATTTCTCACTGCATATTTGTCTTGGCAGAACAAGTAAGTACTGGAAAGAGCTATACAGTTGTTTTTTTAAGCTGTAATTTCTGGTAGTACCTGTAAATATAAGCAAAGTGACATCCATGAATTCCTTTGTAAGGAGAGCCCAGTAAGAACAGTAATTCTTCTTCTCTTCAGATATGAAGATGCTTGGGCTGCCCTTCATAAAGGAGCCAAAGATTGTGCAAAAGCTGGAGAGGTAAGAAAAAATAACAATGCCATGCATTAAATATTTTTAAATATGTAAATAATTTTAAACTAAAATTTTTAGTATCAGCCTACAGGGTTAACCTTGGCCAGCAGGTAAACATCCACACAACCTTGTTCGCTCTTACAGTAATGTAAAAAATAAATAAAGTGATGCAATGTAAACAGTTGTTAAGATGATGTTGGATGTTACTGCTGTAGCTCTTTAAAAGCAGTTGCAGGGTGGCTTGGAAAGTACAGAAGGCACTTTAGTGGTTTCTACCTGGGTGGGGCTGTAGCCCTGACACTGCTGCCCACTCCTAGTCCACAAGAGACAAGATTGGCTTGCCCAGCTGAAAAGATTTGGGAAGTGTTTGTGCTTTCTCCTAATTTCATTCACTATTCCTGCCCTGGAAGCCAAGTGGCAACTGGTGTGGTTTATGTGTGGAATGAAGGGAAGTGAAACTTCCAGTAAGTGTTACCAATGCGTTACTCAACACCAGGCTTTCAGTTTCAAGCCATGTTTAAGGGGAAGACAGTGTAATCAGTTTTCTGTCCTGCCTGAAACCTTCACTTTGGCTGGGTACATCCTTCCTGGCTCTTTACTTAGAAACTTCTCTATCTTTTTGTAATGGATAAATAACTCACTGTGTATTTATGGAAAGAAAGAAAGCCTATTACGATCTTTCTCTTGCCTAATGGTATGACCCTTCTTTTCCCTGCATTTCAATGCCTGAAAACCTTCAGGTATTGCAGATGGAGTTCTCCTGGCCAGTTTGGCATGTTTTACTGCTCATAATGTTCCTTTATTTCTGGAAAATCTCTTAGATGATGTGGTCACAAATTTATAATACTTGCCATAGTTTGCTTTAAAAGTTGTAGTTTTGGAAACAATGTGAGGTTTCACATATATTAAACTAATATAACCTAATCTCACATGTTATGGCTGCTTGGGAAAAATGGGAATGAAAAACTTCCAAAAATACTTAAATTTTCCATTTAACTCAGATATTTACTTTAAACACAACTCAGTGTATGTATTGCTTGCAGAGTTCTGTTTACTTTTTTAATAAAAGGGGAAAATAAAAACTGTGTAAGCACAGAAGACACTTGGCACACTACTGCAGTTCATCACAAAAGCAGAGGAGCAGTAATGTTATAAGGCCAACTTTTTCTAAAATCTCATTCCTTTTACTTTACTTTCTAGATTACTTTGCATGTGTAGAATTTTCATTTTTTATTGTTACTATGAAATTGGTATGACTGGCAACAATAAACTATTGATCTAAATATGCCCAAAATTGCAGCGCTGCGATGTTGTTATTGTGCACCAGTGCAACACTTCTGCCAAAATTTCAGGTATATCTTGTTTACAGTTAATAACATCCATAAAATACTTCCTGCATTGATTAGTATACTGAGAAATAACTTTTTGTCATATATTTGGTCAATGCATTTTGATACAAATATTCCATACTACAGGGAATTTTTTGAGCATGTTGTGTATTTACTTGCGGAGTACACAAGCAGCAGTGCTGTAGGATTGCTGTGCTGACCTTATACTTCCAAATGTATTAATTATAAAAATTAGTCAAGATGCTCATAAACAGGAACATAAATTTGCAATTAAAGACCTGTTTGTTGCAGCTGGTTGATAGTGAAGTTGTGATGCTTTCTGCTCATTGGGAGAAGAAAAGGAACAGTCTGGTGGAACTGCAGGATCAGCTTCAGCAAATACCGGGGTTTTTAGCAGATCTGGAATGCCTCACAGCAAGCCTAGGTAAGTTCTTAGATATAACAAGCATTCAGATCAGTACACAGGATTAGACTGAAGTTCAGCTGTTGTGAATGTTGTGATTATAAAATTTAATTTTGCTTTCTGTGGTAAAACTGTAGTTCTTAAGCAAACTGTTTTTTTAAAAGACCAACAAGTAGCAGTGGTTGTTCTCCCAGCAGTTAAAATTTTGTATGTGTTGCCATTTGGGGAAAAAAAAAATATTGACAAATGTTTGGACAGGTGAAAAACGCTGCTCTTTCTTTAATTCATAATATTAAATTGTTAAGATTTTTGATTGTATGAACAGTCATGTATATAGCTGCTTCTTTTGGAGTCTATGTAATTTTACATAATGTTTAAACCTACCATTTGGGGTGGGACAGGGGGAAATTTACGTGGCTAAGGACACTTTCAAGACAGAAACCTTTGGTTTTCAGCAATTGTTTGTTCCAAAGGTAACTTCCATACTTTGAATTAATGTACAAAGTTAAGATACTCTGAAGTGATACTCAGCTTTTTTATAGGTGAATATTAATGCTGCCTATTAAGGGTAGCAAGCACATCATGTTTGTAAGGTGTGTTGCAATTTTTAAAACTTTACTAAAGCTTAACCTGTTCATTTTATTGAAAAGATGAATGCTTTGGTGGACTAATTCTGGAACCTCTCATACAAAACTTTTGATCCATTGTTGAAAATTAAATTAGGAAAAAATGTTGTGGGTTCTCATCTCTGAAAATCTCTGCTATTGCTGAGCCTTGAAATGGGCAGGCAGCATTTGACAAGCAGCAGTGCTCTCTGTCCACAGTACATCTCTTGATGCTTCCATGAAAATCTATATGGGTGCATGAAATTAAAGCTTAAAAAAACTGCTGTTTGCACATGGATTTTTAGGTAGCTAGGTTCTCCAGTGACTGTGCCTGCATTCCTCTTTCTTACAGCAGCTAGGAAGTAGGCAGAAATTCCTCATGTGATTGCAGCTCTGTTTTTTTGTGGGGTGGGCTGGATTTATGTGCTGTCATGATGTGAAGAAAAGGAGGGCTCTTTTCTGTCTTCAGGGGCTAATTTCTCATTCTGCTATGGTCAGTGGACATGCACAAATCAGCTTTTGTTCCTAGGTAGGCTGGTAATAACTTTGCTATTTGTTTCTGAACCAAGGCATGTGTTCTACTTTTTATCACAACTTTCTTATACCATCTTGTTTAATAAGGCTTTATCATTGTGCTAACCATTTAATATTGGCTGTTTGAAATTTTTTTTTTTCCCCAAGGAAATAAAAGTTCAAATAGTGATTTATTAAAATACTGGGTTTAATATTATCATGCAGTCCACTGGTAGACCAAAGATAGACAGTATAATAGAAAGCTAATGGAATTGCCTTTATAGTTCACATCTGCAAATCCTGTAAATTCTGATGAATTTGGGCTACTTTCTGATTCCTAATACAGTTTTATGAACTAGAATTAATCTCACTCTGATTGTAGAATTTCTTGGAAGGGTATGTCTCTAGATATTTTTGATACTGCAAAAGTAGGATTTAAGGAAGCGTTCAGCAGCCTGCTCAGGGAAGCTAATGAATTTTGAGTGTAGTGTTAAGGTTCTGTGATTTGAACCAAACCTTCTAGCTTTACCTTTTGTTTCAGATTTTAAGTAATTCATCTGAAGTTTCTTGTTAGTTTCTCCTAACAACTGTTTTTTTTTAAATAGTTTTGTGTATTATTTTTTCTTCTAATAATTTTTATGGAATATATTTGATGAGATAGTTATAATTTGTACCAAATTCTGCATCTAACTTTCTGGAGGTGATTTAACAGAAATTTACTGCAATATTCTGCTCACTGTTCTTATTTATTATAACTCTCAACTTACTGCTTCATATAAAAATAAACTATATTCAGTTTTTCAAGAGATGACTATTACTCTGAGTGTAAATTTTCAAAAGTAGTGAAACATTCTGTAAAAAAAAAAAAAAAGTTAAAATAGAATCACAAAGGGTTATGCACCCAAGATATAATTTGGCTCACCTTCATCATTTCAGTAAAACAGTTGTTTCTTCTGACATGATATGCTTGTAATAAATCTGTTAATGCTTTCATTTGAAAGTAGATAGGGGAACCTGGCTGCTTTCGGTAAAAGAAATTTCAGATAATGAAATGAACCTTTTTAGTGACCTACTTAAAATTGGTGACTCATGTACAGATTCTTCAGCTTCTGCTATGTATTACAAGACACGTTTTCATTAGCAACTTCATAAAGTTCTTTAGCTTAGGTATTCACATTATCAGTCATCCCTCACTTGAAGTAGAAAGTCTGTGTCTTCATTTGATAAATTTATTGTATTATGCAATGTCTTGTATCTGCTACTGAGAACTTTGAATAAAAAATTACTCTCATGTAAAAGTGAAAAGGGCAATTACTGCCCATTCAAGGTGCAAAATTGGAATCATCACTTAAGCCAGTTTTTATATGAGATGTAGAAAATATCTGCTTGCTGGTATCTGGCATACTTAGTATGAAATGTGGCATTTTGCTCAAACATCTGTTTTGGTTTTGGCAAATCAATACACAGAAGCATTGTGTGTATATCCAGTTTTTCTCCCTTATTTTTTTTTTTTAAGATCAAATGTTAAGAATTAACTTGATACTGGTTTCAGAAAGACTGATCTTGGTGACAGGTCCAACATAGGTTGAAAATGTTTTACTGGTGGGACTCAGAAGAAAAATAAGGCTGGGTATATAGGCACAGAGCTAAAAGCCTTTGCCTCTTAGTATTTAGAGGGCTTTTTTGAAGTAAAGGCTGGGAGGGTGTGAAAATTCATTGGGGAAAAAGAGCCTTTTGCACTGCTTAGGAGAAGTATCCTTGTTTATATCTTGAGTAAAAAGTCAGTCTTTTTTATTTCCAGTTGAGTATCAAGTATGAAAATTGCCATTCTTTAGCTTTGCAAAATCCAATTTTTTTCGGAATTTGCATTTATCTTTTACTGGGAAAATCAGGGAAAATGTTGGGAAGATTTATCTAAAACCAGGGAATTTGAATAATACTGTGTAAGGACAGCTATGTTCAACAAGGAATTTTTCTCCATAGGCTCCAGGGCACAACACTTGAGCAGAGGGAGTTGTTGTATTAGCTAGAGGTATATATGTATGAAAGGCATACAATTTGATGCTGCAGACTTGGAACTGACTGAAGATTGAACATTCAAGGAAAAGGATCCTAATGTACTTCCTGTGTAGTTTTAGCAAAAAAGCTGCTTTAGCATCATGTAAGTGGTATAATACTGGCTGGGTTTAAGGTCCTGTTTGTGAAAGCAGATAAAAATTGAGCACTAGTAATTAAATAAAGTTTTTTGGGTTTTTTGTTTGTTTTGTTGTTTTTTTTTTTTGTTGCAGCTGACTTGAACTCTTCCTGTTCATATATGTCTTTCACTGCTCATTTTTAAGCTTTTAGTAATCTCTGCCCCTGTGTGGCCTAGAGGTAGAGGGAACATCTTTGATGTAATCGCTTCCATCCTTTCTGCTTTTTGCCTTTTAGTCAGAAAATAAATGAGCTTTGTAGAAATGTCTTTCATACTCCTGCATGGTTTCTGTTGTTTGAGTGGCTGGGACAGTGCAGGAAGGCTACATCTAAAGTTAGTGGAAACCTATTTTCTGACATACAGCAGTGATTTAGATAGTCAAACAAATTTTGTACTTATACAGAACTGCAGAAAACATAAGTTTCAGTTAGAAAAATTATATGGTAGATTTAAATTAGGTACACTTTAGAAAGAAAGTGTCTCCTGTATAAAAAAAATGTGTGGTTTTTGAGTTCTAGGTAAATACTTTAATACCTGATAGCTAGTAAACTAAGGAAAACAGTGTGTGCTGATGGAGGATAATGGAATGCAGTGTAATGTCATCTAACCAAACCTGAAACATACTTCAAAAGAATTAAAACTAAGAATTAAAGTTTCAAATAATGTTATTATACTTGTGGTAATGTAAGAAATACATTCCAAACCGCTATAATTAGAGTGATGTGACCCAAAGAACAAGCTAAGTTTTTTTAAGCTATCTAATAAAATACTATTTCTGCCAAATGTGGCATATTGTTATACATGAAAATTCATTATCTAAAGGTAAATATATTTTTTTAAATCTAAAAAATACTTAGAGGAGATGGGTTTTTTTACAGCCTACGTTTCAAATTGGTTAAATCTGTACTTTTGTTTGGCACTGCCTTTGTATGGACAGTGTATATGTTCTCCTTTGGGAAAAAGATGTTAATTCTTATCGGTAGGTGGTGCTACTGCAACAGAGCTTGTCTTCAATTTTATTTTTTTTGTGAAAAGCAATTTTTCTTCCATTTCAGAAAGGAAAAAAATTTTGGAAACTTCTGTTTCAGTAAAGCAGGATTGTTGCCTCCTGGAGAGATCTCTAATGTCCATTCTCTTCAGGAGCACAGTGTTTTCTGCAGTTCCCACTAGAGGTTGCTCAAATGCAAGTGCTAGGAATCAGTTGCTCTCTAGAATTCATTTTTCTTCATCCTCTTTATTTTTCTTTCCTTTGCTGTTGTTTTTTTAATATTATTTCAACAGCAAATACAGCAAAGCAGGTGGTGGGAGTTTTTTAAGTGGAAAAAACAGTGGTTGATAGGTACCTTAGTAAATTATCTTCAGTCCTGCTGTGTTTGAGAATTTTGCAGATTAATAAGGGAACAATTATTCTGAAAAGCAAGTTAGCACAATAGAGGTATTTAGATTTTAATGCACTCAGAGAAGTCTGTTTCTTAAAGAAAATGGGCCTACCAATCATAATTGTAATCATGATATTACACTTTGAATACATCTGGATTTTGTGAGAGAAAATTGAGTGTGTGGTAAACAATGCATGTTCCCCATCACAGTATGTGGAACTAAAACCAATTTTTCCCCCTCAAACTTGTTTCTGTGTTAATTGCCAACTGCTTTTCTTTTTTTAATTTTTTTTTTTTTTTTCCAATCCTTTTCCCCTCCTCTCAGTGATCTGTATACAGAAAAATAATTTAGGGAAATATTTGCTGATTATATGATTCATGTTTCTCTTTCCTACTGTTGTGGATCTTCCTTCTTAAGGACTAAAAAATGCTGTTAAGTGAAGCTGAACATATGAACATGCATCCTAGGAATTTTGCTTAGGAAATTTGCTAACTTTTGCTTTTTTAGGGGAACCACAAGGATGGCTATTCATAATGGAGCAATGGCTAAGGAAGTTGAAATTATGTACTATCCAAGATAGGCTTCAAGTAGAATGGCCAAGCCAGAATGGAGGATTTGACTGATGCCTTCAGCTTACTGTTTCCTTCTTTTAAGCATCTGAAATACAATAACTCTGGCTGCTATTTGTAAAAATGTGTATTATTCTTGCTCCTGCAGTTTACCTTCCCTCTGGTACAGGAGAAGTCCTGGTAAAATGATGAATAATATTCCTGTAATTCACACAGTTTTATCCCAGACAGACCAGCTGGTTCGGGTTTGGGAAAATAGTTTTTCTACTGTAGAAGCCTGAGGGGAAACATGAAACTTAGCATTAATCACTCTCAGGGAGAGTGATCCTTTGATACAAGGTTCACATGACTTAATTCAGGCGAGGAGGGACCTCAGGAATTGTTTAGTCCAAATTTCTACTCAAAGCAATGTGAGCTATGAGATGAGATCAGTTTTCTCAAGACTTGTCATAGACAAGATCTGTATGAAGTTGAGACTGCACAATTATGTTTAAAGATGAGATTAAGAGATGTGTATGTAAAATAGGTAGATTTAATTGTAAAATTTACATGTGTATGTAAAATAGGCAAATCTTTATATTTAGCTATCAGTAAAGGGTCTGTCTTCAGAGACATAAATATGTTCTTTTATATTACCATGACATCATGTGGAAGTTAAAATTCTCCCCATATGCTTTATTTTTGTTTCATTTGAATAAATGAAGATTTGACCTGGCTTTAGCCAACACAGCTTTATTCCTTGGATTGGGACCATGTAGGAAGCGCTAAACTGACAGTCTGCTCAAGAAAGAAAAGTATGAGTCCTGAATGCTTCTCTTGCTCAAATACAGGCCAGGAGCCTGTGACACCACAATGCTGGGACAAATAGAGTGGTTCAGCATCTTAATGCAAGGGAACCTCAGATAGATCTCCCTTTAATGTGGCTCTGCTGCCACTGTTTACTGTGGGATTTGGGCTGAGATTTGTCTTTTGGAGCCATTTATCTGTGTTTAATTATTACCAATTATTACTAATTATTAAAAATGTTAAAAATGTTAATTATTTACCTTTACGAAATCCTGTTTCTGTTCAGGTGAGTTTTCTGTCTATTGATGTAATTTGATATTCATACAAGACTTTCTTACAGCCCAGCTAGAGGCAAACTTTGAGGAAATGGAGAATCATCTGTTGTGTCTTGAGGAACTATGTGAGCAGTGTGAATTGGAAAGATACAAATGTATGCAGACATTACAGCTGGAAAACTACAAGAAAACAAAAAGGTAAATAAAACAATTGCTATGAATTAGCATACAATATAAGCCTTTTGTAGTTAACCACCCCATATATAATATAATCCCTTTTATTTTCATCTTCTAAAGAAATAATATTCTTTGACAGGACATTGCAAATTTGTAGTAGATTCATTGAATGTCTTAGTGATAAACGAAGATGTGCTGGGAAAATTATCATGACACTGTTGTTAAGATGAAGTCATGTTTATTATTCTCTGCAAAGAATTGGAATAAGGGCTGTTGTTAATAAGCACAGATAAACTGTTGTTTCTCTAAATCCCCTGCCCTGGCTTATGGATTCCATTTTTTTTTTTTTCCCCCATGTAGCTGTCAGGCTAGGAACTGAATTTTCCTCTATCTTCCTTTCAGTTCTATCAGTATCCAATCCTATAAGTACTTTTCACTCTGTGTGAAAGGTATTAATCTCCTGCCATTCTCTTACTTGTAAAAGCAGGGCATTAATTCTTGGAATCTAAGTTCAACTTACAGCAGTATGTGTGAAAATTCAGAACTTTCGTCTCATGAGCTTCTGTTTACCTAAGAGACAAAGTAGAAAGAGAAAAATATTAAGCACTTAAATAACTTAAGCTGTTGACTTTTTTGATTTTTGTTACTACTAGTGCCAAAAATAACCTAATATAAGGAGATAAGAAAAGCAGTATTACATTCATTATATAAATTAGGAAATGAGGAGTTGAATTGAAGCAGTTTGGCAAAGATAGTGCCTGACAGCCTATTAGGGAGGGGTGGGTAGATGTGGATGTTGACTGACTGACATGGGGAATAACCAGGTTACTTGATCTGTTGAGGCAGGAATCCTGCTGTCAGCCAGGGGAAGCAGCCTGGCACCCTCCTTGGCTCCTTGATTGTGGAAGCAAGTTTGATACATGTGTTAAGGTCAGAACAACTGGTCTGTCTCACAGTTCTTATAAGGATGTGGTGATCAAGGGCAGGACTGTGCCAGACAGCACTGACCACATTTTGCTTAGCTTATCTGTGTTGTTCTTCTTAACCCTTCTTGCCATTCTTGTACCTCTCTTTTTTTAATTTTTTTTTTTTTTTTTAAATCACAGACTCCTCCCAAAAGACCTTTTTACCCCTGAATACCTTTTTCCCTATTGGTCTTCTATTGTTATTTGGGGAAACTTACCCTTCAATGGTTACAGCTCCAGTTACTAAGGAGTGCTGGTGTTGCAGGTCCTACCTCACAAATGATAGAACCTTTTGCTACCTTAAAGCTCGCCCTTTAGTTTTCTGTGAAATTTGTCTGTTTCTCACCTAACTTCCCTTTAAATACCTGTGAAATCCAGTCATCCCTTATGGTACTATCTGTGGCTTATGGCAGTGTCTTATTATGTTATCTGTCACATCTGGCAACTTCTTATTTCATGTCATTTTAGTTTTTCACATCCTGTTCAGTTGTCTTAACCTCATGTCAGGGCCTCAACAATAATCTAATTTTCCTGCAGCCTGGATTTTCTCTTTCCCAAGTCAGGGCAATTCCATATTCTTTCTCCAGGAAAAGTCAACAGCAGACAGTATGGCTGAATATTCACTTGTTCAGACCTACTTGAATAATTAAATATTTAAGAGTAATAATTCCAAAATTCTAAGTATGTGCTATTTAACCGAATAACACAAGTTTAAAATGTGTATAAAGCAACAGATTTGGTCCTGTATAATTATCTTTCTACGGTTTTCTGAGTTGTTTTTGTTCTCTCTTCCATCCTTCCTCCCTTACCCCTTGCCACTACTTTCAACATCAAAATAAAGTGTTAAAACATCGCCTGCTCTGCTTAGCAGCATCTAATCAGTTTTATAAATAGAATGCTAAGCAAGCTACTTAGTGTAATTATAAGCTGATTACATTTGGTCAGACCTAGACAAAACAGGAAAAATGCAGGTAATTTCTGGTTGATCATAAATACCACTGTATTTATTTAGGTAAGAAATTAACTGCTAGCTCATTACAGGAAGGACGCTTGTCAGTGTAGACGCTTGAAGAGCGAAGCAGCCAGTTAACTTGACGTGAGTGTGATTTGTGCTGTATGTTTGGAACTCGTATCCTGTCGTCTTCTCTTTAGTGCTTGGGGTTTTCACTGTGACACCAGCTGAAAGAATCAATCAGCTGAAAGTATGGGGGGAGGGGTCAGGAGTCTATGCTCTCTCTTTAGCGTAGAAATTATTTTCTGGGAGTGAGTGGTTTTTTGTTTGGAAAAAAAAAAAGTATTTCATGTTTTTTGACAATATAGGGATGAAAACTGAGATGGATATTAACTCTAGAAACTCAGGTTATTTTAAGCATGTAAAAAATCATAATTTCGTTATAAAGTCACTCTGGAGCTTAGGCTAGAAGCTAATGTATTTCAAATCTTTTGAAAAAATCCTATATGAAAGATTTAGAAGAAGGTGCTTTAGGTCAACATTAAAGCTATGAAATGCAGCTTATGGTAACTATGGGAACTTATTTTAAGAAATAGGTCTCCCTATTGAATAGAACAACTTTATTTCAGTTCAAACAGATCAATTTTTTGCCTTTTGTCATTGTCTTGAGTACTAATTTCAAAGTAGATTAATCAATCCAGGATATTTTCCAAGTTCAAAGCGTCATATTTGGGGGGATTGGTTTGGGGTTATTCTTGTGAGCTTATTTCTGGCATTTTAATATTCTCTCTTTTGTGTTTAAATCCATTGATCAGTGTACCAGTAGTGTTGTATGAAGTCTAGTTTCCACTCTTGTTTTCTCTGATTAGTCTCCCTGCAATTGTTTGGATGTATGTTGACATTAAACCATGTCATTTTGTTTCCTGTCCTTTTTCAGTCGACCACAATTCTTCTTCCCTTTCTATCATTCTGATATTCTGATTGCAGAAAACTTTGTGTCTCTTTAGTCTCATGTGGCAGTTCTAGCTTTCTCAAGTGCACAGTGTCCTTTAGGAAGCACTGTCAGGAGCTCACTTTTGCGTCATCTTTTTATGTGCCCTGAATGGCAGCCTTGTGGTAAGATAAAATGATTCTGACCTGAAGCTGTACTTCCTATGAAGCTCTTGGTACCATTTGTATCCATTTCAGAGATCACCACATTTTGAAAAACAGCAGCTCTTGATTGTTTTGTCAATTAAAAGGAGCTGCCCAAATGCAGCATTTTGTAGGAATACATTTGGAATAGCAGGGTCCTTGTCACTGGAAATGAGTGAATAGATTTTCCCGTTTATTATTTGACTTAAAACATAATTGTCTGAATGATAATTTTTTAGGATGTCTTTTTTAAGAACCCTCTCTATTTTTCAGTCTGTCAGCTTTGAGAACAGACATGGAAGAGAAATAAATGTAAAATCTAAACCTTGGTGGGACTCTTGTTTTTCCTTTTTTGTGTTACTTAAACAATTACTTTACTTGAAGAGAAAATAAGTTCTTAAAATTTGTATTTATTCCTAATTTTTGAATTTTAGAAGTTTAATTGTGGCCAAATTAAGTGTAACCCCATGCTTCTGTAATTAGTGCAGTAGGTAAGGAGTTGGACAGATTGTCATAGTTCTTGTTGGATGCATTGCCATTATGGTGCTTTAGTGCTGCTAGGGGATGAGAATGTTTGATTTACTTTCTCATTCAGAAGGACATAAAATTTATGGCAACTGCATTGTGTAGATTAGAGAAAATGTCTTAGTTACTGTTGGTTTCTTCTGTAAACTTTATCCCTCTTTTTAATTGCTTTGGGAACAAAAGGAACAGTAAGGGTTGTTGGATGTAGATACAGTGGCTTGTCATAGGCCTGAACAATATAAACATTTGAAAAGTAAATACAAAAAAACCTTCCATATCTGTAGATCTTGTTTAGATCCATAGCATTCCTTAAGCAATAGGCTGGAACAGTACTCTGTACTGTACAGCATCCTCAGTGATGATTCCCTCCCACCTGGCAGTGATAACATTTAAATTTTACCTTCATATGCCTTTCAAGCTTTACATGTAATTTATGAAATTTACTTTTTATTTGTAAAAAAGTATATATGCCCCTTTGTTACAAATATTTTGAGCAAGTGTATTTTTCCTTCTAACATTAAGCATACCATGAATTCTTTCTGAGACCTCAGCTACATGTTCAGTAGTTCTCATCAAAGCTTTTACCAGTGTAAATTTTCATGTCATACTCTTTTTGATCAGTCTCATAGTAGTATAGGTTTGGAGCTGCTGTACCTCTGTGTAACTGAGTACCTAAATAAACATTTTTCAAGATTAGATGCAAAACTTTGGTTATCTTCAGGACAATTTTCATGGCAGATTGCAGTGGGTGACTGACTGAGTTTTCATTAGGCATTGTATATGTTTCTGTACTCACATTGCAAAGATGTTTTCTATCCTGTCTCATGAGTTTGAATACAGCACAATCAGCAGCAAGTGTTTTCATGGTGATAACTGGCTGGAATTAATTTTATGGCCATCAGTTGCTGCACTACTTTGGGCAGACACATAGAATGAGAATGCCTATTGATCCTGCAAAGACTTGCACAAGCTTTGGAAGAGTTTCATGGATAATTTTGCTTCCTTTTTTTATAGTTTGGATGCTCTGAACTTTCTTTTGTTTGCAAGGATTCTTGCATTACAGTATTCTGTGTACACCAAGCCCAAAGGAGAATGCTGCTTCATTATTAATGAATTTTACTCCCATCAGTGATCTCCCAGTATTTGGAAACATTGGGCAAGACTGAATACACAGCAGATTTGAAGATTGCAGGGGTTTTGGCAGTTTTTTTCTCTTATTTGCAAAGTGTGAATGTACGATATAATTTATGTCACTTTTAAGTTGATTTAAGTTTGCCCTTTCTCTGGTGATCTTTGCTTGATACAGAGAGACAATGACATTGTAACAAAGCGATTTGCTGCTTACCTTCTCCTTAGAGTCTTGTTTTCTTTCAAATAGGCAAATAAAAGACTTTTTCTTTGGCTTTTGTGACCTGTATTGATGACAGAATGTTTGTGTTGGATCCTCTGTATCCTACAGCACCTTTTAATAAGTCATCTAGAAAATGTTAAAACATTATGTCAGTCCTGCATAATTTATCTCTACCTTTATGTGGTGCTTGTTAGTGGACATAATCTGCAAATCCTGTCAAGCTGTTAATACCAGGCATTCTTTGTCCAGACTTACTGTACCAATAATAGGAACAGATGGTTTAGGACTGCCTTAATCATCATTTTGTACTCTCCCACTCTTATAAATGCATTATTTATATGGGTAATTAATTCATTGTGGCTAGTGGCAGAAGAACAGGGCTTAGGTGCTTGTCATTACTGCACTGAAATTCATTCTCTGTGCTGTGCCTCCTGATAAATTCTGTTTCTTTGCTATGGATTATTTCGTGAGATCTTGAATAACTCCTTTCCACCTGCATTAAAAACCAATTCATTTAAAAGTAGTTAAAAGCAATGTATTAAATGCATTCATTGACAATGCTTCTGTGAGGGAGATTTTACATTCCTACATCAAAGGGACATGTTGAAGATGCCTGAAGATACAACTTCTCTCTGGCACAATTGTGTTCATGCTGCATGGAGCTACATTCAGCATTTTAGGTGAACATTGCACATGGAGTCACAAGCTCTTTTTACTTCCTTGTTTCTGTGAATTAGGGTTTTAACATATGTCACTTACTGAATAAAGCTTGGCCAGTTTTTGAATACTGTAATTTCTCTTCTTTTTAATGCTTATGGGGAAATCGATGACCATGTTAAAAGAAGATCTTTTAACAGTTCTCTAATCTGATCTCTAAAGCAGTTTCTTGTGTGGCTGTTTATAAAAACAGGTTTGCAGGAACTCCTTTTCTTGCTAGAAAATAAATGGTAGAGTTGATGGTGGAGGTGGCCTTAGATGGTGGATTGTTTGTACCTCCTCTTAAACTTCATCTTCTCTTACATTCCTTCTAGTTTCTCAAATTGTAGCTTCTCTTAATTTTTTTATTCTCAAATTTCAGCTTTAAATTTTGGTTCTTAAAATTTTGGTTGTATGATAAAAGCAAACAGTGTTGATACATGTTTTAGTGATCCATTGAACATTGATCCAGTGAACATTGCATGCTAAGGTAAAAGTTTAAAAAAAATGCAAAAACAGTCAGGCTTTTGGATAACAGCAGGATGAAAGCAAAAGCATTAAAAACTGTGTCTTGTGCAAAATCCTACCTCTGAAAGCATGAGCTTTTAGAGGGAGCTAAGCATTTTTTCCACATTTCAGATTCCAGTTTGGAATGGTTCTAATGGTAAGTGACCTCTTAGCAGAGGACAAAACTTGCCTTCAATGATTTCACTTCTACCATTTTCTTATGATTTTAAGGCCATCTCTCTTATTTTTTACTGTCCTTTTGAATGATAGTGCCTGAAAGTTGACTCCCCTTTTTCTTAAGATTTATTGGGTTTTTTTTGAAACATTCAAGTAGAAATGCTTTCACTGTACCCTGAAACTGCTGAGTATATTAGGGTAGTACTTGTTTTTGGTTGTATTTATTAGCTTGATTACCAGTTAATGTTGGTAATTTCTGTTGCAAAAATTTGCTGGGATCAGTTCCATCTTCTGGAATGAATTTAACATAGAAGTTTTGCTGGAAAACATATTTCAGCTACTTCTGTATCTGCATGAGTATGGAAACAAAAAAATCTCCATTGCAAAATTATTGAAATGCCTTAGTTCTCTGCTCTTTTCTTTTAGGGGATAAAATGTCACTTTTGATGATGAAGAATCCTGACCTGTCTTCAGTGTTTTGTCAGATGAATAGAAACCCTTGCCTGTGGTTCAATTCCAACAGTAGTTTAGTAATAGAGTTGGCTTTTACTAATTCTTCAATACTTACAGGCTTTTCATAGCTTCAGTCTCAAGTGTATTTCAAAGTAGTAATTGGCCTAAGTATTTCCAAGGGGTGTTCAACCAGTCTCAAGGATGGGGAAAACAGTTTTGTGTCAGGATTGAGAGAAGTGCTAATCCTAAATAAAAAAAAAAAAAAAAAAAGGTACATTATTACTTCTGCGCACCGTACGAGTGACAGAGGTTTTGAGTTCTCAGTTTTTTGGCTTTTGCTTCTGATGACATCCAGAGCAAAGTCCCAGAGGAGAGATCTCATGGCTTTTTAGCTTACTAAAACTTGAGTCAGGCTATAGAAGGATTTTTTCTTTTTTTAGTATAGAATTTTGAAAGCTTAACTCTACCAGACATAGCAGAGGAAATGCAGCATTTCTTAGTTCCTGGGTTGAATTGAGTCTTGATATTGTCTTTTGTTTCGATATAAGTCTAGTAGTTGGAATTTTCTGACTGTTACTTTTAGAGCTTGTGTTATAAAATTATTCCTGACATTTCCTTAGGACTTTATTGCTTTCTTATCTGCCTATTCTCTTGAAGATAAAACACAATTTTATCATCAGTTCTGGCTGGTGGCATCTTTGTAAGGCATGTGGTGCTTCTGTAGTCTCTTAGGTATTTAACTGGATTCTTGATGTTTAGCTACACTTAGGAAATTGATCTTAATGTTCTAGCCATTTACAAGATACAGTAGAACCTGAGGTTTTTTTCATACTGCTGCTGAAGAAATTAAATTCCCTTTGATCTCAGTAACTTAAAGCAGGATAGTTATGCCTCCTAGTCCTCTCATATTCTGATTCCTAGATTTGTTTTTGTTTGTCAGTGATACCAGCACAGTCTTCCTACTGTCCATCTCATCTGCTCAGTGGCTAGTATAGGGTTAATCTAACAATGCAATGAAAAGCCTGAGGGGAATGAGAAGGTGCTTGGAAATTTGTATCTCCCTTCTAGCTGGATTGCAACTCTAACTGGTCATGCCAGTTACCCTGTGGGACAAGTCATATATTGTAGATGGTTTGTTTCACCTGATTGTCTCCACCATTATATTTTCTCACCACAAACCCTGAATCTCAACTTAACTGTAAATGAGGAAGTTGAGACCACTGACAGCATCATAATTAGAACATTACAGGTGTCTTAAAAACTGGTAACTGAGTTAAACATGTATAGAATTGCACAGAGTAATTAAGCACTCATCCCTCAATCCCCTCTCTATTTTATGAAAACAAGCAACTGGAAAGGCAGGGGTTAACATTATTGTTTATATGTGTGGCCAAGTAGTTTTCATGGACATAAGAGTCGGTGGAGCCTGTACACCCTCTTGTCTCTCAGGAAAGAATCTGGGATTTGCAAATTGCTCTACACAAAAATGACATTACTTTTGAAGTGTCTCCATGCCTTTATAGTCCGATTATGTTAGACTTTAGCTTGTTATTTTAGCCTTTTTTACTTGCTCAGAGGTGCTGTACTTCATCTTTCACTGAAAAGAGCTATTTATATTATAATGTACCTCCTAATTCAGTCCTTTCTTCTGAAAGCTTACTGTAAGCTATGAAAAGGTAAAATGTATTCTTATATGAGTAACTAGCCAGGTTTGTTGCCAGTAACCTAAAATTTAGTAGCTGAAGAGCATGTATAGTCAAATGCCAGGTAGTTGTATTGGTCAGTGGTCAGACTCAGCATGGGAGCTCCTTTAATCCTGGACAGATGCTGAGCAGCTCACACTGGACTTCAAGAGCCTTCATGTGTAGCAAGGTCAGAGGCAAGGCAGGCATGTTTTCCTTCTAATAGTGGCGGAAAGGGTTATCTCATCCATTTGTGAAGTGCATGAATGTTCTTTTGGATGAAAACTCTTTAAATAAATTCTGGGAGCATTTCCCTATAAAGTGCTTTCAATTGCTTTAAATGTTTCCTCCTGCTTGTCTTTCAACCTTGCTTTGAAGGCCACTTTTCCAACACTGCTTTGAATTTAATCTTTTTCATTTTAACTCTCACTGTTTCTTTAGTTTCTTTACATTGTCTGTGTTCTGAATATGAAGCTTAATCCTTAATGTGAGGTCAGTGTATTCTGCAGATGACTTTTTGTCTTTAGACTCTTAGCGAAGACATAGGAAGTAGTTTATCAGTAAATACAAAAACATTTATTTACTTGTAAAGGGAAGAAATGTAATACTCTATTATACCTTTTTCTCTGTACATCTGTGTGCAAGGTCTTAATTACCCACCTGAAAAATGTACTGATTATAAGATTTATAAGAATAAGAGTATTCTTAAGCCATCTGTTTTTCCAATGCTATCACAAGTCTGTTTCCTTTCCACTTCTCAGTTTAGTATTATGTTCTTACCAAAGCTGCTGATAAATGAGATTAAGGATTAATATTTTCAAACTTCCAAGTTTTTTTTTCGGATTGTTTTACTTAATTAATAGTAATAAAAAAAAATCCTCCATGATGCTGAACATGGTTTCAGTAAGCATGTACTTTTGTATGTATTTCTAAATAGAAGTTTCAGTGAAAGTCTAGTGAGAAACCTCAAGATATGATTAATTCATGATGTGTCAAATATAGATCTTCTGTCTTTGGGTCTGAATTAGTATGAGGATACTAGGAAATAAAGATCCTTAAATTTCAAATCTGTATTTTTACTGTATGCTAATCATAGGTACTTTTAATTTTTCAGAGGGAAAAAAGTTTTGGTCAAATATCTATTTCCAGTTTTCTTAATGAATGTAATTATGGATATAGGGACAACAGCTTAGTGCATCTCAACCCTAAAAATATTGATGGATTTTGAAAAGAAAAATTCTGGGTGTTTAGACAAAATGAGTGATTGCCACTTGGTTACTGTGCTACCATCTTGTTTATTAACCTCTTTCAACACCATGGCAGTAATTGTTTTGTCTTTCCAATTGTAGACACGTCATAAAATCTCCTGATTTTAGATGCAAGTAATGTAGTTTTTCACCTCTTACTTTCACAAGATGTTTCCTCTGGTATGGTTTTCTTTCAGTCCATGGAAAAGAAGCATTTCCTGTGATTGTTGTTTCCTCAACTACTGTGCCATTATTAAAAAATAAGAAGGGCAACTTATTATGAGAGTGTTTAAGAATTTTGCAACTCTAAATAGAGTATACAGCATAGGAAAAATTTTTTTGGGGTATGAACCTGCGAATCACAGGTATTGTAAAGTAGCTTTTTTCTCTGGTATAAAAGGGAGAAATTAGCTTGGGAAAGGGATGGAGGAGAAGCAGGAAAGGAAATAGATACTCACAGGAAGTTGCAACTAATAGAATTCTTTACTGTGAATCACACTCTAGCTTATTTCCTGGTAAAGCACACATTCTTTCAAAAGCTTGTATTTAACATTTGGTGACAAAAGTGGAATGTTCTCTGAAAATGTGGAGGTAAATGCATTCCTTTTCTTCTTTTAGAATACTTTGCCCTGCTTAAAGAATAAATTGTTTCAGCTTTGAGTGCGTTTTGTCTGTTCTGATGCAAGAATAGATGCTTAATTACGTCATCTGTTAAGGGGTAGAAGGAGTTATTATGGTATAGCATCTTTATTGTGAAACAATGTCTCTGGTAGGTGACCAAAGAGTCTTTTAGTCTGTGGATAGAGAATAGCTATCCAGAATTTATCTGAACAGCTCTGAATTCAGTCTTTGTTTTTCTTATGGTCACTTTTGCTTCAAAATTCAGAATTTAATGAGGCATTTTGCAAGGCTTAGACTGAAAAAATGTTTGATATGAGTGTTTTGTAAGGCCAGCATTCTGCCTTATCTCAGTTATTACATTGATTCCTCTTAAGCCTTTAAATTCATGATGAATCACTACCTTGTAGTAATGACAGTTGGAGCATTTTGCAATTTCTTTAAAACAGAGAAAATATGTCTTTGTTTTATGGCCTCTGCATTCACAATTGCATAACTGCTAAAAGTGGAAAGTGGTCTGGTATGAATGCAAAAAAAATATTAACTTCAATTTTTAGCTTTCTGGTACATGAATACTCTGGGTTATCTGGGATATAACATACTTGAAAATCCTCTCCTCTGAGGAATGTCACTGTATGTCTCTTTGCCTGTCTCTCTGTTTTAGCCGAGTGATGTTGTCAAATTTTTCTCCTTCAGTGTTGCCAAAATGTTTTTGAATAGCATTGATGAAAATGGGACACAAATTGTTATTCACTGTGCTGTAAATTGGTAAATCTCTGCTAGGCAAGGGATGCTTTAGTAACTAAAGCCTTAAGAAATCTTAGTTTTTGGAGCAGTGTATCTGGAAATTACGTAGCTAGATGTAAATGTGTAATATTTGTATAATTTTATATGTTTATAAAGAGGTGGTGGCATAATTTATTAATAGGTTGATTTTGTTTGCTTTAGATAAACACATGTAGTAATATTACCCTGGTATATGGTGGCAATCAAATTCTTTTGTTTTTGTCTTTTAGTAAGTCTTAAAGTCTGTAAAATAAATCCTGAAGTTCTACATGTGGTATTTCTAATTATTTTTTTTAATTCTGCTCTTCTCCAACAGGAAGGAACTGGAGACATTCAAAGGTAAATTCTATTTTTATTTTCTACTTAAGTGTTTGTAAGAGTTATGGTAATTTGTGCATTAAGTGAAACTAGGGAAGGAACTTTTTCCCTTCTACATTTGACAATGTTAATTTTATATTGACCCAGCAAGCTGTGTATTTTTTATTTTGCCTGTTCTTGCTACTGTTTTCTTTGGAAGATTCCTAAGGGTAGAGGGAACACAGATATTTTGTTATCTTATCTAGGTTTCAGAGATTCTGTTATCTAATTCAAGCCTTTCCTTTGGTGTTCAGTTTTTATGGATAAGGGCTTTGTCTTCAACTAGTTGATGTCTTTTCTATCACGGATATATTTTTGGCGCATGTTGCAGGCTGTTATATGTTAGATTTTTGTCTGGCTGTTTCCAGAGAATTTTCACAGTATTATGCAAATTTATTTTTTGTAGCTCAGCTTGTTGGAGAGACTCGATGATATATACAAATATTTGTCCAATATATGATGTAATGACTGGAAACTCTTTGATGTACTATTGCTTTGTCTCTGGTACATAGATGGGACACAGTCCCATTTTCAGTAAATGCTGAACTGGGGCTTACTCTTCCTACTGATGCTAATGTTTGATCAGTTTGAGAATTGCTATTATCTCTACCTTTGGATAGGATGTGACTGTGGGTTTGTGACTCGTATTTTTGAGAATGAAATCAGGTGCACTGACTTATGTCAATCAATTGTCTCTTGAAATTGAAAGGAGGGATGGAAATTTCTCTCAGCTACATTCCTTTGCCTTTTCAGTTCATTACTATCTCATCTTTGTGATGCTACAAAAGGAAAATAACAGTTACAGTAAAATATAAGCAACACAGATTATGTAAAATGTCACTTTTTCTGTAACTTACCAAACCAACCCTTTGATTGATTTGACAGCTTTCAACATAGAGCAACTCAGTACAAAACAGAAGATAATGCCAGGCTCCTTCTGATCCAAAGCAAGGCAGCTAATTGTAGTACCTGGTGCTTGTGAGAACAATGAATCCTCGTTTTTTTGTTTGTATTGATCAGGTGTTTTAAGTGAGTTTCTGGAAGCCAGGAGAGTGGTTTCCAAAGTAATTTCTCTCTAGGCCCCTTGTTATTTTAATAGAGACTTTAACATTATTTGACAGTAAGTATTTTACAAAGACAATTATTTTGATGGAAGAGGAACATGCTAACTGGGTGTTGACCTTGAAATTTATACCAAACTAAGCAACTGGTTCTGTAATGGATACAGAGGCATACAGATTTCCAATACTGGTTATGAAAGACTTGTCTTGGTAGCTAAGAGAAGGCTAGATAAGCATAGAGGGATGAATCATGGAAAATGGATATTAAACATCTGTCAGCCTAATTTGTGTGTGTTTTTGTATAGTAAACTGGTGGACAAGCTCGTACCTGACAGAGGAGAAGGGGAGTTATAGCTTAGACAATTTCAAGAATGGTCTTGTCAAACAAGTCTAATTACTTTCTAGAAGATGACAAGAAGAAGGTTTAAAGTAAACAATAGATTCAGTGTAACAACTTTCAGTGTTTTGCCTGACATTTCCCAGGAAATTTGGATTAGACTACTAAAAATCCAGGTGCACAATTGAAAATACGTGCTTGGAGGAAATGGTCTTTCTGATTTACAAAGTTCTCAAATCTTGGAATTTTTGTTGTTAACTCAGATTGTGAAGTAGAGGTATTCATTATATTGGCTTCAGTCAGTGTTTTTCTGGCCTTTTGGACTTTTTGTTAGTACCATTATCATATCATAGGGAGAGCAGGAGATTCCCAGTTGTGAAGGATTACATAATGACAGATGTTTTGGTTCTAGGACAGCCTTGCCCAATCTAACTCGGGGCTCCTACTTGAGTTTTCTGTTTTGAGCTGCTTCTAGAGCTCACTAGATTTTGGCAAAAATGATCTGTCACTTGTTTGACTTCACTTCCAGTTGATGAAGCACACTGAGATAACTCAGTGGATGTCCATAGGAATCCTGTCACAGAGGAAGGAAAAGGCAGCAGCAAGGGTGAGCAGTGTGTCCTAAGTTAACAGCCTAACACTGTAATCTAAAAAGCAGAAGAAACCAGTAAAATTTGGTTCCAACTGAAACGTGTTCAGCAGTTGAGTAGATGGTTCTTTACATTTTAATATTGCAAGTATAGACTATGTCCTCAACTAATTTATCCTTGCATAATTGTCCAGAGTGAAATGTCTTTCTCAACATTCTGTTCATGAAATACCCAGTGCAGGGTCTAGGAAAGAGGAACTGTTTAAAATACCTTCCTATACACTTGCATCTTTTAGTGCATTTGCACTTGAAATCATTGTACATTAAAATCTGTTCCAATGGAAAAACCCGAAATGACATTTTTTATAATAGTAACTTGTTATTTGTGAATTTGAATACCATATGCTAAAAAGTAATAGCTTCCAGGATATAAGGATGGTAAATGTCTCACATAAAAATATCTTTCATAAAGATACAAGATCATTCTATCTGAATATGCAGGAATTAAAGTACCACAAAAATATTCCTTCAAGACATTTGCTAGAAGGGTTAAAAGAGAGTTGTATGCACTTTTTTCAGTGTCCAGATGCAAGTCTCACATTCACCAGTGATGAGTTCTTATGACTTTCTCAGCATAGAAAGTAAGTTTTACCAGAATTAAGAAACTGAATGGTCCAGTCTGAGATTCAAAATAGTGCAGTGGTAGAAGCTGGAATTCTGTGATGCATCTCATCAATTGCCCAATGAATACAGAAGAAAATGTACATTTTATGTTGGCACTGACCATGAGATTGCAGATGTGACTCACAGTGCCGCTAGGTAGCTTCACAGACCTCTCAGATCTGTTTTAAAATTTTACTACCCTAGAGTTTCGTAGATGTGTAAATGCAAATAGGTGCACAGGTGTAGTGTGTAAATTTGTGAAATACTCAAGTGTCTGTAACCTTAAAAACATTTTAAGTGCCCTTGTATATAACTAGTATTATTTATTTTAATATTGAAGCAAAATCTACGCAACCAAGAGATAGAATTGTCTCTGGTTTCATTTAAAACTTCCCACTGTGTGTGCCAAGGTACAAAGTGGTAATTCATTGGACTTTTAAGTATATTCTTTGAAGATAGCAGCTGTCATCCAGAAGGTGCCTTAATAAGGAATGTATATATGCCAGTTTGCAGCATTGAAAAGTGTCGAGAATCCTCTAATTCTCTTGCTCATTGATGTTAGTACCTTTAAGAAGCATGAAAATACAATACTACTTTAAGAAATTATTAATATTTTTTGTATTTGTCAGTGTTTTAGAATTTGTTTCTGCCACTTTCATGCTGGTATTGCAGATTGTACTCTATTTCATTGTGAGGAATAGATTTTACTATTCTTCTTTTTGCTTTAAGACTTATTTTTACAGGGCCAGACATTCTCCTTTGTTGTTTGCTGCACCCGCAGTGTGCAGGGGCAGGACAAACCTTTCCAGCCTCTCTTCTTTCAACCACAAGGGTTTTCTGTTACAGAGTAATTGAAGTTGATTATTACTTAAAATCTGTGATGCTGAGAAAGTGAAGGTTAGAAGCTTTCCTGCTTTTTTGTGTTAAACATCTCTGAAGTAGGCAGGGAATGAGTGTGTGATGTTTGTTGACACTGCTGCAGCACTGGCACTTGTGTACCTGAAGTGTGTGAGGACAGAACGTCTCAAAGGTTGTCCAGTTCCTTATCTTTTTTTAGTACTTTATCTTTCAGAGGTCTTTACTATAAAAGATGATGGATTTATGAATGGAAACATTGGTAGGCCATATGGAGTAGCCTGCAAGTTTCTTCCTAGTGTGCACCAATTTCGGTCTTGGGAGAACTGCTTGTAGGAACTGGTTTATGCTCTGTGCTGTCCTGTCTTTGCTGAGACTCATAAAGATGCTAAACAAAAGTGTTCTGTTCTGAATCTTGGCAATTTCTTGCAATGGTAGAGTTTATTTTAGTTGGTATTTGTGTGTGGTTTTGATTTTAGTATTTGATGGGTTGTGTTCTTGCATCATTTAGGAAGGTATCATTTTCATTTTACAGCTGAGAAACTGGAAATTAGATAGCACATATGTGGTTATTTGCTCCTGATATTTGAAACCTAGTGCATTTAGGAGTGCACTGAGATTTCAGATCATTCCAAGATTCTTCTAGGCACATGGTACCATTTTTTAATTAATTTTTTTTTTTTTTGAGTTAACATTCCTTTAGGTCCAGAGCAGCCAGGATTGTGTAGTAAATAGTTACAATATACTGTTAACCTCATTAGAAGATGGAAGAGTGGAGCAGATAATGGGGTAGGTAATCAGCAGTGACAGAGTAGGGAAAAAAATAGAAGTTTTAAAAAGCAGTAGAATTGCACAATAGTAGTAGCATGTGCTGTTGAGTTTTCTTCTAATTTATCCAAATAGGAACTATATACATGATAAATTTTAGAATTGTTTGTAAAAGTTCCTTTTTATTACAAGTTCAGGATGCAATGTTTTGAGTTCATTTCTGGAAAAAAAACTAAAGCACTAGAGGCTGTTTAGTGATCAGCAACACAGCACTTTTGGACAATGAAAGGTGGCAGCAACTTTACAAGGGAAATATGCACATGGCTTTGGCTACTGAGTCATGCATATTTCTAAGCTTTAACGGGATTAGTTTCATTCAAGCTCAGGGAAACAGGTCATATGACCATTTTCAGCACTTCTGTTTAC
>NC_141701.1:90572968-90630209 GCF_971803275.1 Cyanistes caeruleus
CTTTTTATTTTAAAATCCTTTTAAAGAGAAAAGTTTAAGGTTCACTCTTGGTCTTTCACTGGTCCTCCCTGGTAAATAATTGCATCTTTATACATCTGGGCAGATATTATCAGCACTGAAATGTATGTATTGAGCTTTTCAAATGTACATTTCTGTGGCGCACAGGTGGATGGCGCTGAGTTGCACACATCTGATTCTGTTTGGCAGAGTTATTAAACTTAATGGCATACTTTGAGAACTTGTCCTGTCTATGAATACATACCCAGGAACAGTGGAAGTTTTCAGTTTTCTGGGGTAATACACAAAAGCAATTGCTTGCCTCTCGCTGACCCTCTGAATGTGACTTTGTTCTCAATTGGCAACACAAATTGAGCAGGTGTAATTGAAAATGTATTAGCTGCCTTTGCCAAGGCAGAAAAACATTTTCTGGATTGAGTATTGAGACTGGGAGTGAAGCAAACTACAATGGATAATATCTTGTGCACACATTTCTTTTTCAGGTGACTGGAAATAAATTTATCTAATATGTTAATAAGCATCAAGTCCTCAGGACAGACTATTTTCTATACAAGAAATTGAATTTACATTTCAATGGAAGAGGCAAAAAAGGGGAGGTTTGGCATATTTCAGCTGTAGAAGCAAGATTATCTACAATTCTGCCTTTGATTACTACATCAGAAGGCAGATTTCCATTGTGCTTCGCTCAAAGGAGGCCTGCATTGTCAACTAACTCAATATATAATGGGTTGGGCTGAAAGGGACCTTAAAGATTATCTTATTCCAGCTCCCCTGCCATGGCTGGGGTGCCACTCACTAGACCAGGTTGCTCAGAGCCCCATCCAACCTGGCCTTGAACACTTCCAGGGATGAGGCATCCACAACCTCTCTGGGCAACCTGTGACAGTAGCTCACCACCACTGAGTAAAGAATTTCTTCCTTACATCTAATCTAAACATGCACTTTCATTTTAAATCAATTGCCCCTTGTCCTGTCACTACCTGCCCATAAAAAAAAATAAAAATAAATAAATAATAATAATCCCTCTGCCTCCTTTTTATAATCCTCCTTAAGGACTCAATGAGATCCCTGAAGTCATCTCTTCTCCAGGCTGATAAGCTCCTAATAATTTGATATAATGAGGAATTATTTTCATTTTTTCTCACTTTTTATTAGTTTTCAGCTGGTGAGGTGAAAACAGGGGTTTTTTTTTGTAGTGTCCATACAGCCTTGAGTGGATCTTAGTGATAAAATGGCATTGATTACTAAGGTGGTTATATATTGGGAAAACGCCTGAATTTTCAAAGCTGTAATTAGGGAGTAGGGTTTCTAAAGGAAGTCTCAAAAGGCTGCTATAGAGGTACTAGGTTGTTTATGGGTGAACTAGATAGTCAGATTTCCTTGGAAAAAATAGTGTAAGCTGTTGTAATTTGGCTGATCAAAGATAAGTTTTGGCTTTCTCACTTCTATCCCAAACCATTTGTGGTTTAATGCTTTAAATGCCTTTTTACTTACTTGTTTTTATTTTTTTGTTTGTTGTGTGTTTGGCTATAATGTAACTTTTTATGTTGCAGATTCAATAGTGCAGTTTGTAGCCTTCATGCTCAACTAGATTTCAGGATTTTGGGTGACGGCTGTCATCTGAACGTACTATTCAGAAAATGAATTAGCATAACCCGTAGAGTGCTAGTGTTACTGATACTTCTGAAACCTTGTGTTTATCAGGTTTTTTTAATGCTAATTCTGACTGGGTAAGAGTGAAGAGCAGGAACCCTCCTTTCTATTGAATTCTACTTCATCTACATATAGTTTTAGAGAATCTTGTGGGTTTTATTTCATGAGACACCTGCATGCCTTCTCATCTTGCCTTTGCGTTGCATTTCGAGGGGCCTGGTTTATCCTCCCAACAAATTCTAATAGTGATGCATTTATGTAGTTCTCTCTTTTTTCCTTGATTCCTGTACTCTTTGTAATCTAGTAGTTCTCTAAGTCAGAAGCCCTTTCAAAGGTTAGAATGTATCACAGCAACTTTGGCATCACTGAAGCTTAAAATAAGGCATCTCATGTGTGTGCAGGTGCAGCTCCTGTTGGCTGTGGTGGAAGTTTATGCTGGTATCAGCCTTGCAGAATCCTGGTTTTGAGGAGTGGAGCTGGCCAGGGTAACAATAGGGATTTTCTTCAGCCATTGCCAGGGTGAAAGCAAACTGTGTAGATAATACGAAACAATTTCATGGGAACATAAGTCCTGTCATACTCACTTTATATAGAAGAGAAAATATTTAAATGTGTAATATTTTAATTGTCTCTAATGCTTAAATGACTGATGGGGAAAAAAATAGAAGCCAGTTCTGTCTACATCTCTAACTTGAATTCATCCTTTAATTACCAAAGTCTGGACTGAAGGCAGGATTATCTCATGATTATTATAATTCTTTTAATCTTTCACGTAGATATTTTTGGTGTTATTTTCACCAGTTAAATAAACCTGAGTTTTGTAGGCCAAACATTCCAAGTATTTTCACTTTTAATGATGTCGATTGGAGAAGTATTTGTTATATAATTGCCTTTTGTCCCTACTCTGTGTTTTCATAATTATCACAGAGAAGGTTTGCAAAATGTGATCTTTTTAAGTAAAAGAAAGGAATTGCTATGGCTATCCTGTTTTCTGGCAGCACTGTGCACCCTCCTAAACTGAAGAGGCAACGTGTGCCGGTGTTCCAATTTCTGAGGAATGCCTTACAGTTTTTGAACATAAATGCACTGTTGTGTAACTGCAGCATCACTAGAGCCAAAGATTCTCAGTCATATGCTATTGCTGTATTTTTTTTTTTTTCAACTGCATAACCTGTTTTGGGTTGTTTTTTTTAGCTTTTGATGAAAATGTTGTTTGGCTATGTAATACAGAAAATTCAGTTTTCATTAGAGAATACTGTTCTAATTTATTTCAAAAAATCACATCCAAGGCTTTTAATATTTTATGTGTGAAGTAAGAATAGTATGTAATCTGGTTTGTGGGGTATCTGAGCTAAGCCATGTTAAGGAAAGGCACTTTAAGGGGTGAGCCTTGTGAGCAGTGCCTAATAAAAAATAGAATTCAGAACCCTTCTGTACCTTTCCCCTTGCTCCTGAATCATTTTCACACACTTCCAGCTCTCTGCCAAATAAACACATGCTGTAGCTGCGTGTCATCAGATTATATCCCGCTGGGAAGATTGCAGTCTCCGCAGCACCCCTTGGTTCAGCAGCGTGTGGTATCTTCCCAAATACATGCCTGCATTTCTGGTGGAGCCCAGCTGCTGGGAGCTTGTGCTCAGGTTCTGGGGAGGCGCTGAGTTGAAGTATCCATGTGTGTGCAGCTGCATCTGCGTGCGAGTGGCCCTTTGGAAACTGCCCGTCGCGGTACCACTGCTTTGAAAAAGCAGCCTTCTGGCAAAGGTCTTTGTTCTGCATCGGTGAAGATGCACATCGCTGGGGCTGCTTGGTAACTGGAGCTTTCACTTGACCAGTGCCGGGTTTCTTTTTACTTGCTTATTTCTTACTGCCATGTCATCTCCGGGAGGCACTGAGAATACTCAGAAGAATTCACGTAGGTGGAACTTTATTATCATCTTTTTTTATTTGTCACCTTAACTTGCCAAGCTAATGTAAAATGTAAAATGAAAAATGAAATTAAAGTTAGCTTGATTAATTTCCTCAGTTATCACCGTTGCCGGATTTGCAAAGGGTGTGCTGTAAATGACAGGTTAATTATCAACTTGATTTAGCAAATTTGAAAGAAATGGTGAGTTAATGTCTATTTTTTTAGGGCTTTTGTTTATTGCTGTGCTTTTGTCTGTTGCTTTGCATTATTATCAGGGTAATAGTAATCAGAATTAGTAGAAGAATTCAAATACACAGATATCTTGTTAGCTAAAATTCAAGCAGGCGTGTCTAAGGGTGGGGTGACACCAGAGGATGAGAGGAGACACAGAATAATTATCTGAAGATAAAACCAAGAATAAAAAATATAGAGCAGTGTATGTTAGCATAGTCATGCTGATTTCCTTTAGATAAATAAAACTAAGTAAATTTTAAAGGCATATTTTTAATGAAGCATGTAGTGCTATTTACATCCATATAAGCCACCTTTATTGTATGAAAAAATGTTCTTACTCATGCAACCAATAATATTTTTATACAGTTAATTTTTAAGTAATGGTGTTTATAAGTGTGCACTAATTGAAGTAGAAATAAAATGTAGATTTCTACTCTGATTCCTTTTATATTCTTTTACATAACCACTGGAAGAGTTGGGTTTTTTGTTACAATTCATGTGGATTTTTTTTCAGTGGATGTCCAGGACCAAAAAATAAGAGTAAATCAAACTATTTGCTATTTTAATAACCTGTTGGAGCATGCCTTTATCAAGGCTCTACCTGTGAGTTGTAATTTTGACCACTAAAGTTAATATTTCTGTTAAATAATTATGTAAAGTTGAATATTTTGTTTTAAGCAATTTATCTGATAGGGGAGAACTCTTGACATTTGTGTTGATTAGAAATACTTAATTTGTAAAAATACTTGTATTCCATAAGTCTGGTCAGATCAGTTGATTGTTTACTTAAAGATGGCAAAATTTACCCTCTGTTCTGCTAAATGTGGTGTGCCCACTGTGCACTCAAAATTGTGTAGTGTTGCAAGATATATATATATATACTGCTTGTATAATCCATTTTGTATTCTGAACTACTTTGTGCAAGTTGTCCCTCTTGTTCTTGTTTCCTGAAATTGCAGTGGAAGCATGGGCAAAGGGGCACAGCTGCAAGTACTTCTTTTTTTCCTTATTTACCATCATATCTTGGACAGTAAAACAGCTGTTTTATGTGTGGGGTAGGGGCTAACCCTGGAATTATATAAGGGTTAGAATATTAAATAGGAGAACAGTTTGAAATGTAAGCCTTAGGAATATTACTCCAAGTACTTCTGGGAAGAGTGAGCAGAAAGTAGAAGCCTTAGTATGAGCATTAATATTGCAATGGTTAACACCTCTATGGTAAGCAGGATTATTCAAATTTTTTTAATCACATTTTCATCTCTAGCTTTGTGACAGGAAAAAAAAAAAAGTAATGCAAAACATATTTTTTGCTAGTCTCTTTGCTCACCACCTATGTGGTCTACAGTTAATGACAGGTTAAAAAAATACTCCTATTCCTACTTTTAAACTCTCTAACAAGACCAGCTGTAGTATTTCTTGGGGTACTGAAAGACCAAATGCTGTAAGCTCTTGCTGCCTGTTACTTCATCGTGGTGTAAATGACTTCCGGACCAGTTTTATAATGACAGTATTCTTTCTTTTGGCATGCTGCTTCTATTTTATGTTAGAAATGTAAGTATAAGTGCAGACATTTCATCAGTTTGATTTGTAACTAAATAAATGTACAGCAATAGATTATACACTTTTTATGTTTCTCCACATGATGCCGTTTCTTTTTGTAGTGGTACTCTAAATCTGATACTGTTCTGGTTCTTACAGTGTTCAAAAATAGTAGAATTGTTTTAAAAGCTGCAGTAGAAATCATTGCTTCTTTATAGCATGTTCTTACATAAGTCTGAGCCCCGCCTTTCCCAGCAGTGTGTTATTAAACTACTTGTTCTGCTCAGGTTCTAATGATGTGTGTAGATGGCCAAGGTGGGCATGTGAGCATGTAGGAATTCTGAATGCTTCTCTTCTCCTTTCAGTAAATGGAACAAAAATGTGGATATTCTGGTAAACTATTCTGCCCATTTTATTTGAGTGTTAGGTATGTCATGTGAAATTGTATCAAGGCAGTGGAGCTGAAACGGTACAAACATAAGTCTTCAGTATTGTAGCTTGTGTGGCGTCCTTTTTTGGGATGTGTCTGCTTTTACAGGTGAAATATTGTGCAATAAAAATAGATATTTAAATGTGAGCTATTTTTAAAAATCAGCAACACATTTTTACATGTACATAATATTTCTAGATTGCATATTTCTAGTAGAGTGTGTGAGTTAAGGCCAAAAGAGGTTAAGAGGCAGTTTTGACATACACATTGTTTCATTTTTAATCACTTGGGTTACTCTGTGGATTAGGGTGAAATAAGAATCTTTTGGAGATGTCACTCAGCCCTTTTCTTCCTTTTATGTAGAAGGCAGCTAGTGCTATTTTGATGTTGCATAAATGAGACTTGATCAAAACGTAGTTGGCTGTGTCTCATTTTAAATCAAATGGGAATGGTGCCATTTATAGGAATAAGTTTCTATCTTAATTAGATGATTATGTAATCACTCCAGACCTTGCACACCAGTGTTTCTGTTGGCTCAGGAGGGTTTTTCCTTGATCTTAATCTTGAATCCTTATAGATTTATTCTCTCTGGTTATTGAACATTAAACTGGAAGCCCATGCCTCATGGAGAAGACAACACTGAACACCACACAATTTATTTTCAGTTACCTTGTGTGTTCACAAGGGTAGGAAATTATACTGGTGCTACTTGATAGGCTCAGGGTTGGCAAGTCACCAGTGATGTGGGAATTGCAGTTTCACTGACACAATGTCCTAAGCCTTTGTTTTAAAGATTTACCTTTATTTTAAAGAGCACCATTGTCTATGTGGTTACTCTCAGGTGCTCTCTTGATGGAGAGCAGGCTCCTCAGGAGTGCCTGTGGCTTCAGCTTCTGTCTCCACAAAACTGTGACTGAAAGAAGTCTATACACATTATGGGTTTGGATGACACATGTATTTTTTTCCTTTTGGCTTATTGGTACATATTTAGAGGTTTGTGCTGCCAGTCATGGTTCTTATTACAATTGAGTGTGTTTCCAATGCAAAGCTGTGGGAAAGCTGACAGTCTAGAAAGCCAAGTCTTTGATTTTCAGCACATTTGGGAAGCCATAATGGGCATGAAAATGTCCACTAGTTGCAGGATGGGAGGAAGTCTGGCAGAGAAACTTCTGTCTCTCTTTCTTATGCTCTGTCTCTGTATAGAGTTCAGGGTGCTTCTGTACCAATTTAGTTTTCTCCTGCATATTAGTGATTTTTCAGTTTAATAAAATCCATGGAGTGAAAACTAATTTGTTATGTGAAGGACTTGTGGACTAACTCTAGAACAGCGGAGAAAACAGAAATGGTTTTATCTAGCACAGACAGAAATAATAAACAGCAAACCAAAAAAGTTTGGCAAGTGACAGGTTATTGAATGAGAATGATTTAGGAGGAGAGCAATCTCAGTTATGAAGTCTCTTTTGAGAAATGAACTATTAGGATTAATTCTACTGTGAACAGCGTAAATAACATCCAGGGACAGATCAATCATGAGAATTTCAGTAAACAGCTGCAAATGAGATGTTAGAGAAACAATTGAGTTAAAAGGAGAGCTTATTTCACAAGATGCTAGGAGAGCTTGGCTTGCTTGACAGAACAGGGGACATGGAGACATGTAAACTTATTGAAGGAGTTAGCATCAGGAAAAAGAAAAATTCCTGAAAGGCCAGGGTGTGTTGGACTGGAGGGAGCTGGGGAGGTTGTTTTGTAGTAATTATTATGCCTCCAGCTAATTGTTAATTGTGTAAACTGTTCTAGTATTAATTTAGCAAAGAGGCTTTCTTAAATCCAATAAGCATGAAAATTTTGTCTGCCTATGTTGTGATACTGCTCAGTGTTTTATTTTGTCTGGCATCAGTTGTTTCCTTCCCTACTGTAATTGTCGAGTTGCTGGGGAAGAGGAACACAGGAGTTTTGAGCAGCAACACATCTGGAGTGCTGTGTCCTGTCTGGGCTCCTCTGTACAAGAAAGACAAGCAGCTCCTGGAGAAGCTCCAGTGGATGGACACAAAGATAATTAGAGGCTCTCTCTTCTGAACAGGCTGACCAGGGAGGCTGTGGAGTTCCCCTCTCTGGAGACTTTCCAGAAACACCTGGATGTGTTCTGTATCATGTGTTCTAGGTAACCCTGCCTTGACAAGGGGTTGGACCAGATGATCTCCAGAGGTCCCTTCCAACCCCAACCATTCTGTGATTCTGTTGAAGTCTGTTCAGGGAAAAAAATCTGTTGGTTTTCTGATTCTTGTAATCTGCTGCTCTTCTGTCTACAGAGGGTGAGAATTAATAGCTCTGTGCTACAAATTTAGTCATTGATGACTAACCTGAAACTTTGTTATATAAATGTCAATTTTGCCATATTCTGCTAATTGGATCCATGTTCCAGTGATGTCCTCACTTATCATTCTTAGCTGCTATTTTGATATAGAAGGCAATATGGCATCTGTCTTGCTGGCGAACGCTTCTGTAAAGAGTTCTGTATAAAGCCAAAAAATTGTATGGAATCATTAACTTTGCTTAAAAGGACAGTCTGAGAAAAGTGTGGGGAAGGATTTGATTTTATCATTGCCTGAAGACTTAACCACATCTCAAGTACCAAAACAATTGGGATTTCTTCACAAAAGATAAAAGCTTCAAATACCACTTACTAAAAGTGAGCAGACCTCAAACTTAGTCTGGTCATTTTGGTGATGAACATGTATACTTTTTCATGTTCTAAGCATAGGGGACAGGATAAAATTTTATAAAAATGTTTGGTCTTTTCTTCACTTCTCTTAAAACTTCAGTTTAAAAGCATCACTCTTTGTTATTGCCTATTTCCCGTGGACAAAAATACGCTGGTTCACATGGTATTTTCTGGTTTATGTTCTACTGAGCTCTGTGGAAAGTGTTTGATAATTTGTGTGAGCATGAAGTTTCTATAGAATGTAGCATTTTTTTTTAGAAGCGCCTTCCTTTTTCTTTAAGCACAAGTTGCTGACTTCCCCCTGCATTTGTAAATGGAGCATTAGTGGCCATCAGTGTGATCTCTTATGTCATGACCTAAAAAGAAAATTTGAAAAGCTGCATTCCCTCCCTTCTGGAGTCCTGGATGATTGCCAGAACTTTGCATTAAAGCCCACAAGCAGTGGTACTAGGACAGTTTTTGCCTTAAAAGATAGGTGGAGTTACATGCGGATCACCGCGCCAGCATCTCTGGCGGGATGGAGACAGATTTGCTCTGACAATATAATGCACTTTGCAAGCTTCTATTTTAAGAATTCTTTGTGCTATCACTTTTTTAAGGCTATATTGAACAACTATTTTGTTTCTCTTAAGAGTCTTGCACTTCAGGAGGCTCCAAGTTTATACAGACTGTTAAATTCTGCACGTCAAAAAGTGCATGTACCTAGAGAAGTATTTTTCAGAAACTTAGTCATAGCTCTTCCATATTTTATAGTTGTGCTACTTCATAGTGTTCTTTTGCTGTACTACTACTTGGGTATGTACAGTCCAGTCTGTGAAGCACCTGAGAACTAATTTCCTACAGGATTTTCATCACTCCACAAATATCCTGGAGTGATCTGCAAAGTCTTGACTTCTGTGTTCATCCTCAGATGGGCGGAGGAGGGGCACTGCAGGTGCCAATGGCACATCGTTGTGCTGACACACCTTGGATCTGACCTCCAGATCTCTTCTTGAATGAGCAGGCAGCTCAGCTTCTGGGCTCTGATAGTTGTTCTCCTAGCACTGAAACACAGATATAATTTGTAATGGCTGAGTAGATGAGTGGTTTGTATTTTGGGAGGCAGGGAAGCAGTGGTATTAATTTGCTGTGTCAGTTTATATAACCTTGGTGACTCAGTGGGTGCACATTATGCTTCCAGTACTGCTGATTTAACTAGTTGGCTGCTGCCTTGCTCTCAAATCTGTCAGGTCTGTTCCTATAGGTTAATAAAAGTGAAGGGTGAAATATGGTTGACTGTTTAGAGCTTTTAAAGACTATTTAAAACAGAGGTTAACATGGAATGTAAATGGGATTTTGAAATGGGGTCTTTCCAAATAGAAAACCATCAAATGTGATCTATATTATTATAGGCTGCCTCACTGTAAATTTATGTTCTTCATTTTAACTTGTGGGTTTAAGAATAACATTTCTTGTTTTATTTTCTATGTTCATGCTTTTATAAAATGACATATCTTCCAGTCATTTTTATTGTGTTTTTTTCCCCTAGGCTGAGTATCCTCATTCAGTTTGCTATTTAGAAAGCATTAGACAGGTGTTAGAAAAAGCAGGCCATCAGACTTGAATAGCTGCTGATGTGATTACTGTTTTCACTTTTAAAAATGGATTATAATAGCAGTATGCAAGTATATAATGTCTGACCTATTTTGAATAGTAAATGGAAACTGCTACCTTGCAAACTTCTTCATCAAAATGCAATTTATTCCAGCCCTTCAGTATTTTTATATTTGTATATGAAACTATTTGTAATATATTGGGTACAATGCATTTGTATTTAGCCTGGAAAAAAAGAGGACTGGGGAGACCTTATTGTTCCCCACAACTGCCTGAAAGGAGGTTGTGGTGGGGTGGAGTCAGTTTCTACTGCCAGATAACAAGTGACAAGAGAAAAGGAAATGGCCTCAAGTTGTACCAAGGGAGATTTAAATTGGATGTTAGGAAAAGTTCCTCTGTGGAAAGGGTTGTCAAGCATTGGAAGTTGCCCAGGGAAGTGGTTGAGTCATCTTTCACATATTTGTGAATGTATCCCTGGAAGCACTCAGAAACGTGGATATGGCACTTGAGGACTCGGTTTAATGGTGAACATGGTGGTGGAGTTGGGTTGATAGTTGGACCTGAGGATCTTAGGGGTCTTCTCCAACTTTAACAATTCTTATTGTTAGTCTTATTTCAAGAACAGAGTAACACTATTATCAAGTGTCAGAGCTTTATTTTCTTCCTTCTTGACCAAGACTTTAGACTTGTTATGGTTAAATCTGTCTCTGATCCAGCCACTGTTTAATGTATATAGAAACACATATATTGTTGAGGGAACTTCTTTAATAGGTAAGGCACAGCTGAAAAATAATTTAGAATGAATTATATCAGCAAGGATGTTTAAAAATAGGAGGCTTTTTAACCAATACAGTTTTATAGAGCATGAAATTATAATAATGATGTTACTTTGATTCCTTATGCATGCTTCAGTTCTCATTAGATTTGGATAGTTACTGTTAGAAACAGATTTAATAGTTTATAAGAGAACAACAGTAGGTTAAAGTTCAGTGCTTGCTGAACACCTTGGTGCATCCTAGAGAGAAAATACATGTTCCAACAGCACAGGAATGTTCTTGGTTCATTCCCACCCCCATCTCAAGCTTTGTTTATGATTTTAGATATGATTTGGAACTGATCTTGAGGTGATTTTCCAGATGCTGTCCCTGGTATGTTTGTCCCTGGTCTTGGAAGATCTCACAGTCTTTTTTTGTTGTGTTCCATTGGTTTTGTTGTTACCCAAGCCCCAGAACAGACTAGATGGTTTTAGTGTTAGTCTTGTGAGTAGTTTTTTCTTTCAAGTCTCTTTGCTTATCCCACTTTGCCTGTCTCATTTGTGTTTTAAAAGGCATTCCAAAGTCTCTGGGCATCAAATGTTTAGACCTTCTAATATTGCTTGTAACCCACTTCCATTAAACTTTATCTTTTACTTCAAAAATAAATTTCGGTCTTCATGACTGTGAACGAAATTTTCCCTGCATGAAGCCAGTGAAATCAAATGTGGTGTCATCTGTTGTAATCTACAGCAGCAGTGAGAAGATGAGAAATATTCTGCCTAAAGCGGTCGAAAGCTTTGGTCTTAGAAGTCGTAGTTTTATTTCTGCCTTAGTAATGAATAAAAATACTTTTGGTCGCTCTAAAAGGAGGCAGCAAATCTCTTTTGCCATGGAAGTTGGACACTGTTGGGGCTGACAAAGCAGATGTAGGATGACAGGAAGAAAGAGAAGGAAACAGGGCATATATAATGGTGGCCTGAAGGCAATGTTTTTTCCACTGTCATGCCAAATGTATTGTGAACAAATAATTCATATTTAATAAAGGTCATATTGTGTTCTAGTGATACCCTCCTCTAAAATTAGTTGATGTTCAGATTTCAAGCAGCAGATTTCAAGCTTAGATGTCAAGGAGGAAAAATTGGACACTGGGTAGCATCATTACACTTCTGCTTATAGTTTATCCTAATGCTTTAAAAATCAGCTTTTCCACTTCCTATTTTGGAATCACTATGCAGTAGGGGCTCTTTGAATTGGTCCAGGTATGGGTGGCTGCATCTGTTGTAGAGATACAATGTGTGATCTTTGTTGCTATAGAGAATGATAGAGAATGTAGAGAGGTGCTGTTTAGAGAAAGAGCGAGAGGGTTAGGAAATTTAACTTTTTCAGCGATCAGCTTCATATTTTCCCTGTGGAGGAAATGTGCATGCATATTGGGAGGTTTAAAGTACTTGTGACTAATTAGTGCTAAATTACTCTGAAGAACAAAATCAAAAATTAGGTTAACAAGGCCTTATACATATTCAGGAGTTAAGGAAAATATTATAAATTAAGTGTTCAGTATTTTTAGCTGGCCTAAAGATGAATGTTTTTAAGGTGCGTACAAATGGCAGAAGTTGATTGATACAGATGTTGAGGAAATTAATTTCTCATTTTATATTGGATTGCAGCACAGGCACAAATCAGTGCTTGCTCTCCCTAGGTCTGGCAGGAGATGTTGAAGACTTGTGTGGCATTCCTATGCTGGAAAAAAAGAAGGTGAGGGGAGGAAAAGCTGAGGGAGAGATTTCCTACAGCTGTGTATATTGAAAAGAATCATCTCATAGGAAGTGTATTTTATAGGTTTCACAGTCCTAATTACACTGACTTCCCTCTTCAGTCAGTCTCTCTGTCCTCTTCTCTTTTCCCTTCCCCCTTGTACATGCTTTTATCAGCTTCCTGAATTTTTGCTTTTTATTTTCTCCTCACTGTCACTTTGATGTCTGTGCATCCTTTAGGTGGATATTCTTTGTTTGCTCAAATAAGATACTGTATCCTAGGTGTCATCTGTCAGGTCGTTTTCACTGTAGGCATAGGGTTTAGTCACTGATGGTCACAAAGCAGGATGTGCTTCCTCACTCAAATGCAATTGTTCCTTCAGCCTCTTGGGATTTTGTCTGTCAGAGTAGCTTCAGTAGGGAAAATTTTATTGTGCTGGCTTTTTGTTTGTGGTGTTTGGTTTCAATAAGGCAAAGCCTTCTCTGCCTGTGTTTTAAATTTCTTCCTCACAGTTAGTATTGTTTTTCTCCCTGCAACTTGTTTAATCTCTACCAGGCTGGAGAAATGCAGGATGAAGGGTCATATCTTATTTGTTATCTCTTTTGGGCAATCTGGCAGCTGCCCTTCCCCTCTCCCTCTGCCCCATCCTCATTTCTCTTCCTTTGTATCTCCTTTCCTTTCATATTTCTCATGTTTAATGTTCCACTGAAGCATCAGTAACATCACCCATCTGCTCCACCCTCTCCCTTGCTGCATGGATGTCTCTCTTGCATATATTCATTGAGGTGTTAGGTTAAGCAACTGAGAGACCTAGGAATTTTTGTCCTATTTTACTGGTAACAATTCCTTCCAATGAAAAGCAGGTATAAAACTGAACATTAAATAAGACAAAAGTCTTAGCTATCAATTGTACCCTTTCTTTGAGGGTGCAGGTGACCTGGTTAGTTACGTTAACCAATGGAACTTGTCTAGATGTATTTAATGCTAATAAATTGCTCTAATTATTTCCATTAGTCTGTTAATTTCTATGTATTAGATTATTTATTTTAAATCATCTATTAAACTAATGATGTTAAGATCTTAGATATGGCACACGAAGAGAAAAGACCTACTAGTTTTTGTACTACCTTTAAACTAGGCTACTCCAGTACTTGATATATTAATGATGTTATTGTTTAAATCAGTTTGATTTGAATAGCAAATTTTATAATCAATTTATCTGTTACTGTAAGCTAAACCAGAATAAGCATGAGTTTAAAATTACACTGTTAACTCATGCCTAATGCTGCCATTGATGAATTAATGACTAATCAGCAAAAATAGTTATGAGTGAACACAGTTGCTGTTGTGGCTTTAGCTGGACCTGGCAATGTGGTGGCTGCTGGTTTTACATCCAGTGTCAGTTCTGTGCCACCTTCAGGAGGACAGATGATGGCTGATCCTCCATAAAAACAGTCAAACAAACACACACCTCCAGGAGAGTTTCTTTTTTGGAACTGTTGGGTCTAGAAGAATTGTTTTTGTTCCTAGCCACCAGCACTTTCTTGGTGTGTCAGTGGCAGTTTAATCTAGTACCAAAAAATCAGGTTTATTGTTTGGTTGAGTGGTGGTCTGCCTTGACTTTGCCAGCATGGATGCACTAGTTTAGTCTGGTTGTCTTTAAAGACAAAGCATGGTAATACTTGCATGTCAGAGGCAAAATTTTAAAACCACTGGTATGTTGAGACCTAGTGGCTTCCCTTCTTATTAGTAGCAAATGCTGGCTATCACATGAAATCCTGGGAGATTTAGAGCATGAGACATTCCTTAGGGCTGCGCAAAAGAAAGTGAACCCAGCCATACACTTCCCTGTCATATTTTACAGACTGTGAAGAAGGAAGGGTTTTGGTTTTCTTTCCATGTGCCCATGTTGTATGGTTTGCTCCTCAAGGTTTGTCCTTAAATTCTTTGGAAAGCAAATAGACATGTCAAAATTGCAGAAACTGTTTTGAATTGCCAGTAAAAATATGGAAGGGCTTTGACACTGTAGATAAAGATGACCTTTAGTCTACCTTCCATGTTGCAAGTTTAAATGGTTTGGAAGATAGCACAGAAATAAGTCAGCAAGCCAGTGGGAGCAGATAATCTTTCAAGACTTTTTTTTTTTTCCTTCAAATGATTTATCTCAAATATTTTTCAAGTTTATCAACAGAATTTTATTCTTTCAATTGACCTATTTAATGACAGCTAATATTTCACAAGTTGGAAGTTCTGCCAGGGCTGCTTTTTTTGTTATGGTCTGTTATTTCTGAGCTACAAACCATTTAATGTTCTGTAAAAAATGAAGAAGCAAGTGGATGGCTGTGAGTATATGAAAACAAGATGCATGGGAGAAAGCTTAAAAGATTTCATTAAAAATTTAAAACTCAATGTCCTTTCTTGAGAACTGACACACTGAATATTGCCTTACCTCTGAATCACAGCCCATATGCTAACTAAACTGTTTTTCATATTTTAATTTTAAAGATAAAAATGTTCAGTGGAAAAAACACAGTGTGTATTTCTGCACCTAACATCAGATGCCCTGCTTTTTGCTATATAAGGCCTTTCCATAGCAGAAAATGAGAAATTTTAACTGTGAAAATATAGTTATATATTCTGAAAATATGACTTCATGTGCAGCCAGATTGCTCTGTTTGAAATGTAGTACAATTTTTGTTTTGGTTGTCTTCCTTTTATTTTGCTTATATAATTGTTAATGTCCAATTGGCTAATTTAAAAGCAACCCATTAATTGAAAAACATTTTCATAAGAGACTGTTATAATGTAGTTTAAAGAGAACTGTCTTACAGTGTTACAAAAAGTATGGAAAAGACATGCCATTGCTAATGTTGCAAATTGACTTCACTAGTAAATAGCACTGGTACATGTTCTTTTTTAAAAAGAATGATGGTGGTTTTGCTTTGCATTTGAGAATAAATATGGATTTTTACAATAATTTGGTCTGTCATAACTCATACTGTGTGTAATGAATATGGAGGACTGTGTGTAATTTAAAATTCCTCATCTGGTAACACATCTCTAATAGCTGCCTGTTAGCAAATTAGTCCCCTCGCATTTGGATGCTCCTGGATGTGGGTTTGTTAGAGGGAATGCTATTTCAGATATTGTTTCACTAATGATATCAAACAAAAGTGTTTGCTCATCACTAGGATTTCTAAAGAAAATCTGTAGTGTGATTAATTTGGGACGTTAACCAAACAGTGTTGAACTGAACTGGATTTGTAATCTAATGATTCTTTTTCTAAGAAATAAGCTCAGCATTAATTGCATGAATGAATAGCAAATTTTTTTTGCTTGCATTGAAAAAATTGTTTTGACAGAAATTGAATAGGAAATAGACTGAGTTGTCAAGAAAAAATAAGTATTTCAAGCACATTGTGTGTGCTGCTGATACAATGATTTGCTTATGGTATTTTTAAAATATTTCTACATATGAAATTTTGGCATAAACAAATAAATAAGGCTTCTTCTACCTGTGGGAGTGTTATTTCACTGGTGATCCTGTGGTTCTGACTACGTGAATATTTAATTTTAATTGTACAGTTTCTCACCTGTTAATTAGCTTAAATTAGAAAGAAAGGAAGAAAGAAATTGCAAGTCCAGAGGAGGCCACCAAGATTAGAGGGATGGAGCACTTCCCATAGTGATATGATATATAGAATTGGGATTGTTCAGCCTGGAAAAGAAAAGGCTTTTGGGCTGACACAACTGTGGCCTTGCAGTACCTGAAGGGAGCCTACAGGAAAGATGAGGAGTGACGTTTTACAAGAGCATGTAGTGACAGGACAAGGAGCAATGGATTCAAACTGAAAGAGAATAGATTTAGATTCGATATTAGGGAAAAATTCTTTATTGCAAGGGTGTGAGACACTGGAACATGTTGCCCAGGGAAGTTGCAAATGCCTATTCCTTGGAAGTGTTTCAAGGCCAGGTTAGATGGAGCTTTGAGTAACCTGGTCTAGTGGAAGGCCATGGCAGAGGGTTGGAACAAGATGATGTCTGAGGTCCCTTCCAGCTCAATCATTTTATGATCTACTACCAAATATAGTCTACATAATGAATACAGAATGCTTTACCAAGCATGTGAAAAAATCAAATTCTCTTTCAACTAGTTCTGTGATTGTTTTGTAAAAGGTAGGTTTTTCTTTTTTTCTTTTTTTAAATATTTTTCCTGTTCTGGTTTAGCAGTTATTGGTCATGTTAACCTAAGACTTGTACTAAAATATGTCTTCCAAAAAACCAAAATCCCTCCTCAGGTCTAAAATATTTCACTGTCAATGTAAATTAAGTGAGGTTAGATTGAACTGTATTGAGACCATAAATCTGCAGCTCATTCCTTTTGGCTCTGAAGGCCTCTTGGACTGTATTACAGGATCTGAAGAGAGAGGTAGAAATTACATGTTCAGTCAGAAAACTGGTTATTCTGAAAGCAGTTCACGGAGTAAGACCCTTATTTTGTTTTAGCTATTAGAAAAGAAGGCAAAAATTATTTTGCCTTCACTTTTTGAGGCAAGATTTAGTTCAGCAACACTGAATGGTGTTGGTCTGCGTGTCTGAAATTGTTGTAGTTTGTGTGAAGAGTAGTTCCACTGCAGCAGGAGTTTGGAGCTGGGTGGTATTCTTAAGGACAAGTAAAAGCTGCTAACTGATTTGCCATGCAGTGGAACCTGTGTTTTCAACCTGTGCACAATGTGTTGTGACAGCAGAACAGTATCTCATCATTAATTTACGAGTCTGCACATGCACATAATTTGATCTAGAAGGCAAATACCTCACAGCTGTGCAAAGGTTAAGGGTGGCACTGTTCTTGTAGTAGCAGAAACTACTTGCCTGTCTTTGAAAGCCTTCTAATTCCAAAGCAAGAGTGGTTATCTTTTTGTAATGGAAAATAGTCATTAAATTGTTTGATAGATCAATTTGTACTTGGGCGATGGGATGTTATTAATCTGATTTGGGACAGTTTCATGGACCTCTGGAAACACGAATAGAATACTGCAGTGCCGTGGTTTGTATTCTAAGTACTTTGGGTTTAGGTTTGCTATCGATTAGTTTTTCCATTGGAAAATTAATATTTTTTGAGGTAAGACTGAAAAAACAGTAATTGGAGAGCATATGCAATAAATACTGGATTTCATGACAGTAGAATTGTGCTGTATCATTTAAGTTGTTTTCAGGTACAATTTCTGTAATAGTGGGATTTTTCGGAAGTGTGTGGCTAAATCTTCACAAATAAACTTAAATGTACTGAAAGTACATGTGACATTGTCAGGTTTATTTATAGTGGAAATACAGATTTTGCAGCTCACTAACTGAATTGTTGTTCTTATATCCTCTAAATGGTGGGTTTATAGGGAGGCAGGATTCAAGTGTGTGAACTCAGATACTTGCCCTTTTTTTGGGGGTTTTTTTTCTTTTTTTTTTTTTTTTTATACTTTCTGCACTAAGGAGGTTCAGCTTTTTATTCTCTCTCACTTGGGTAGGAATCTAACTAAAGGATAAATCAGGGAGGTAGAAGACCCTCTTACTAACAGAGCCTGTCCTGGTGTAAGCTGAGGAAGGCTTGTGGTACTCACATCCCACTGAAATCACGTTGCTAAATTCTGTCTTCTAGAAAGACGCGTTTTGTCATTGAGCATCAGTGACCATAAAGAGCATTGAACCAGGAAAATGGAAGATGGTAAACTGCAGACTTGTTAACCCAGGAGCAGTCAGGCACATTTCTGAAGGAAAGAATCCCCGCTCCAAAGCTTTTGCTGTAACATTTCCATGCTTTGTATGACATGAAGCAAGCGTGGAAAAACCCCACCCTTAATCTGCCATAGAACAGTATATTCATGGTAATTTTGACTATAGTTAAAACTAATTAAAACTATTGTAAAGTTGTAGCAATGCTTACTACATTTGCAGACATTAAAATATGTCCTTAATTTTTTTAAAAAATTGCGAAATAGGCAAATGCACTCAGGTTTTGGGATGTTTTTAGTGACAAATGAACCAGGCAAAAATCATTTTTTCTGAACCACAGCAATTCTAGTTCTAAAACGAGACTCTGTTATGATGCTGTGGGCCACCCTGCAGAGCAGTCCCCTCAGCCCGGCGTATTTTTAATCACAAATGTTATTTTCTTTTTCTTTTTTTTTTTAATCCTAGATGTATTTACATTTTTAGAACTCTATTTGCGCATTTGCTCTTTAGTGGAGCATATTTTTAGTGTCTCTTAACTATGATGATTTCCTGATAGCCAGATAAAGTTTGGGGTTCTGTGGAAACGTATTCTCAAGCTGTTTCCTGTCACATTGGTCAGAAGCTGCCTCTTCCTCCAGGTGCTGTGTTAGTAACTGGAATTAACTGGAATCCTGGTGTACACAGGCACCTATTTTCTGTGGTTTGTTCTGATATTTATTTAAACTTGTCCTTTATATACCAAGGATTTGAAGTAAGCTCTTTCTTTGGGTTTTTTTGGGGAGTTTTTTGAGTTTGATTTTTTTGTGTGTTGTTTGTGGGGTTTTTTTGTTTAAAGACGATTTTTAAGGTAAGCCAACCTGATGAAACTGCTTGCTGGGAAATGTGAAAAATAATCTCTCTGCACTGGTAAAACCTCTGCTTTTCTTCTTGACTATATTTGTTTGTGGGCTACTTGGAGTTTTCATACTCTGATGCAATCTGTAAGAACCCTAGTTAGATATTATCAAGAAGCATGTACTGTCATGTTTGATGATGGATTTTTTTGATAATCTTCATTTGAGTAAAATGTTACTTCATGGAAATGCAGGTTTTTGAGAGTTGTCAGACAGTAAATCTCATTTGGAACAGTGTTTTTTTCAAACGCAGATGATCTTGCTGTCATTGAGCAAAATTCTGACTTCACATTCTAGTGAATCAGGACTTAATTTTTTTGATTGTAATTATTTCAATATATCTTTAATAAATACAAATTGCTTTGTGAAGAGACTGTTCAATAAGAGTTTAAAAACACCTAGGACTTATAGTTTTCACTTGTTTTCCTTTCACTCTTCTGTGGAAGAAGGGACTCTGCACTAGATCACTTATTCTACATTTTTTTCCCCAAGTTTTGCCAACACACTCTCCCCACCTGTCAGTAAACTATAGTGCAAGAGTGCTCTGCACATCTTCCTTTATAGCATCAACATGTATTCTAAATTATGTCAAGAATAATTTAAACATTTTTGAAGGAAACTGCATCCTTTGAAGCACTCCCTGGTGTCTTGTCTTGCTTTGATATTTTTAGTTGAAAAGGTCTGTAACGAGGCAGTTTGCAGTATAAGTTGCTAAGTCATAATGCACTCGAAAAGCTGCTTGGCTGTCTGCCTTCCATTGTCTGCTTTTATGATTTTATTGTTCTGATTTTTGAAGGATTTTGCTTGTTTGGTGAGTAGCCAGCCCACTGATAGGTTTTGACAATCTCACACCATGTTCCTACAGCCAAGTGATGATGATGTTACAGTCTGGATGGATGGGCAGCAAGGTGGACAAATCACCGGCTGGGTCTGGGAGGGTGGTGCTTCGTGGGTCATTCCCTGCCTGGGGGCTGGGACCAGAGGCCACAGCTCTGTCCCAGAGGAGGAGAGGGAGGGCTCTGGCAGGGAGCTTGGAGATGACCCCGGCTCCGTGGAAAAGCCCTGGGGGTCCCAGGGCAGTGAGCCGAGTGCCAGCCTGCAGCACATGTGGCAGCAGGGAAGTCACAGCACCCTGGGCCGTGTGAACGGGAACGTGGCCAGGAGTTCAAGGGAAGGGGTTATACTCTACCCAGCGTGTCTTTGTGCCATGTCCAGTTTCAGGCTCTGCCAGCACAGGAGGAGCATCAAAAACCAGCAGTGAGTTCAGTGAAGGGCTGCTTGAAACTTAGATATCTGTAGCAAAAGCAAAAAAGCACACAAAGAATGTGTGCTTGCATTTTATGGTCTGATTGGATGAGTCTACAGAAAGCAAATGAATTGTAGAGGGAGGAAAAAGGGGTATTTTTATTGTGTTCTCTGTGTCTTTCTCTCTTTAGACCAGATGCATTTATGGTTTCTAATTCACATGAGATATAAAGTTACATAATAAATTAATTGAAGGGAAGTAAAATGGCTGTGTATGAAAGCACCAAAAGGTCATCCATCTGGACAACCTGACATCTTTCATGCTGGGTCTAAGGGATGTGCTAGCCATGTAAACAGCCAGTGTTTTCAGTTGTTGATTTTTTTTTTTAATTTTTTTTTCTATATTTTTCAGTCATTCCTCCAGCTTATTTGGGAAATCTGTTGTGCATAGCTGGAAAATATTTTAGATTAAAGCGTAAGATGGTCACTTTGTTGCTTGGATAGAAACTTCAGGTACTGCAGCAGAATTTTTATTTGTAGGAAGGGTCAGCCAGGCCTAGGAGTGATATCAGGAAGTGGTGTCCTCTACACTTGAGGTGGATAGTTACAAGCTGTTGTCATTTGTTCCTTTGGAGTTTGGATTCTCCTGGTGTCTGGTTCAAACACTGAAGATACAGGGCAGGGGAGTCAGGCTGTGGGTTGTACTCTGAGGTGAGCCAGATGAGCCGTGGGGCTGTTCCTGGGTGTGGTGCACAGGGCTTTGCCTCAGCGCTCAAGTGTTCATTCTTTTAGGAAAAAATTTGCCTGATTTTAGTGTCTGTTCTCTTAAAAGTCATAGCTGGTGGGGAATTAGTCATCTTTTATTTGGGTGATCGTGGCAACTCCTGTATGTCTGTGTCTAATTGTGCATTAGCATTTTCTGTGTAGTCTGTCTTTTTTTCTTTTCTGTGAACAGCAGTGTGATAGAGAAATAGGTGCCATTGCTAATTGAAAAGTACAATTTTAGGGTGAAAGGAAAAACGAAATAGTATTTTGAGTGTGCCAAGTCTCAGTTTGCATCCTGGGAGGAATTCATATGAGCAGTGTTTGATGGCATATGGATGATACTTTTGTCTTTATTGGAACTCCCTTGGTTCTGTCTCTATTCAGTGTTTTATAAACTACGCTTGGCTTATGGAAAATGTAATTCTGAGTAGCTGTGTGAACGAAACAGTACACCTGTTTTCTTTGGTTACATGTTTGACTATTGGCTTCCCCCCCACCCCCCCATCCTTAGCATTTCTGACAACAAACAGAAACCCCAAATGCAGCAGTTTGGTTTTGTTTAGCCAAGCACCTCTTACTACACCTGGCAGGGCGTGAAATTGTGCAGCAAGGTTCTAGATGTTAACTCTCTCTCTGAATTTGGAGAACAAGTCCATGACAGCTCTTCAGCTCATGTGTTTACAGTTTCCTGTGGAACATGCCAGCACAGCAGGCAGCTGTTGCCATTCAATTCTGGCCAGTGACAATTTCAACAGTTTACAGAACATTTCAGTCAAAAGTTAAAAACAAAGAGCTCAATGTCAAGAAAGAGATTGTATCAGTCTCATGTCACTTGGATGCCATCTCTGGTTTGGGGTTAAAAATATCCCGAATTACCAATCTAGAGTGCAAAACTGTCAGAATATATTATGGGAGAGACAGAAAATTCCCATTGTCAGTGAGAGCCGCTGGCTTTTATTATTACAATTGAATAGCATTTCTGCATCATAGACAATGTTATTAATAATTGCTCATCATCCAGGACTGCAGTAAAGGAGTTGCTCCAGGGGACACAGAGTCATCGTACACCACAGTGTAATTGATAATAAAGACATGTTGCCTGCAGGGAACACGCTTTCCTTTGTATACACTGACGTTTTACTTCTGAAATCTCCTTAAGAAAGATTTTTGCTTATTTACTGATGTTTTAATGAATATCTGGTATGTCAGTCCAGTTTCCTGGCTTCTTTTGGCATCTACCACAGTTCAGTTGCTTCTGTGTATGATCTGTGACCTTGATGCAGGCAACAGAGTGAATTAATTGCTCTCTGATGTTTTGCCTGCTTTAATAAAACATGTTCTGCATTTGAGCAATAATCTCCATAATAGTAAGTGCTTTTAATGAATGTCCATGTTGTAGAATATCATTAACATAACATGTTTCCTGGAAAACTGACACAATGCTTGTCCTAGAAAACCTTATGCTCCCTCAGCATTTATCCATGTGGATGCCATATTCCAGCTGTGTCTGTCTGGCATGTGAAAACTTGGACATTTTTCACCTAGTGGTATTTGTTGGAGCTTTCCCTAATGGGCAGAACAGAACAGACCAGCAGCTCTTCTCACCACCCCCATCCCTTCCATCAGTAGCTCAGCTGGAAAATTCCTTTTTTATTGTAAGCAGAGCATTCATGAGACCAGAAAAGTGAACAGAGAACTCTGGGAAAAGAGTTCCAGGTTATATATTCCTCCTAAAAACCAATTTTTCTGAAGCATATTCTAACAGTCTGGCTGCAGTCAGTACTTAGCAATAGCAACTACATATTTTTATTCTAGAAGATGTTATTCTGCAATAAACAGCACAATTCTTTTCTCCTCTGTCCAGTGCAGATTAAAACAGAGGGGAAGGAGTTCCTCTAATGATATTCTGTCTCACATTTCCTAATTCTGTCTAATATTTCCTTTGTCTAATATTTCTAAAATTTTCCTTTGTACATGTAGCATTCTTCAAGGAATTGTTCCATTCTGTCTGGAGGTCGGCAAAGCCAGAATCTCAGGCACACATCCACACACCCACACACACCCACACACTCATTATATAATGTGTATTTATATGTATGTACATACAAGTACATATATGTATCTTGCCACTTGCATTGTGGTGGAAACGTGCAGCAATATTCAAATGGAAAGTGCTTTTGTGTGCAGTAGGTACATGTGACTGCAGAAGCATCATTGCCTGAGGTTTTTTGGCAGAATTCTGAAATCCCAGTTGTTGATGGACAGTGCTCTCAGGTGTTCCTGTTTATACAGCTCAGGAAATTAGCATCTTGCCTCAAGATAAATAGTTATGACATCACTTTCATGTGAAAGTTATGCTGCCTAATATGGTACTCCTGTCCTGGTTTAAAATAACGGTTGCAAAGCACAGAGACCTCCTTTTATTGCAGGCTGTGTTAACAGCCTGTAGTAACAGTCTGTCAGAATTTGTTGAACTGGTTCTGTAGGTTTTAAATTCTGAGTGGGGGGGGATACACCTGCAATATTTGATTTGTCTGTTTGTTTTTTGCTCAGCTGAACTTGATGCTGAACATGCACAGAAGGTTTTGGACATGGAGCACAACCAGCAGATGAAGCTAAAGGAGCGCCAGAAGTTCTTTGAGGAAGCCTTCCAGCAGGATATGGAGCAATACCTTTCCACAGGATACTTGCAGATAGCAGAGAGGAGAGGCAAGTTGTAAAATACCTTTTGCACAAACTCCCAACTTGGAGAGCATTGTTAAGTGGGCAGATTCAACAGTGGTTAAAGAGGGAAGCACAGCAAAAATGTCCAAATTCTTCCTCAGAACTGGAACTTCAGATAAGCCTTTTAAACAAACTTTGTGTCCCAGGGGTACTGGATACCTTAGAAGATTAGTCACACTCTGCTCCTTGTCAGAGGAAATGCAGAGCTCTGAACTGGATCTGGAACAGCATTTTTCTCTGCAGATGAAGAGTGCATCTGTGTATAAGATATGGATGGAGGCAGCTGCTTTGTCCACTGGAGTTCCAAGGCCTGGGATTGTCATTTGGCAAGGAGATGCCACAGAAAACAGTGCAGAGGAAAGCTCTGCATTTCTGAGCAGTTCCCAGGTGGCAGCTATTCCCACTGGGTGTGATCAGGACACAGGAGGTCACATGAAGTGCTCTCCTTACTATGAAATGACACAAGTCTGGCATCTCCAGACTGGTTAAAGCACAAAAATTCCAGAGATTACAGGGAATTCTGTGTGGGAGGTTTCCATCTGTTAGGCCAAAATGCAGGGATTGTTGGACCAGTAAGGAAGCCAGTGGGCAATTATGCATTCATATGGCAGAAAAAAATGTAGATATTCTGTCCCTGGTCCAAGTGCAGTTCTGCTATCATTTGTAATGTCAGAGTGGGGAATACAATCCAAGCTTTCCATTTCTCTGCATGAGTGCTATAAATACTCACCTGCAAGATGCTCTGCATGAGTGGCTAATGAGAGGTGGGATATGTAAATCTAAATTCATGGTCAGGGGAGGAACTCAGTTTGAGTCTCCTGCTTTCTGTAGTATGTTGTCTTTTAGACTAAACATGGACATTGTCGTGGGCTGGTACTGGACACAGCTCTGTTAGAGTGTTGGGTGCCTAAAATTTGGAACTTCAGCTTTTTAGGATAATGTGGAACCCAAGTGTATCAAATATACTGTTTTACTGAAAGATTTGAACCTGCAGTACATGTAAAACTGCAAAGCTATAGGATATTTGAAAAACAAAAAATCCCCCAAACAAATTACAGAATTTCATCTCAGTTCATCTATGAAGGCTTTCAATAATGTAATTGTTTCAATTTAGATAAACAAGTAAACTGCTCGTTGCCATAATTCAATACTATGCAGCAGCTGGACTTCAGTCTGAGTGGCCCTGAACTTACTTGTTTCCTGCTTGCATGTTTTGCTCTTCAAGGAAGAAGATGCTCATCCAAGTATTTACTTCCCTTGAAAATTGTCAGTACTGTATTGACAGTAATAAGTAATTTGCTTGAGTGATTAATGATGTGAAATATCCATGCTGAGAGAAGATACTGAGCACGAGCCTGGGTTTTACAGACTACTGTATTTTCTTAGATTAGAGAGAACAGCTGCTCTCTGTTAACATTAATCCTGGTTTCTGAATTTCTAAGTCCCTTGTATATTGACATTTAGTGACTGTGTCCTTAAATGTGTTTGTTTTGCTCTAAGGAGAGTTTTGGTTGAGAAAATTGAAAAGGAGTGTTCCAAAATGGAAAGTTTCAATCATAGTGCCTGAGTCCCATCTCAGCTTATTTCTGAGAAGGTTATTGCTATAAATACCACTGCTAAAAATGTTTTGGTTTACAAAAGCAGTAATGGGTGTTAGTTTCACAACAAAGATTGCACAGAGTGCTCTTGGATTTGGGCTGAGGTTGCTGCTGAGCAGCTCCTGTGGTTGGGCTCCTTCCATTCCTAAGTTTAGTTATTGCCAATGCAGACAATTACAGCAGCCTCTGGAGCCTTGGTAGGTAATAATCTCCTGTAGCTGATTGTCAGTTCACTCATTCCACTGTTTCTCCTGCAGAACCGATTGGAAGTATGTCTTCCATGGAGGTGAATGTGGACATGCTGGAGCAGATGGACCTAATGGACATGTCTGACCAGGAAGCACTCGACGTCTTTTTAAACTCAGGAAGCGAAGACAATAATGTGCTGTCTCCGATGCTGGGTATGCTACTTGTAGTGACAGCCTGCTTAGAGACAGTGATAAACCACCTGAACTGCTCTCATTTGTAATGGGTGATGCTATCTCATAAAACATCACACTTGGTGCAGAGTGACTGTTCTTCATTAGTGCTTCTCAGAACATTAACATTTAGTTGCTGTACAAGGGAGTTGCTGCAAAACTATGTGGTATTTCCAGACAATCTCATTTTTCTTACTGCAGCTCCCTGTTGTGTTTATCACAGTGTTACATACTGGCTTGAGGGGTGTTTTTCCCAATATAGAGTTAATAGAGGATGTTTTGACAAACATCAACAGAAATCTTGCAGTAATTAGGCTTTTATTTTTAATAATGATTGCTTAGAATTTGTCCAGAATGTTGCTTTTCAAATTTGGACCAGTTGTATAATGCAAGATCTTCGGTGAGAGATAGAGAGACAAAGTTCAATCTAGCAGTTTACATATACACTGAGAATTAGTGTCTCAATACTGGATCTTCCATCTGCCATGGAAGTGTTTTCCTAGTTAAAAACTTAAGTGCTAAAATGCCTTTCCTCAAAAGAGCCAAAATTATTTTTCTTGCAGGAGATGATGAAATTCCTTTAAAGGTCCTTTTGATTTCTTCTGAAAATACAGATTGAAATATTTTTATGGAAGAACTTACAGTACTCCCTGTGTAAAGGTGATTAACACCTGCTGTGAACATGAAAAGCTTGTGGTAAACGGTCAAGGCACGTTTGACTTACTAAAGTTCAGATTTTTGTGTTTCATTTGAAAAACTGAATTGAGATGGGTAGTTTTGCATATGCATCCACTTTGTGCATTATTAAAGCTGATCATCATTTGAGCTTGCCAGTAATTGCAGAATCTAGGACTGTTTTCCCCTTGCTGGCTGTTTGGCAAAGATGTTGGACCAAGAAGCTTCATGTCTTAACAGCAAACAGTGTCAGCTGGATTATCTAAGGAAGTGCAGAAACTACTTTTTTAACTAAGTAGATAAATGCATTAGCTTTTGAAAAAAATACATTATTTGTTTTATGCTGTAATCTAAATATTACAGCATATATGTACAGTGTCTATATGTGGACATACACTGCAATATAATGTATCTGTGCTTTAATAATGTTCCAGCACTGCAACCCTACTGCAGTGTAAGTCTCATGAATCTTGCTCTTGCGGTTCCCGACATTTTATTTCCCTCTGATTAAGGGATTTTTGTACTTGCTTTAAGAACCTGGCACCTCAGCATCAACCCAAATATGCAATAATCTTTATTCTTAGAAAAATGAGATGACTTAAAAGGTAACTCTTCATTTTGCTGTCAAAGCAAAGGGTTGACAGGGCAAGGTTTGTTTGAGAATTGGGCTGAACACCACAAAATACAGGTAAGTTATTAAAAAAACTAGTAAAAATGAGAATCAGCTCAAGACATTGAAATATTTTCAAATTTGCCTTGCTATAAACATTGCCAGCTTATGGACATTGGCTTTCCAACATTTCGCGACAGTAAGCTAAACTGCAAAATCGAGTAAGTTCTATCACTCCTGAAAACTCCTCTGTGTTGAGTAAATTGATATAATGTGTGCTGGTGTACACCATGTAAGGCAGGTTTTCCAAAATTTCTAGTGTTAAAATATAACTCAGGTATTCAAGAAGCAGGCATAGATAATGTGTTTTGAACTGCTTTGCAAACAGTTGAGCAGAGGTAAGGTGTGCTCATATCCCTCTGACCCTTCTAAAAAACTTCTTAGTGAATTTTTAAAGAGAATTTTCTCACTAAAGTTACCAGATGAAGCTGGGTGCTCTGACTATGGAGAAACACTTTTTTAGGTAAAGGAGAGAAGGAAAAAAAGGTTTTCTTTGGCAGATCATATTGAAAGTTTAGGTGTTTCCTCATTTTAACTTTTTTGCTGTCAGCAGCCATTCAGGGAAGAAAATCTCATTTTGAAACCTGAACTCAAACTGCAAGCAAACAGTGTTACACTGAACTTCCTTACAAGTCTTTTTTGCACAGGATATGAAGGATGCAGAATCTTAAAATCCCTCTCCTATGCACTTGAGATGTGGTATAGCTCTACCGAAGGATTGCTTTCATGCTGAATTGAATTTGCTTTTGCATCTTCATTAAAACTGATGATGTCATTTCCTGCTTCCTTGTTGTTTGGCTTCAAATTTCCAATCTGTGTAGCTCTGTTGCACTGTGTTTACTGGGGGGGGTTTTCCTCTTCATGCCTTGCAAAAGAGGGAAAGCAACCTAAAAGTGACTCCCTAACCAGCGCTGAGCTGATAATCTATTGACTTCTCAATCCCCTTGCTGAGCCAGAGCTTGACTGTTGCTGTTGTTTTCCCACCTCTCAGGGCCCGACTCCAACACCTACGTGAATGAGATCAGTCTCCAGGTGCCGAGCCAGTCTGAGTTACGGCAGAAACTCTGTTCCCTGTCCTCGACCTGCACCGACTCCGCCAGCCAGGACGCGAGCGAAGGAGAGTCCCCCGTGGTTCAGTCTGACGAAGAGGAGGTTCAAGTGGACACTGCCCTTGCTGCTGTAACTGAGAGAAAGGGTGCTTCAGATGGCAGTGATGAAAGTGACTCTCAAACTATTTGAATCTTAAAACCATATCCTTTAAGAATGACTTCTGAATGAATGAACAAGTGAATGAAGAGCTTGCCTGTGTAACAATTTGCTAACCAAGCATAACAGCCAGATCTTTTTACTTAGTAATACTGCCTTTTTACAAAATTGCCAGTCATGTGGAGGTTGGTTTTTAAAGAAAAAAATTATGCCTAAAGCACACACACTTTAACAGTAGTCTTGGGGCTCAGGGGAGCAGTAAAACTGTTGTATATACTATGTATAAGAGAATTTAAGGGGAAAGGTAGAAGTTACTTTGACCACTAACCTTTAAATGGCTGATTGGAAGTACTTAAGAGTTGATGTGTAATACTGAACCCAAATTGTTCCTTGCATGTTTTCAGCTGCTGCAACTGAAGATTTAGGATTCAAACCAAAATGAAAAGTTATTTTCTACTCTTTACTACCTACTGTCTGCCTCCTGCCTTTGTCTACTAATGCAGCAGTGTCTACTGTTCTCACACTTCTTATTCAGGACCAACTTAGTTATAGGTGTTAAGGAAAAAATAAGAACCCGAGAAGGACGAGAGATGCATATGGAAATGTGGCACTCCTTGTGGAGCAGGTATCTTAGCATTGTGTACTTATTCCTCTTTCAAGATGATAAAATAAAGAATTTCTATCCCAACCATGTCTTTTACTTGATTACCCAGGTATTTTATCCATGACAGAGTGAACAGAGGAGGCCCTAACTCAGGAAAAAAGAATGGTTATTAGAAGCACCACTGTAATGTGCTTTTCCATGATAACATCTGACTACACTAGGAAGATAAACCTAATTATTAATTAAGTGCGTGTATTTTAGAAACCTCAGGACCTATAGGCAGCATCTCATTCCTGTTTTTTCTGCAGTCATTTCTCTGAACTCGAGGTCTGACCATGTCTAACACCTGTTGCTTGTCAAGTCTCATGCTCTATTTTCAGGGATCTGCTCTCCTTTGAGAAGGCTCCTGGCTCCTGCTCTTCCTGCACAGAGGGAAGGAATGTAATCAGAAATAGCGTAAGTAAAAGGATGAGCTGTGATGTAGATTTATTCCAAAGACCTGCCCTGACAAAGCCAAAGGCTGGGAAAGAGGTATCTCCTTGCTGCTTGCCAGCTGGGCAGTGGCCAGTTTCCTTAAGGATTCTCCTGTTAGCTGATAAAGTGTTCCCTGACCCCTGTCTGGGAAATGAAAGCTGGAAGCTCCCTACCTACAATTAGAGATTTACTATTCAACAAGGCAGCTGTTGAAAGAAATTTATCTTGAAGGAGCTTTCTTTACTCTCTTGCTTTCCAGAAGACAGACAAAATGTCCAAAAAAGTTTTGTTTTTTTTATTAAACCTCGTAGTACAAACCTGGAAAGTAAACAAAAAACTGGCAATAAACAACATGAAGTCTTCCCTTACAAGGAAAGAGAGCAGAGCAGCGCTAATAAATTAAATGTCAAACTGTAAGCCATAGTCAGAAGTTTACTGTCAAGAGGGAAAAGTACACAGCAAGGCCATAAAAACCAGACAACCACATTTGAAAACACTTGACTCTGTTTATGTTATTGTTAAATATTCCAAAACAGTTCAGTCTTCTGCAACAACAACCAACAAATTGTATTATAGGACTTTCCTGACAGTCACCACTGGCAAGCTCAGTGCAATATGGGTAGCTACGGTATTGTTGAATTCAATTACGAAACAAAACAGTTTGTGAAAACATTTTCCCTTTTTTATTCCACACATACTGTACACACAACCAGAAAAGGGCAACAGCTACTCCATTATTATTTTTTGTTGTTGTTCAGTGATGTAAGCAGCACTTATAAATGTTACAAGAAAAACCCTGTAAGCATCCAATCCAACCGATGAAGAAAGTGAAACGTAAGGCTTTTCTTCATCTTGTCTCTTTGCCATCCCTCCCCCCACCCCAAGAAAAGGCTCAAGTATTTAAAAAAATTTACAGGCATATGTACAAAAGGTGTGATTTTTTTTTGTTACAACATGAAGAGAAAAAACAGACAAGATGAAAGCAAATGCATTTTCACATTCAAAAGAAATATGCAGACTTGCTAGTGGCTCTAAATGTGATCATATAATGAAACAAATTCAAAACAAAAATTAATGCTTGACTGTGTAAAGGTGTGAAAAACAGCAGTGGAATGGAAATGGAATGTTAGAAAGATTGCACGTCTATGACAAAAGAAGCACTTATGGCTTCAATCACTTTTTTTCTTTTTTTGTCTTTTTTTTTTTTTTAAAGGATGCTATTGAAGGGTTTTTGATAAAGTAGCCAACAGCACCAAAAAATAACAGAATGGATTTCCTAATGAAATCAGGCACAGTTTTCCCTCACATAACTCCTCAAGGCAGGCAGTCTTTTTTCCTCTTTTTTTTTTCTTTTTTTAAAGGTTTTTTTTTTTTTTTTAAGTTTTTTTAAAGTTTTCATTTTTCCCCCTCAAAACAGATGCATAGTGATGTGCTGGTAAAAGAGAACATACTCCAAATCTCCTCCTTTTGCCTACAGTTAGGAAACAAAGTCCGTCTTCAGCTGCCATAACCTCCCAAAGAAAGTGTGTATTCTCCAATTTAAAAAATTACAAAACTTATCTTGCTGTGACAGAATAAAAGACAGCCAAAGTAAAGCAATTTCTTTCAAGTTTTTGTCTCCTATCCCTTTTCTCTCTAGAAAAATCTGCTCACATGACTGGAGAACAAATTATAAAACACATCAAACTTTAACCTATTCAAAAAATGGGTTAAAAGCCTTTTTATCACAGTTACCAAAAAGGCTTTTTTATTTTTTCAGCCATAGGGACAATACAAATTAATATTTTATCAGCCCCTTGCCGGTTTTAAAACAGTGAACATACGGCAGTTTAAAAAAATCAGACTGCTGTATCTATCTATTCTAAGTACAAAAAAAAAAAAATTCCAACAGTTTAATGCTAAAACAAAATTAGTTCTCTAAAACCAGAAGAAAATCTTCTTTAGAGCTAGTGCAAAGACAGCTTGTATTCTACAGCAAGTACTCCAAACTATGGTATAATAATTACAAAAAATATATATAAATTGACAAAATGAGAGTGTTGGCATCTTCAGGATTAACTTGAAGCACTTTTGGATGAACTGGAGGATGAAAGCCTAGATGATGGCACGTCCACTGTTGCTCTCTTACGAGGTCCTCTTTTTGGTGTAGGCTTGCTGATACAGTTCTCAATGCTGCCATTTTTACCAGATACTTTTCCACAGATTTGATTGACAAGACTGATTATTTGTTCCTGTTCAGGAAGCAGGAAAAGCAAAACACAAGTTAGCATCTGTTCTTCCTTCAGTCACTTGAACAGGACAGCAGTGGAGTGCTCAGAAATGCTGGGAAGCCCATCTTAAAAAGCTGCTTGTACCCAGTGCTGCTTTCCAAGAGCTAACATGTCATTTCTCCCACTGCTCTGCTATTTACTTTTGGGGCAGAGTCCCCTCACAGGTAGAGACATGGAGCCTCAGCCCAGAACCCAGGCACAGTCCTAAATCCCCATCTTGAGTTCTGGGATTATTTATCACCACATTTGCTTGGAGCCACTACTGCACCTCTCATCTGCATGTGCTCTGCAAGTCTGTCCTAAAGGATGCTCATGCTGGACTGGAATAAGTCTGCTGAACTTCCAGTTACCAACAGAGGGAAGGTATTCCAAAGTACAGAAGTTACCATAACATAACCAGTGAAAGGAAAGGCTCATGTTCCATCTCAAAGCATTAAGTGGCTTCTTACGTTCTGTGGCACATACACATGGCAATTTATGCTTCAGGTTTCATCTGTATCATCATGTTCCCTTAGCTGTTTTTCTTTTAACTTAAATCATAATAAAGGAAATTCTTCCCACATCAAAAACAAATCCAAAACAACCCCCAAACCCAAGACCATTTTCCTGAGGCCTCAGTAGGACAAAGGCGGAGTTAAGCGTCCTCACAAATGTTGGGTACCCAGCCCCAGGCGGTGTCACGCTCACCTCATCGTAGCGGTACATCATCTTCAGCCCCCGGCACGACTTCTGCTTCTCCACGTGCCGCAGGGCACACTCCAAGCAGAAGACAACATTTTCATTCTCCTGTACAACCTACATAAAAGAGCAGAGGTGGAGGGAAAGGAGTGCAGTTAAACTCCAAACCGTAGCTGTGTTCTTCACACAGTATTCAATCATGGCCTGAATTACTACACCTGAATTTTACTGCAAGGTAGTGGAAGGAGATGTAAAGCACACTCTGAAATCACTCAGGATGTGTAATAAGTAGAAAGAACCTATCTCTTTTAGAGTGCTAATGTTGGCAAATATATATAATTTTTAAAAAAAACCAAAAAAAACACCAATAGTAATGAGGGTTAAATTATTATAGTTCATATTTAATATATAAATTTATATACTATAAAGCATAGTACATGCATTTATTAGCATCTCCTATGTAGTCCTAAAGACCTCCTGAAAGGAATAGTTTCCCATTACTTAAAATGCTGTCTTCAAGAAGGATGTAATCAGCTTAGCCACAGGATCCTCAACTACTGTCTTGTTCAGCAGAGGTCACATTTGCTCAGCTGGCTGCTTACCAGGCATGTACACTCAGCTTGGAATTTAATAACCAAGCTGTTTTTCTTTTTATTGTGTATTATTTATATTAGTTGTTATTACAGCTACTGTAAAAGAGTGACATGGAAAAAACCCTTCCCATGATTAAACTTACTCCAGAGCAAATGGACCAGAATTAAGAGGTTCTGGTTAGCATTTGGGTTTTTTTCAAAAAAACTTATTTTAAGGTTACTTCAAACTAATTCTACTTAAAAAAGTAATCTAAAGACATGTATCAACTCAGCATATTCTACCCTAGGGAGGAAAATAGCTACATCTGATTATATGCAGTTACATTTAATTTCCCTTCAAAACCTAACATCTGTAACCAAAAAAATCCCCAAAAGATGACAGAGAAAAAGAACTCCCAAACCAAAAGGACTAAGTATGGACTTACATGCACTGCATTATGTTTATTTCAATACCTGTTCTGGGGAGTAAGTGGTATATAAGGTAGTGGGAGGGGCTTCTGGTATCTTTAATGACGTTGCTGTGTTTGTAGGTGTTCTGCATACAGCTCTTAGCCTGGAAGTGTCACCGCAGTGGTCAGCACACCTTCAAAAGCCAGTAGGCAATTCCCTCTTAAAAGAGAGAGAGTTTATGGGCAATTTTTGGACAGGCTGGCAAATAGCTTGATGGATAGGATACATCTCCCTTGCAATTTGGCTTGCAGAGACATTGTCTCATCTCGGGCTGTGGCTGCATGCCTGAGGCTCATGGCATGTCTGAGCTGCAGCTCATCCTGAGACCTGCTTTGCCAGAACTTACTGCTGCTGGCAACCTGCAAGTGTCTTTGTTAGCCCTCCTAGTGCAGTGCAAACATCTCACAGGTGTCTGAGGGCACTGGTTCATCCCTTCTGGCAGGCTGGGAAGACAGCTGCCACTATGGTCTTCTGGCCAAGGCAGTAAAAGCTGTATTAACACCTTTGTGTCTTGCATGGAGTGCAGGACATGGCTTTGTGGCCATGTCTCTCAAATGCCTATAGATCCCTATAGAATGCTAGAAAAGGGGGATAGTACCCCAGGAATGGCCAGGGGTTGTACCCACCATGGAAAGATAGCACAGGTGCTGACAGATCTGACACCTCCTCTCTGACGTTTCTAACTGCAACCACTTTCGAGGCTTTTTCTTGCCATCCACGCCGGTGCTGCTGCTGTCGTGGCTGCCGTAGCGCGCCGAGGAGTGGAGACCGGCCTCGTACAGCTGCCGCCGCTGCCTCAGCTCCGTGTCCCTGTGAACGGGGGCACAATTAGACACTGGCACTGCCTCCAGCCACTACAGAGCCACACACAGTCACCCCTTTACCACGCTTGTTACTGAAACCTGAGCTCCACACAGTAAAGCCCTGAGTGTTGTCGGAGGCTGGTGCCATTCCCTAAGCATGGCAGGCACAGCCAGCGCCTGGGAAACGCTGCCTAATCGCAAAAGCTATCTCCGGATTTTAACAGCGACCACTGTATCAAGCCAATGGTTCTCAAACTGCTCCACAGAGAAGTGGGGACTGCCGAGGACTTCCTGGAGGTCGATGGTTGCTCGAGCCATGTGGAGAGTCGGGAGCTGTGGCTAACATGACTGTCATTCCTGAAGTTGCCAAAAGCCACCTTGAGGAAGAGGAGCCGTTGCTGTCAGGAGTAACAGCCCCTTCATGAGGCAGAGATGAACCAAGGACCTGCTGCCATAAGGTGCTTCAGGCAGGAAAGGGGGAGCAGGGCAAGTGGTTGTGCCAAAAGACGAAGATCTTGCTGTACACCCAGGGAGAAAGAAGGAGATGTCAATTAAGGACAACCACCAAGCCCTCCGGTTGCCCTTCACCCGCGGCATCTCTAAGGCGGACAATACCTCCTGTGCTGAACTCTACAGCTTTAGGAGAGCAGGTTGGGTTGGAGCTGAGTGGAAGACAGCAAGTGTGGAGTGAGCTGAGCAGATGGAAGGGGAGGATAAAAAAGTGCACCACCAGACACAGCTGAAGATGAGTGGAGAGCCAAGCTAAGCAAATGGCACGGGCAAACTGAGCAACCAAGGCAGATCAGGAGAAGAGGCAGCAAGAGACACAACAAACAAGCAAAACAAAACAAAGGAAAAAAAATATGGTACAGTGTTCCACTTCAGATGGCTTTTTTTTTGCTTTTTTTTTTTTTTATATATTTTGTTGTTTGGGCTTTTGTTTCCTATAAGCAGCCACAGGAAGGATCCATGTCCTCCAGTGAATTCCAACCTATGCATAAGAACAAGTTTGAGAACCACTCTGATAAAGGTCGATGTGATGGTCTAAGAGCAAGCACCAACATTTGTTTTGCCTTTCGTACTTGCAGACTTCCTCTTCAAGGGGAAAAAAAAGGCACTTGAAAGTGGTTATTCCCATAGGGGAGCCACCTGCAGGTAAAACAGTCAGCACACCTCTTTTCATTTCTTTCTGAACACTAAACAACACATGGGCTGTTTTCCCCTTCAATATGTCACTGGAAATTTTCCAAATGAACATGCTAGTTAGTTAAATACAGTTTGTAGACTCCATTCATCAAAACTTTCTTGACATCTCGAGTATCAGTTGTCACAAACTTGAAAGATAGGTAGCAACTACATGGTAGGGAACAAAAGAGAAGATCATTACACAGGAAGCCAGGCAACATTAGATTTTCTTTTCTCACCTATCTTAATAGAAACCCTGAACATGTGTCCTTAACACTGGAGAGAAAAAGGAGTGTGAAGCTTTTACTCTTTGGAACGTTGGAGTTCTAACGCCAGATGTGTTACCATACATGCACGACTGCTCTCTTACTCACTATTTAAAACCAAGACAACTTCCTGTATTAAAAGGACCTTTTGCACCTGTAATATAAGAGTCTTGATACTGAAGACAAGGGTTCCTGGTGCAAAATCCATTACAGACACGGATTTACAGTGACTACTGATGCCAAGAGGTTGAAAAACTCAAGGAAAGTGTTTGACCACTTGGCACCACATAGCTCACATAATGCATCAGGAAATCTCAACTCTCAGCACCAAGAATTAACAAAAACCCAGTGCAAAGTGCAGTTTCAGTTTTTTTTAAGGTCTCTAAAGTAGGGAATTCTTAAGAGTTAAGACATCCTAACTGTGGGCACTGTCACATCAGCTACAGCCAAGGAAGCTCTGCTTCTTCTGTGTGTGCCTGTCTTTAGGTACATCTGCTGGTCTTTTGCTTGTTTAAGTGGGGTGTCTGAAGGGGTTACTTACGTCATCCACCTCTGGAGTCTGTCAATGAAAACAAAAGAGGTAAGCAAGCCCCCAATTCGTTACCTGAGCTCTCCAAGGAGCGATGATATTGTACTCAGAGTCGGTCCATTTTCTTTTTTTGCTTCTGCTGTTGCAATCTGATAAAGCAACTTTTCCATTGAAAATGGTTTGGCTATACGGCGCCGCTTCATTTCCTGGGACAGGGGGAAATTGCCACATTAGGTCCCAAGCAAATTTGAAAAAAAAAATTTACCAAGAATTAATTCAAAGTTAATTAACTAGTATTATTGATACTAATAAACTGAAGCAAAAAATAGCCTTTTAAAACAACCACAAGTAAAATCTTTCCACAGTCCCACTTAAACAAAGTGTTTATGTTCCAAGCACCTCAAAATTCTCTCCCTAAAAATTAATTTTCCCTGTGGAGGCCAAGAGGACTGACACCATCACTCAAGTTCATTAATTCTGGATGGCTCAGAGTACAAACAGTGTAAGATATGTAATGTATACATATGTAACATATGACCTGCTTGAAACCCAGGACTGGTGTTATTTCGCATCTTTTAAAACATACAAAAAACCTAGCAGAACAGGCAGATGTCAGGGAAAAGAGACAAAAGAAGGGGGTTCAGTTCTGCCTGTTACTGGTTCCTCTCTGTGAAAGTTTTGAAAGTTATGTTTTTCACTGAATACAAACCAAATTATTTTGATAGCTGAAACCCTTTTCATAATTCTTAGGTAGACAAGTCCCTTAAATTAATGTCCAGGTGGGAGAAGTGCAGCATTTTCCCAGTAGGTGGAGGGGTCTGTTCTGGTTTATGTAGAGTCAGAGAAGTCAAATGAGCTAACACTGGACTAATGTGAGGGTGACATTTCTGGTTAGTGGTTAAACCTGCCAAAGATCTACTCAGCACACACAACCTCAAAGATTTTATTTCTTATCTTAATTTTTACCCTGTTCTGTATTGTAGTCTGTATAATTGCTTGCTCTGGGTATTTCTTTTTTCATAACCAATATATCAAAAAATTAATAATTTTTAACAGCACCAATTGCCTGCATTCAAGTGATAACTATCACATAAAATGGAATAGTAGCCTTTGCTGACCAAAAAGGGTTCAAAAGAGGCTTAGAGGTAAGAAAAGTGTTCAGAAGCTATTTGCTCTGTTAGACCCTGCCTGGGGTTGGAACAGCTGCACTGTTTAGGAGTGGTATGGGAAAATGTTTCCATGTTAGGTTTGCTTTGTCTGAGGCTGTGTACACAAGCACAGACTCCGATCCAGGACAAAACCCTGCACAGGCAACACACACAGCCAGGATAAAAGGCCACAGTGGGTGGCTGCAGAAGAAAGCAAGGTTGGCTCCAGCTGGGTGACAGCTCAGGGACACCCTTGCTGTACCTCTGCATTTATCTGATTTTCTGAACCTATGTAGATTTTTCTCTTCCATTCAGTACTGAAATACACAGGTAAGTATTTTACAACAGTATTTTACTGCTGCCTGATTATTTCTTTTAGTGACACATTTTTCGATGTCAGGAAAGTCAGTGAACATTCACATTACAATTATCATCATCCTGACACTTGTGATCTCTCTTGCTCTCATACATCTCTTGGTCATTCATTTTCCAGGCTGAGTAGTGCTCTCGTATATAATGCAGAGGCTAATTAATAATTTTAACCATTGATCTCTGCTGTGCTTTTTCTAGCTCTGCAATTAGGGGCTCTGAATTGTGCAAACCACCACTATGCAGTGCCAGAGCAGTTTCTGCTTTGTTATCTTGCTTATCTTTGTTATCTATCTCCTTGTAATTCTTAACATTCAATGTATTTTTGTTATGCCACTCCAGAGCACTTGACTGACAGCTCCATAGGAATCCAAAGACCTCTTTTCTCAGTAGCAAGAGCCCATCATTCAGAGCCCGTCTCTGTATCTGTCACATTAGGATTATGTTTTTAAATTGAAATTTAGCATTTATTAACACTGAACTTCATCTAGCATTTTCTCACTTGGACCACTCAGTATCATGAAATCTTTCTAATAACACTTCATAGCTTAAATTGTTAGTGGCATTACCATTAATATCCTCAGCACAAAGGATTAGTTTTGCTAATAACTTCCCTTCTTAAGTTATTTATGGATACATGAAACTGTACTGTTACAAACTCCTGAGGGGTGCAGAAAGAGACCTCCTCCCTTCATGATAAAAACTGACCTGTACTCTGTTTTATTTATATCAGTTATTTTTTTGGTGTGTGAACTTCACCTCTCAATTTATTTAAGCGCCTTTTCTCCTAAAAATAATGCTCACAGACTCTGTCAGCTGTAACTCTTGTCCTTACCTACTTCCAAAATTTTCAAGGGCTGGAGGCCATGACCTTGCTGCAAAAGCCACCATACCATGGTGCTTGCCCTGTTCTCATATTTTTGTACATTTACTTCTTCCACAGCAGTAGTTAATTTCCATTTTACTGCTCTTCCAAGATTCTTAATCTCTGCTCTCCACCACAGCACAGCTTTTTTTCTACTGAGGACATCAGGTAGACCTCTGTAGAACCACTTTCCCTTTGGTTTCCTCTGAAGGAGCCACACGTGCTCAGGGTGGGACAGCTCTGTGACAGGAGCCAAGGAGTGGGACACCTGTGGCACTTTAAAGTATGTTCCTCACCCCAGTTAAAACTGGAGGTGGGGAAATATCTGTCCAGCCCCTGCCATCATCTTCCATGGATGGCCATGGAGTACTATACACGGAGCACATACTGTGCTAATACCACAGTTTTCCTATCAGGGAGATCAGTGCACAGGGATTCAGTCACAGAGTTAAACCTGGCTTATGGACTGTAAACTCTCCTCTGCGTGCAGCAGTGCTGCTTCAACTGGAAGACTAACTCCATCTTTCCTATGTACTTCTTCCTCTTGTACTACAGTACCAGCTGAGTCTCTTCCCACCCAGTTTCTGGTAGGCCCTAGAGCATCAAAGCCTTCCTTTAAAAACAGACATTCCCTCTTATTTCCAAACATCTAACCCAGAGAGCCTTCATTTAGTTCAACATTCTCTGTACTTCAGCTTCCTAAATGAGTTTCACTGACTTTGCCCAGTGCCTTATTTGAAGCTATGGAGTTATCCCTTTGCCGTTCCAAACACACACTCTTCCACCACAACTCTAAATCTTCTTCTCATCCTTGCCTTAAAATGTCAAGAGCTCTTAGGGTGCTTTTTAAAAAACAGCAACCTTGTTCCAAGTATGGTCTAGGTTAAACCTGACTGTCCCTTTACACAGGTGTTTATATAAACTCCTTTATTCCAACAATTTTTCTGAAGTATTTGTAAGACTGAAATCAATGCCATTTCAGATGCAGAATTTCATTTTTCCATGTATTAAAGGTGATTGAGCAGCCATTCAATACAGAAATGAAACAACATCATTTTAGTAATATAAAGATAGTCACTATAAAAAAATCAGGTCACAGTATCACAGGATGAAAACAAAGTGAATTTATCAAACTGTCAGTATTGCTGTGGAGAACGAACAGACAGAAGATACAGTTGTTTATCAGAGAGATCATTTAACAGTCCAAAAGGGGAATCTTGCCCATTTCACAGAACCGCTCACCACCTCTGGAAAGCACAATCCTGGCCAGCGTTGTGGCAAAGATGGCAAAGTGCCTTGTCAAAGTGGAGGAGCCAAAGAATAATTTCCAAAATTAAAGAGAATTAAAAATGTAAGACAGTTTGAGTACAGAAATGGAAGGGAAAAAGAAAAAAAAAAAGAGAAATAAAAGAACAACACAGTAGATGGCTCAAAAGTTGTTTTTATATAAACATGTTATCTGTGGTTCTTGTAAAGTTTGTGAGAGCTGTGACTTCAGTTTCCAAGGCAGGTTATTATAGACTGTAATCTGCTGGATTTTCAGTCAGCTTATATTTACCCAGTGCAAAGCTCTTAAAAATTAATCAAAAGAAACTGTTCTTCAAAATTTGAGGCACCAAGAGCTGTTTAATTGCTGCATAGTGATTTCTGTCTCATACAGGAGTAGCATTTCCACAATATCAAACAAGTGTTCAGTAGAGCGATAAATACAGCACATGGAGTTAATATAATCATGTATTTTCAGACAGGAAAGGTTAGCTCAGGATTCTTATGCCTTACTTATAGATATACACAATTCCCACCTTCCCCCAAAATAAATATATAATAAAAATAACCTTTTATTTCAAACTGAGTTAATATACAGTTAGTATAACCAGGCTGGAAGAACTCTATTTACCCTAAAGAAGCAATCCCTAACTGTGGACATATTATAGGTAATTACTTAGTAACTTGGTCTGAAGCTGTAAAGGATAATTTACTAATGGCTTAGCTATAAAACACTACCAAAATAGTATCTGTAGCCCAGAGTGTATTTCAGAAGGTTGGGCACACAATTAGTGACATTTATTCTTTTTCCAAGAACACAGAAATGTAGCCAGAATCATGATGACTGGACAAGTCACCTGTTTCTGCAGGCAACCTGCCTCAGTCAGTTGTGTGAAAAGGGAATGGGAAGGTTATTTATTTACATCTGTTATTGGATGGGCTGGTCAGTGAACCTAAGGATTTTCAAGTTGAGTAAAACTGAAATTGCCCTGATCAACAGTTTTTCCTGAATGAAGGGGCAGAGAAGAACAAGCAATACAGCTGTAAGTATTAACTGACTCTGCCTACCATTGCAACTAACAAGCACAGTTATTCAGATATTTGCACCTGAGATTCTAATGGTTCTAGAAAACATCACTTAAAAAAAACTTAGTAAGCATAATACAATGTATAATCATTAGCTCTGAACGGATTTTTGAAAAGCTTCCTTGCAAACTGGTCTGCAGGCATAACAATCTTCTGAATTTTTTTATAGATAGATACACAAGTCTTTAAGAGCCAGTTAACAACTCAGTCACTTTTCTGAAAACACTGGATCATCTTATGCCTTGCAGAACTTTTTTTCTTTTCTTGTTTTTTTTTTTTAATTTATTTAGTACTCCAGAAAAACAGATGTAGTTGCACTACTCTCATAATGCTACCAATCCTGGAATGTCTGCTGTCCTTTTAGATGGCAGGGCCGTGAATCCATTTTAACTCCTTTTCTCAACTTACCTTGGCTGTTTTAAAGCCCATACTTGTCCACTGGGTGGTAGCAAAGTGCACCGATTCGGAAACACTATAGCCACAACATACTTTGGACACAAAGGATCCAGGAAAACAGACAACAAACTGCCCGCTCTGCTGTACAGTACGGTGCACCCTGATCCCCTCCTTACACAAGATCTCTGGGGAGATCTGGAAAGACAGAGGGAAATTAAAAAAAGAGAAAGATAAACAGTTAGTCAGAACTTTCTTTTACAGTTCTCTGGTCCTCTTCCTGGCTGGGTGCTACCACCTGCTACTACTCGTGGAGCAAAGCCTGTGCTCTGCGAACAGCTCCGCTCCAGTCGCTTTCCCTCTCCCATTCCGCACGTGCCAAACCTCAGCATTTGGAGTGACAATTGCAGAAGTGCCTCTCTCCTCAAACCAAGTTTAAACTCACATGCCCAAGGACAGAACACTGTCTGCTACTACAGAAAGCAATGCAGATCATTCAGCTTTCCATCCAATCTTTTCCGACTTGGCACTGAACCACTGTGCTACTGCTCTTCTGTGAGATGTTAACGTGGGCAACCAAGGGAGGGTTTTTGTTATGGTGTATTGTATAGTGTATTTATACTTAAATACACTAAAAGAAATTGTTATCCAAAAGATAAACAGGCAAAAATACTTAAGTATTATGTTTCTCCTATCCATGCTGGCATCATAAAATGTCATAAAATAGCAGATGAATTGATTAAATCCACTCCCTTTGTGAGGCTAAATACATTACAGACAGTATTAAAAATGGACATTTATTGCACTTTCACGTCTGTTTTTATATTAATACATAATAACAGCCTTGTTAGAAAAATACCATGTGGGTAAACACTGCAAACACTGCAGTGTAAGACAAAACCAAAATAAATGCCCAACCAACCAGCCTCCTGATTAGCCTTGGGTTCTCAAATGGGAGCACTTCTCCCAGTGTTAACCTACCATTACATTACTTTCAAGCATTTCCAGCCCTGGAGTGCCATTGGCTTGCAGCAGGGTATGTACCACATCATCAAGTTTGTTCTCCTCCGCAGCAGGAATGCAATACCTGTTGTTTTGTCAGAGGAAAAGAGAAAGATTTACTGTAGAGTAAATTATGGTCCACAGCTACACAGTAACAGGCAATTCAGACCAGCACATTGATTAGAAGAAAGAAATTCAACACAGGTTTTCACACACAGTTCTTTCGGTAAAACACTGAGAGATTGAAGGGAAGTTGTTTATTCAGACTCAGTCTGATCGTGTTCAGCAAGTATCAAAAGACACAAAATCCCCAAAACAGAAATGTGAAAACTCAGTCCTCTGTAAAGTCAGAGGAGAGAAACCAGCAATAGGTTGATGTTTATTTTAACAGCACCAAACCAGCTAATTAGGGCAGAGGGGCAGAGGTTTGCACCTTGTCAGCACCAATATATGTTGCTATCTTTACTATAAAAGGCTGTATTTATCATCTGCATCAACCAAAGGACCTTCACATTTAATAGCATTTTCTGTTTGTAACAGTCAAGAAACCATAAATTTCCCCTACTGTAGTGCATGAAGTTGCCTAAGACCTTCTTGCCATTCTTACTGGACAAATCCCGCATCCCTCCTCTCCCTTGTAACAAAAAACCTAAGAGCAGCCAAAGTGGCAGGAGAGGTTTCAGATTCTGCTGGCAATCTGCCAAGTTGCACATCCTTCTCTCCTTAGAAGCCAAGGAAGCAGCTGTCCTCTTGTGCTCACTGCCAGCACTGCTCCCTCAGCAGAATGACAAGTGACATGGGAGTCTTGAGTCTTAGAGCCACACATCCAGAGAACTGCTGTTTTTTCTGGATGCAGGGAGGCGATATGGTCACAGCTGGTCACTGCTCTTGCCTGCAGCCTATCCGAGGGGTGATGCTCAGGCAAGTCAAAAAGCTTCTCCAGCTTTATCATGACTTAACCCTTCTCTTTAGGCAATGAGACCTCAACCTGGAGCCCATTTGCCCCCACACCAGAAACACACACACAGAGTTGTTTTTCCAAACTTGGAACAAGAGAATGAAGATGGAAAAATGTTGGGGAACTGGTACAGTCTTCCTGCCATTCATACGATCTCTCCAGCAACCTCATGAAGTGTTCTGCTGGCCTTACCCACCTTGGCAGGGTACTCGCTTATAACGTGCACCAACTCTGTGTACATCACATGGAGTCACCCTGGCTGAAGAGTCTGCAGAAGGCAGATCTGTACTTCCTATGATCTGAACACCTCAGCACTGTTCACTGTACTGATGATGACTTTGATTTGTGTTGACCTTCAAGCCAAGAGGCGGAAGACATGACATTATCTGCTCATATAGCTAATTGTAGCCACAATAAGAGTTTTACTGAGCTGTTTGCCCAGGTGTACAAAGACCAACTCCTTACGTGTATATTGACAATGGTCAGGACCTTCCCTAAGAACTCCTAGGGTGATAGAGAGGTGAAGTAGAACATCTTGATAAGTAAGGATCAAGTCCCAACAGCAATTTTAAATGTATGCCATGTTTCAAATACTTAGTTGCTAACAGTGACAGCTTCAGTACATCTCCCCATGTGAGGTGCATCACTCTAGTTACACTGTAATAACAGATTTGAAACAGGGATGAAAATATTTAAATTTGAAGCCAGATCATGACAGAACCCACTCTTCTCGTTTAGAGTCAGAAAATATGGCTGGAACAGATAGAAGATTCAAGCATGCAGTCCCTCCCTCACAAGACAGGCACAGGAAAATGCTTGGGAAGGATGTGTGAAGAGGAGGGGCAGCACAGAAGTGCATGGCAAAGTGCCTGGGGCAGGACCATGGGGAATGAGATCCTTTGCAATTGGTGTACGCTGCAATTGCACTCATCTGCAATTCCTGATGTACCTATAAAAATGGGAAGTGAGCAGCCAGTAAAGACTTCTGAATGCCTTGGAAGAACAAGATTTCTTTCTTTCTTTTAATGGGCACCGAGGATCCCTCCAGAATAAAAAGGTTAGGTCACTGACCTCTGCCCTGCATGTAAATTGAGTTCTCCCCTGTTTAATCTCCATGAGGTAAAACCTGAGAGATTAGAGAGTGATCTGAGTGATCTGCAGGTAAGCAAAGTGGTTTGAGTAGCACAGGGATCTGTCCTTGGAGAAGAAGATTTCTGGGTGGTGGATGGACTTGGCAAGACGGAGGAGAGGTTTGGAGCCCAGTGGCTGCTTTGCTGTCCCCGAAGCAGCGACTGAAGGCCGTGCTGTCAGGGCTACTCCAGGAACTGCGCCAGACCTGCAGATATTAAATTCATCTTCTCCTAACACAGCTGGGTGCTTTACTGCACTATTAAAAGTTGTAATGAGCTAATGAATACTAGCCTGACACTTCAGGCTGGCAGCCTTGCTGAAGAATAGCTTCGACAGACAAAGGAGTTCCACTTCCTTCTTATCAGTTATTCCTGCCTACTATCCCTGTTTCATCAAGGCTATCATCACAAACACGCCTTAAGCTATGTACTCATCTGTTTAAGTCCATCAAGATAAAGCAAATGGCTTCTTTACTTTTATTCTTATTGGATTTGAAAAACAGGAATATTAGTCTTTCCTAAAATTTGAGCTGTCTGCATGCAAGACTGTTCAATCCCAAGAGTCACACAGTATGAAGAGTGGCCTCAGAACTTAATTAGGGGATTCTTGAATACCTTCTGCTTGGAATTTCCTGTCATTTAAGACTAGATTAATGTTTTAGAGAGAAACAGACTCACCAAAGGTTGAGGACAATGCAGCTTGCTCAGCAATTTGTCCTGATAGTAAACTATTATAAAAGATTACAGATTCCTGATTCATGGAACAGGGAGAAGAGCCATGAAATGCCCATGTCAGAAACTGCAGGTCTGCAGCAGAATCCAGCAGTTACCTTTACCCCTTGAGAGGATCACATACAGAACATTTCTTAAGCTTAACACATTTAGAGAGAGGAGATCCTGCTTTAATGGTTTTCTCCAAATTTCAAATCCTTTTTGTTGGGCCATGTGCTTTCCCAGTGACAGCTGGATCAGCACCCTTGACATCAGCAGCGTCTGAGAAATGTGTAAGAACACACTTTGCATGTGCATAAAGCGCAGCTCATTATGCCACTGCCACCATGGGGACATCAAGACAACCAAAATAGACCATGGAAAACCAAATGAAACATTTCTTCCAGGAAAGGGTTTTAATTTCCTAAGTTTATACCCCATTTTCCCATTACAACTGGGAAACCAGACACTCACACAAACCCCACACGCCCCCCCAACACACACACTGGACCTCTAGATGAGATTCCCTCATGCAAAATTACTATACAAGCTACTACTAACACTAGCCTACAGGCAGACACTGCAGGAAACGTGAAGAAAAACAACAGGACTACTTACCAAATGCAATCAGCACCAGTGTGTAAGTAGTCAATGTATGGAAGGTGATTTTGGTCTCGAGACCAGCATGAGGTAGAAAAGACCATGCCAATATTTAGCCAAGGAATTGTCACTCCTAAAACAAAGAGATTGAAAAATGAGTTTCGAGTAACTTCAGTTTGTTCAGTGAAAGACAGTTTGAGAGGGGATTTAAATAAAAAATCCTATTTTCCCTGTAACCTGACCCTTGAAGTTATGTCTTCCTATCAGAGTGAATAATTCACAGGGAGTAATTTAACAAATTCAGCATTTTCCACTAAGAAAATATCTACCAGCCAACTGCACTGCGCTTGAACTTGTTTGTTTTCTAATAGCTGTATAAAACTTTTATTCTTAGGAGAATTTACAAATACCCATAATTCAAGCTCACTGCCACTGATCAGAGGTTGCTTCATGCTGTCAAGCATCCACATAACTTTTCAACAGGTATCTTGTTTCCCAGCTGGTTTGTTCAGGCTCAACACCTGATCTTACCAGATTTCCCCTGTGCTTTCAATGTTTCTTACCAGTAACCTGCAATGGTGTATAGGCAGCTGGAGAATTTGTGTAAGTTCATTTAAAAATGTGTGTGTGCTACAGACTACATTTTGCAAGTGTAGAAGTTGCACAGCTCTGTCCTGACACAAAAGAACATCGATAGCCTGGCAAGAACAGCAAGGGATACTGCAGGTACAACCAGCTCCTCCCAGGAGTAGGGTCTCAACTGTTCACTAATCCTTTATCTGCATGGCTGCCTCCCCCCCTTTAATTACCACCTGGTACATCCAACTGCACCTCTGCTCAGCCAGCTGGGGACCAGGGGTCCTGGAAGAGGGAGAAGTATTTGGTGCCCACAGCACCACATTCAGAGGACACTGACATGGCTGAAAACCCAGAGAAGGGACTTGGCTTACCAGGCACAGCACCAAGATGTCGCAGGATGGATCCTGTATTATTAGGAAGGACTGTGAGGTTCCACCCATGCCTGTTTGAGGGGTGACACAGAGAGAGACACAGTCAGTGCACATTCCCAGTGCCAACACTCCCAGTGCCAAGCTGCCCTGCTGTGCTCTGCTGATGAGTGAGGCAACAAAGAGGATGGATTTGGAGCTCTTACCTTGAAAATGGTTCAGATTTTCCCACAGGAAAACCACTCCCGTGGGTGTTGGTATCTACTTTTCCACAATGCACTGCTACATGGCAATCTTTCTGTTCCACTATCCGCCAGTATTCTTGCTGTAGTAAGAGAAAGAAGTAATGCATTTTTAATTTGCTGAACAAGGTATCTCTCATTAAAATATAAACCCCAGAAATTGACAAGGTTTTCATGACCTCAATGCAATTCAACATAAAATATTGCTTAAAAATAAGAATATAAATAATTAAAAGTCACAATAAGGCAGGCAAAATTTAGATCCCCTTGGTTTCTGTGTTTCAGCACATGTCAGATTAAGAATTCTTTCTCTTCCTCAGTTCATCAACACCTTTATTAAAAATGTTCCAAGAACTTTAAAAAAGGAAGAATCAGCACCATGTCTATTTGATAATTTTTTCAAAATTCCAAACTAGATAGCCTTAAACTGATTAGAGAAATTCTTTAAAGTCAACTATCCTGAATCCCCATACTCAGTGTCCTGGAATAAAAACCTTTACCACCCCTTGAGCTGGCCTCACCTCTACTTCAGCTACTGTAGGCTCCTTTGTGAAGCACATGTTCATGATGTTTCTTGCTGTTCGGTAGAAGGTTGTTAAAGAAACAGACCTACCCTGTGGAAAAAGAAAACAAAGTTAAAAGTGAAAATGAAAAAGCATGCCTACATTCCCCCATGTCTTCACCCTTTTCCTTACAGGCTCGAACCCAGATGACAACACAGGGAAAGAGGACAAAGTCACCAGAAGAGGTATGGGTCTAAAGCTCATTTTGTTGCTGAGAGAAAATACCTTAAAAGATACAGAAATTCAATCACATGAACTTCCTAAACTCACCATGTAAAAAGGCCAACTGAATGTTCCCAGAAGGAACACTGCTTTGTCCAGCACAACACTCAGTGTTTGATAAATACAGAGGATGGACATGGCCCAGCTTCCTATGACAAGTTGCAAAGACCCCAGTAGGCAGCCAGTCAAATCCAGTACATTATCCAGGGACCACGTGGCCATGATCTTTATGTACAAGGAGCAGGCAAAAAAGACTTAGAGAATTCACAGAAATGCTCAGCATCAAATGTTGTATGTGGTGGAAGAGGGTCACAAAAAGCAGAGTTTGCCAGGATTAGAGGGTAACTGTAATCACTTGCTTTCAAAAACTAGTTATGCTCCACTCAATAAAAGCAGTTCAAATGCCAAGGAACCAAGACCTGTTATTACAAGGTTAGGAAAAGTAAAACACAGTAAAATTGCTGAATAAGTGCATTCTCTCTTGGCACTGCTGCAGGAGCTGGACAAGAAGAGGCTCTGACTTGGTTTTCTGCTTGAGTTACCACAAAGTTTCCATGCACCTGCTTTCCTGCACACCTACACTACCAGATGCTTTGGGAAGCATTGTCTGATGGCTTTGAAGGCAAGAGCACGAGAAACTGCTTCCTTTCAGCCCTGACATGGTGGTGTGCCCAGACAGGAACACCCCTGTTGCCTCTGCTCCAGGGCAGAAGGAAGATGCTGGGAAGCTGCTTGCTGAGAGCTGGCAGGCACCACAAGGTCTGTGCCAGCTGCAGGCAGTGGAGTACAAAACCTCTTTGCCCCCTCACCAGATCCACTGCTCCTTCCCACTCTGCCCCCTGACCGCTCATCTGAGCAACCACAGATTTACAAACTCTGCATAAATGAGTTTTATTATTTGGACTGTTACCGTTCTAGTTTTTCAATTATGAAACAAATCTGCCAAACCACCTCAGCCTTTTCTTGTGTTTAATTTATTTAATAACTAAGTCCAAGAGTAAACTAGAAAGAACTATAAAAGCAGCTTTCCCCCAGAGGCCAAGTCTATCACTCTGCTCTTACAGTTTTAACGTTGTCACTTCTTAAATTGAATGCTGCATAATTAGCTTTAGCAAAAAAAGTTTGTGAAATGCCCAGGGCCTGGGGCACTCTGATTCCCATAAACTTCAGAGCTGGATTCTCTGTGATCCAATAAGCAATTTCCTTCATCTTTTAATGCCCTTGTGAATGGTTTATTGAGGCAGCCTTTTACAACAAAACCTCTCGTAAAGCGCAGGGCCCGCACCAAGTCACCGCGCTCGGGCGCAGCCTGCACCGGGGGCAAGCCAACACTGCAGCAGCTGCCTCCTTTCACTTACTTGCCTCTTCCTCTCATCTTATGCAGAAAAACAAAATTAAGGCCTCATCTTCCAGGATTAGCCATGTCTTTCCATTTTGCAGATAGACAAGAAAGAAAACAGAAGTATACAGCAAGCAATTAAAAAGAAAGTGGAAAACTGGAATAGTTTAACCCTTTAAAATTGCATATACCCGTTTCTTCCTCTACCAAGAATTTGCTATCTTTTTTAGTCTCCTAAAAATTGTAAAAAAATTTAAATGGCTAAGGGTTTTTTCTGTTGTCTGTTTGTGCTGTTTGGCTGTTGCCTTTAATCTGAAGAATCTTGTAACATTTTCTAATGCCAACACAGAAAATAATTTAAAATGCTTTAATGGAGCATTCTAACCAGAACACAAAATGAATTGCTGAGGAGCAAAATACGCTCTCCAACACCCTGAAAAATATCTCAGCAGTTCAACAACTGTCTTAGGTGCTTCAAGCTACAAAGCAGAGACGAGAGGAAGGTTTAAGAAAAGAAATTCCTATTTCCTCCCCTGATTCTTCTCACGTCTGATTCAGGGGCCATGAGAGCCAACCCAGGGGGACCATCACCACCACCACCAAGCCTGGAGGGAAGGCACAGAGAAGGACACTGCAATGCTATGAATGTTAAAGATATTAAAGCAAACATAAATATGAGCTGGAACCAGATATTCCACAATAGCCACAGCTGGGAAGGAGGGGCTGCTATTAAGTGGAGTAAGAAAATGCCAAGTCCCTCCCTGGGCGAAGAGAGCTCAGCATAGGAATTCCACGATGGTTTTATGGGAGGGCAGGCAAAACTCGCATTGTGATTTCTTCTGTGTGTCCCTCTAATGAGTCTGCTATATGCCTTCAGTTTGTTCTGTATGGAAACACAAATGCTGCTTTCAGTCAGCACTGTAAAAGATTTTTAAAATATTTTCAGAGCTAAAACTGGGGAAAGAAGAGTGAAAATCTTGCATCAGAGCCTGCTTTGATGTCAGCAGTTTACTTCACCCACTTAGAAATGACAATATTTTAATCATCAGGTAGAAAAGCCACTTACTGAAGAGTAAAGCAAGCAAGAACGGCAGCCTGCAGCACACACTTAAAAGCACAGCAGGCCTCACAGTCTTGGAAGGAGAGACACTGAAAATAATTTGGGAGTCCTGGCAGAAAGTCAGCCTAACACAAAGGAGATTTACTCTAACCTTGACATGTGATACGGTGGTAACTGCTTCTGAAAGACTGGATGTCTCTTGCTAAAAATGGCTCAAGCATGTGCTGACTGCAGAAATTACTGTGAGAAACCCTAAATGTATGGCCTCTTCACAGTCTGAAGAACAGACTTTATGGCCTAAACTGGACTACAGCCATATGATTACCATGTGCTCCCTCCAGCCCTCAAGATATTGACCTAGGCATCTTTCACAGAGATGGGTTTGTCGGGTTTTTGTTTTGGTTTGGTTTATGTGTGTTTTTAATTAGAAATCACAGTAGCAATGTGCTTTAAAAAGGAACCCTTACAATCCCATCATCTGTGGGAACTGTAACAGGAGGGCAGGTTCTGTTAATGAAATTCTAATTTTCTCAGGAATACCTTATTAGGTAAAGAACTCTCCCCCATCCACACACGCAGGATTAAAAGTTTCATTTGTTTCATTAAATGCCAGGAGGCACTCTCTGCTTACAACTGATGCCAGCAACACCTTCCCTCAGTCTTTTAAAGTCTAGTGATGAACTACAGCAATTTTACCTCTTGTGGGCTTCCCTGGTGCATCAAGCCTGATGCATAATTTCTGTGTCTGGAGGCTTGCTCTAAGTGACATAACAAGTATTAATGCATTAGTCCTCCTACAAGGCTTTACCCTGACTGCTGTTAAAGTGAAGTTTCATTCCTCTCTTTGCACTCAGGCTGAGCAGGCATCCCACAGGGTGCTCCACAGCAGGGATTTCTCCAGAAATCCACCAGAGATTTGCTTCCCACTGCCTTCTCCCTAGTCCATCACCTGTGACAGCAGCTCCCAGTCTCTGCACTACAGAAAACGTGGCATGGGATCAAAACAGGCAATCCCCAGTGTCTGGGAAGCTGCTGGTCCCACAGTGGACAACCCAAGGCATTCTCTGAGTGGCTCCACATGCTGCAGTTGCTTTGGTGGGTGGGGAGAGCCCTGGCCCATGGGCTCAGTGATGCTCCTCTCTAACAGCCTCCATCCTCAGGACAAAAGTATACCTGGTATTGTCTGACTCAGACAGGGTCTGATGCTGCGAATACTGCTAGTGCTTTTTTTTTTTTGTGAACAAGAAGAAATTCTGGGAGCTCTCTGCCTTTTGGGGTAAAGGCCTGGTACTCAGCAGACTCAGACTGGTTATACCAGCTACACTTTGCTTGCTTTTTGTTTTTTTTACTTCCTAAATCCGATTGGGATACTTCTCATAAATTCCATTATTGCTTTTTGAGTGACTTTGTATCTATTGAACTTTGAAGTGGGACCTGCACTGGAAAAGAAGAAAAAGGCATTCCTCCACTAAGTTGGAGGCTGTTCATTCAGCAGTCAGGGCAAGGTGTATCAAATTTTTCATTTAACCATCATTAAGCACAGGATATTAAGAACAGAAATGACACTTCACTATTCACAAAAGGTGCTGTCATTAGATAAGCTTCTCTCCAAGGGCAGCATGGTGAAGAGATTGCTTTTCAAAGGTGGGACTGAGGCCAGAGTCCCCAAGAAAAAGAATTTTTGGGCTGACAAATCATAACAGGCCACAAAAGAAAACTGAAGCAAGCTTTTAACGCCCAAGTCATGAGCTCATGCAGTCCCTAAATAGCTTAACAATAAGTCATTTTGGGCTATCTGGCTTCATTTCCTGGTGATGGAAGTGAGATTGGAAGGGGAAGAACGGCATATTTCTTTACTGGGCACGGACGCTCAATGCTGTATTTCTCTCAGAGTGCGGCTACGCCATTCAACACAACTCAGAATTGCACTGTGAGTTGCAGTGCCAAGTCCTGCTCCAGAGAAGGAGACTGCCAAATAAAATACAGTGAAAGAGTCAGCGTTCCTTTGTAAATGGATATACTTGATATGTGGAGGACTAAGCATCCATGTGACTCTTTAGTGCTGAGCAAAGTCTGGCATCGTGGATGAAAATATTGTTTGCATTTCAATTTGCCCTTTCTAAATGTAGTAGTATTTCTAGTGATGTTCGTTTTGATGTGCAGCACTACTTCATTCAACAAGAGATTTGCAAGGAGCAGGAATGAGAAAGCAGAACATTACTTTAAATGTCACTAGAAAATGAAAATACAATCTGTGTCTGCAAGGATAATTGGGCAGAGATATTCAGGGAACCTCTCACAAGGAGATGAAGGGGGGCAGAACCCAGTGCATCTTGTTATGACAGTAATGCCTCCCAGTTTTTCCAGACATCCTGCAAGAGCCAGGCATATCAGGATAAAGCCACCAGACTGCCTGGCCATGATAACTGCTGCCTTGGGGATGTCACTGCAACTCATCAGCTCCCCTCAGACAGCTGGGTGTGCACCCAGACACCACCCACACAACAGCATCACTGGCTCCACAAAACTGACCAGGCAGAGCCAGCCTCATTACCTTGTATATACACTTGTGTAAGTCGCTAAGAACTCCATCCTCCTCCTCCTCCTCCTCGTCCTCCTTCGTGGTCTCCTTTTCCTGAGCAAAGAGCCGCCGCCTGCCCGTCTTCAGTGGGACGTCGACCTCTTTTAACTTGTTGCGGAAGCCATTTTTGTGAACCACGCCATTGATGAGTCCATTTTTGGGCTCAAACCGGGGCAAGGAATGAAACTTGTAGGCATTCTCTGAATGTCCCTCCAAAGGTCCTTTCCTCTTCTCCAGGATTTCCTTTTCCAGCAAGACCTCCTTCTCCAGTTTCTTGTGCTCCTCGGGGGAGAGGGAGTCATAGGAGAGCAAGTACTGGCAGTAGGCTTCTTGTAGCTTGGCCAGCCTGTCCTGTGCAGTTTTGGGGATGCGCAGCATGTCTGCCAGCTTGTTCCATTTCTTGAGGTCAGTCACTTGCTGCATCCCCCCCATCTCGTTGATCAGCTGGACGAAGCAGGCCAGGTCGAGCTCGCAGCCTCCTGGGGTCCAAATGCGCCAGGCAGCAGAGGAAGGGAAGGGGAAACACAGGAGCAGGTTAGAAAAGCTGTGGGCAGCTCAGGTCAAATGAACTACCAGGCTGGGCACACAGGGGACATGACAGCTCCAGGCACCTGGGCATCAGAGCAGAATTGTCCCTCTCTTATATGCCTCCTGCTAAAGAGAGGCACACACCACTGTTTTGCCAGCTTAATTCATTCACAGGCCGTATTCTGCTACTTGCAACAGCCCTCCCTATGATCCAGTTTGCTCTCTTCCTTGAGTTTCATGTCCTTCTCTGCTCAGAGCACCCCAAACTATTTCCTTGATGTGCATCTGTGACCTGGTTATTACCCAGCAGCTGGGCAGGTGAGAGTTGCCCAGCTCTGCAAAAGCCCACACCCCATCACCCACCACCAGTCCCACATCTGGTTCATACCAGGAATAAAAAAAAAAACAGTGTCAAGCTGGGGCACTGGCCACCAGAAAGACATATACCTATCCTTTCTGGAGGTGAAATAACAATTATTTAATATCTGCACAACACCTTGAATGAAGTTAGTATTTAAAAGGAGCACAGTAACATCATTAATTTCACTACAAGTAATAAAATCCATATAAAAACCAAAGGGAGGCAAGGGGTTGCTTGGGGTTGGAGCCTGCAACTGCATAAAAGGTTCCAGACACATTATTCTTCCAGTCTGAGGCCATCCATATTTTATACTTCATTCTAGTTTTGTATGCTTTAAGATGACTAGCACATTTCACACTCTACTCAAATAAAAAAAAAGAAAAATAAGGAAAAAAAAAAAAAAAAGAAGAAAATGGATTATACAAACTGCAGCATAAAAAGCAGCCAAATGGATGAGGAACAATAAAAGAAACATCATAAATACTCTGAAAGCACAGAAATAAATCATCCGTGGAAAGAGTGAAGAAACAGCCCAAAGACCACCTACAATTCAACAGGGCGCTGTTCAAGGAAAAAAGAGAATTAATACAAAACCAGCGTCAACATCTCTGCCGCCACACTGTCTCCCCTTTGCCTTTTCCTTTGAGGAAAGTAAAGAGCCATTATGCCATAGCCATTTCCAAGCACTCAGAAATGCCACTGCAACAGAGGAGGGCAAGAAGCAGCATTATGGTAAATATTTACTGCAGGATGCACAGCTACATCATCTTATCATTTTGCCTGCTAGCACAAGTAGGATTACTTTTCTCAAACTACCCTGTGCCGCATCTCAGATGCTTCAGTGCTGATTCCAGTGTTCCTCCCTCCCTCTGCTTTCCCCTCTTCCACCACTTGTGCAAATGCAGTGATGAGGGAAGCTCAGCAGTGTAAACCTGCGTGCAACATTTTGGGACAATGGCTGTGACTGGGGCAGAGCAGCACCAGAGGCTGCTGACATTTATACTGCCCACACAGCACAAGGCAAAGGTGTTTGGCTGCAGACAAAACCAAGCATAAGGCTTTGAGTAGAATATGATAAGGGCGGAGGCGAAAACACAAGGCAGCAGATTTATCCTGTTTGGGAGTCCCAAATATTCCCAAATTCCCATTTGGGAATGGGGCGGGGAAGATTTTAAAAAGGTCATGAAGCTGAGAAAAAGTAAATGTCATTGGGAGAAAAAAGCAAAATGAGTTTGGAAAGTTTTCATTCTTTCCTTTTTAATCTTCCATACATAACGCAGTAAAAAAGTAACTTCCAAGAGGGCTTCTGTTCCTTTTTTGGTCAGTGGTTTCTAGGTGCAGGCCACAAATTAGCTGAAGGTGTAACTCAAGATAGCTTTCCATACCAACAGATTCAGCAGTCTACATGAAGTTGGGTAACATACTCCTAACCTGGAGAGAAGTGTGGCCCAGATTTACCATTATATGTTTTCTCCAGCACACACCCACTTTAAGGTCCTAGTTTCAGCACTGTTGAAAATTCAATTTTCTCCCGCATCATGGAATGATCACTCATAATCACTCTGCAATATCAGAGCTCGAGTAGCACTTCATTCAACCAGAGCCTAATGCTAAGGTTTGCAAAATGCTCTCAATTATAATTCCATTTCACACAGTCATAACTTTTGGAAGCATTTGTATCTCAGACTGATGTTTTCCAGGATTGACCTAAGCTTGCTGCTTAAACTTTCCTTGAAAGACTGAAGGGAAAAAAAAAAAAAAAAGAAGGGAAAACAGCAACAGCAAAAGAGTTCTAAACTCTTTAAAAGCACCTATAGCAAAATGGCTTAAATAGGAGATCCAGCATGTTATACAGAGGCAGTGTTTAACTTTATTTTTTTTTAATTGCCTTTATTTTCATAAGTTAGGAATACTTTTAAATTGCTTAGTGAGCAAGCTCATTTTTAAGAAAATCTTAAATCTTCAGGTATGCATTTAATACCAAATGCTGGCACTAAATGAGCCATTGGCAAAAGTCCCATTCACTTCAATGGAAATGTGATTTAGCCCAGAGAGAAGGGCTATGTATGCAGGTATACTTAAATAACTGTGCATTTATCAGCACAGATTATATGTTTCCTGATAGAACCAACATATTTTTCCTCTTAGTGCACTGATGATCTCCTGCTTCTTTTCTCCATTTTGTTTCGATTTTAAACACAGGATAGGTGGGAAATTAACTGCAGAAAGGATGCATAGGATGCAAATTTGTAAGAGACAATTTGTTTGCTCTGGTTATATGGCACCCAGCAGAATAGAATCCTTGCCTATTCATTAGGCTCTTAGGTGCTTAAATATTACAAATAATTAACAGTAATGCCATCTTAATGCCGAGTTAAGGTATTTCATTAAAAAGTTAACATTGTTCCAGGAGCGTTAATCGAGCTGTCTTGCACATTTTCTTCTCTCTCTTGCCAATGTAAATGTAATTCATTATTCTTTTCTATTAGCATACAACCATTGCATACATTAGGCATACAAAATGTTCACTTATTGCTGCTTGAGTGATTTTAATTTTCAGATTTCCTTGAACGTTTTTGCACGGTTATTGCAACAAAGCGCTAACCCCTCGTTTCCTCCTTCTTAAAATTTTGTTATTTCTCTGCTGCGCCCTGCATCAGTTCACCATAAAGTCTGCAATCATTTTGTGTGCTTTTATGCATTTTCTCCCCACTTACCATATGTGATATAAAATAAAGTTTAAAAAGGAGGAGGCGGGGGGGGGAAGGAAGTGTTGTGAATCGTTTAAACAGAAAAGCGTGTCCTTTAATCCAACCAGCGCCGAGAGCTGCCTCGGGCCGGATAATGCCTCAAAGGCAAAACTCTAGCCTCTAGTTGCATGCAGGTCCTGTGAGCTCATGACTCAAAACACCTCGAAAACAAAGGGAAGAACGAACAAAAATCAAAACCACAGGTTTCTTACTATGCGGTGGCTGCAAAGGCAGCAGAGATGGAGGCAGCTCATTCAACAGTTCATTTGTATGCTGCTGTTGTCACGTTTTTACAAACTATTGTCACATTTTTGTCACGTGTCATATCTGACAGCAGACCATAAACCAAGAATTCTGTTAAATAAGTGATTCTCACTCAGGCATTAGCCCTGGCAGACACCTGCTGGGAGAAATAATGAAACCTCCATTTTGCAATCAACTACATTTTACTGCCTATTCTTGACACTTAATGGTTGTTAAATGTCAGCAGGTCACTGCAAATTTGTGATTTTAAGTGTCTGAGTACCCAAACACAAGTCAGTTCTGAGATATTTTCTTTCCCCTTTGGTTAAATGTTTTTAAAGGAAGAGGCGGGGAGAAAAATGTATTAAAGCCTGGCAGCATCGCAACCTGTTAGGAAAACATCTTTGGAAAGGTTCAAAAATATTCTGAGACAACCTTTAAAACAAAGTTAGGCTATCAATATACACAGTCACACTACCCACATAAGTAAACAGCAGA